>NC_137077.1:57928010-58343349 GCF_951640355.1 Cnephaeus nilssonii
GGATTTCTTACCTGCACATCAGCACTTATTTCTGCTATGAATAACTCCTCTGATTCACAATGTTGACCTTAGCCTGACCCTGTGACTTCAGTTTCTGCAGAGGGAACTCTAGCAGCCTGATGTGCCTTCAGACCAGTCTGCCATGCCACTTCCCACAGAGCACACCCGCAGGCTGTAAATCTCTATACAGTTGTATAGTGACCTGGTGTAAAAGCTTCATACAATATTTTGCTAAGAGGTCAATACATGTTTCCAAACATCTCTTCTTAGGGGAAACATAAACTCATGAGGGCCCATCCTAATTAGATAACTTCAAACAATGAACAAACACTATAGATAAAAAATAAGTAGGAAAAAAAGTACAAGAAATATCCAGCATTAAAATCCTGCCAGCAATTGATCTTATCATTTGACAAGATTCTTCTTCTTTCTGGATTAAGTGACAGCCATTTCTCTTTATTACCATTCCCTATTCAATAAAATCAATAATGCTGTATAACTTATTGAAGCTTCAGCAATTATTCTTTATATCAAATCATATAATTTATTTCTTTCATGGTTCTAGTCACTCAAAACTTAATTTTTGGAGTGCAACCTCTTTTTTCAGTAATTTTTAAATTTTTTCTTCCTCTGTGACTATAATCCTCCATAATTGCTTTTGTTGTCTCAGCTGCTCTGCCTTGACTATTTTCTGCATTTCTAACTAAATGCCAATCCATTTCCTCTCCTTGCCTGAGGAAAGAAAATCAGTTCCACCTCAAACATTACTATCTTCTTCTGACTATAAAACAATGCGTAAAAAATGTGAACAGGTATCAAGAAGAAAATAAAAGTGACACACACCCCAGCCTGAGCCCCTGTGAACAGTAATGTGCTTTCCTCCCGGGCTTTGACCTATGCAGATATAAATAACTATATTAATTTGAAAATTAGAATAATGTTCTACAATAGTTTTTACTGTAATTTTTTTAAAAAAAACATCAAATTTTGAGCACTTCTTATATTCTTTACAAAGGGAGACTTTTAACACTTAAAAAACAAATTATTTTTAATAACTAGATAATATTTTACCAGGCACACCATAATTAATTTACTTATTTTGATACTGTTGAATGTTTAGGATATTTTCATCTTTTACTGCTACAAACAATGCTTTAATGAGTAACCCTATAGCTATTTTTAAACTGTCAAAAATCATTGAATAATTCTTTTTAAAAATATATTTTTATTTATTTCAGAGAGGAAAGGAGAGAAAGAGAGAGATAGGAACATTAATGATGAGAGAGAATCATTGATCGGCTGCCTCCTTGCATGCCTCCAACTGGGGATCAAGTCTGAAACCCAGACATGTGCCCTGACCAGGAATCAAACCATGACCTCCTGGTTCATAGGTCAACACTCAACCACTGACCCACACTAGCCAGATTGAATAATTATTCTTAAGCATATTGGTCTGAATTGTTCCTAAGATTTATAGAAGTGAAGTATTATTAAATGAAAGAGCACAAACATTCTATTTCTTCTTTAGTTCAACCTAAAAAATAGGTTTTTAACATCTATTTTGTGCCAGACACTATCATAGGCTCTAGCAATATACTAGTAGCTTTGGAATAGATGTAGCACCCACCCTTACAGGGCCTATAATTCATTGGAGAGATAGTACTTGTACAGTTGCACTTAGCATCTTCAGTATTAAAATAATGGTCTGTACTGCAAACATTCTCTTAACTCACTTCCACTTAGACAACTCTGGTTTATCTGTGGTGCTTGATTCTAAGCTTTTGATTAATGGATTTCCCAACACCAATAGCAATATATGCTTGGATAATGGCTACTTGACCCTACAGATTAAATTATGTACTTACCAAAAATCAGTTGCCTGTGCCCTCAAACATGTTTATATCAGTTGTACTTAATTACATAACTTAAATAACCATTATAAAAACTGATGCTGTTTGCATGTGAAAAGCTTTAGTAAGGTTCGAGAAAGAAAAGTAACTAAAATATATATTTCTGAGGAGTTAGGTGTGAGTGAAAAAATGCATAAAACATTAGGAAAAATGAGATCTGGGAAGATTTTACACAGATTATTCTGCAGGTGTCTTAGATTCTTGAATCCCAACCTGGAAATTTAGATGATGCATACAGGGATGATAAGGCCAGGCTCTATTCAGAGGGCCCACCTCCAAGAAAACTCCTTATTCCTTCCTAACAGTTGCGTGAATTAATGTGTATCTTTGCCAGTTTTTAATTTTACAGTTTCCTCCTTAAAGCAGCTGTTGGACTAAGTGGTTTTCTAAAACACTGAGGGTCTCAATGACACTGGATGAGTAAATTATTTTGTAACAAAAGCAAAGCTCTTACAAAATAGTGCCAAATTGCTTCTTTAAAGTTATTCTAATTATATCCCTCAAAACAAGTTCATGAATGTCTTTTGACCATAAATTAGCTAGCACTTAGTATTCAGAATATTTGCTAATTATACATCTATGTCACTGTTACGCTTTTAGCAAATTAAGAGTGAAATGGAACCAATTTTTATATGTGTATACTAGTATATTAATTGGGAATTTGTGTATTCCTTCCTTTGTGAATTTCCAACTAACCTATAAAAGTGTTTGTGGGTTTTTTTTCCTTATTCATTTGTACTAATAAAAGGTGCTCAATGTATTTAAGGTATTACCCTTTTATCGGTCACAAACATTTTTGAAGTCTGTTTCTTGTATTTAAATTTTATGTGTGGTATTTTATTAACTAACCAAAGTTTTTAATTTTCATATACTCTAATCGATCATTCCATATCTTTCATCTCTAAACTTATCTATATCTTGTGAATGACATAACAACTAACAGATTTGATAGGAACTGCAATCAATATTCTATTGTCAGAGCCATTTTAATTTACTATTATTACTATTTCTTTGAGTTTGTAACAACCAAAGTTTATGTCACACACTTTGTTATTTCCATATGTAATTCCTTCTCTACTACTGAGCATCTATCCTCACAGGGATAAAAATGAATGCTGTTTTTTATTCACATTATAACCCTTAAACCACTGAGGCTACCATACTATTACATAACTTGCAAAGCACTTCTGATATATAATCATTTTAGCGATAGTATTCAAATATGAGTGATAATCTGGGTGTTGACGGTATGTATATTATTTTTAAATGCTTTTATTGATTTTAGAGAGAGAGAGAGAAAGGGAGACGGAGAGAGAGAAAGAGAAACATCAATGTGAGAAAGAAACACCGATCGGTTGCCTCCAGCACGTACCCTGACTGGGGACCAAACCTACAACCCAGGCGGGTATCCTGACCGAGAATGGCACCGGCGACCTTTCGGTGCAGGGGATCATGCTCCACTGAGCCACACTTGTCAGGGCACAGTATGTATTATTTGAAGTCACTAACATTCCTTTAAATAAAACTAATTTGGAATTGTTTAACATTTTCTCTCTAATATATCACTTATATGTCTGATTTGCTAGGAATTTTGTGACTGAGTCCAGGAATTCATTTTTACATTCAATAACTACTAATCAGATATGTACTCTTAGCAAGACTATGCTAATTGCTGAAAATAACATAGAACAAATATATGTGGTTGCTGCACTCCTGAAGGTTGCATTCGAGTGGGAGAGAGATGGCACACAAATTATATCAATAAGAAAGTAATCATAATTTTAGTGTTATAAAGAAATGCAAAGTGCTACAAGAGCTTTTAATTAGGGTTCTTTGAAGCAATGATATCAGAGATGAGCTCTGAAGGATTGCAAATAATTAGCCACTGGAGTAGACAACATTTGAGTTGGCGAGGTGGTTCACAAAATTCAGAAATAACTCTTTGCTGCCTCAACTGTTTTATGTGAGCCTAATCCACAGCCAGAGCTGATTAAACCAGGCATGGCATGGACATTTGACCCAATGTGAACCAATTCTGGTGACTAAACTTAAAAGAAGAAAATCTGTGCCTCTCTGGTGGTAGTGATACCGTTGTAATGAACTAGTTACAAATAGCTAGGGAGGAGCAAAGGGGGGGGGGGGCAAATAGTACATAGGCATGTCACCTGTGCAGCTTTGCCAGGAAGCTGCAGTTTAACACTTGCCAGTCTAGTCCCCACAGATCGCTGGGGGAAGGGATGATGCACAGTAAAGTCTGGTGAAATAGGGAGGTACTTTTCTGTCAGTCACGCTTGGGAACAGGTCATTGGCCAGGGTAGGCATGACCACAGCAAGCCTGGGAATAATTGAGATACTTGACCCCTAAACAAATAAATTTGCTCTCTTGGAACTCTTGTTACAGGGGGCGCACTTTCCTAGCTCTCCTGCATTTGCCCACATGGCCCATAGCCATGTGGACCCCAAACAACAGACTAATGGACTGAAACTAGCCTGATGCTAAACCGGCCCCAACTCCACCATGGAAAGGAAACTTCGGATGCTGGTTTTGCTTCTATCTCTACTGAATGCCAACTGCATGTCTTCCCGAACTGGGTTAAGGAAAATGGGACTTTGGAAAACCAAGGATGTAAATCCATGCAAATAAAAATCACTTACCTTCCCGTGCAAGTCTCAGAAAATTCTTTTTCTTGTGATATCATGAGGACCCAACCCCAAGCACTCTGTGGGGAAAGATATAACTCCCTTCCACTGATAACAGTAGAATTGTCAATTAAGGAGGGAGACTCGGCACATTGCTGTGCCTCTGTTCTCTGCACGTGCAGGAAGGATGTCATAGCGGAATAAAATGAAAGTATATCAGAGAGGTGGGGACATGAGAGGCAGAGACAGGAAGGGGATCCAGGCAACATTTAAGTTTCTTGTGTCAGTGGTCCCCAAGGCCTTATTTCTCCTGCCCTTCTTACTATTATGTGTATAACATGCTTCCAATAAATCCTTCTCTTTTAAAGCTTGTTGAATATAAATTTTTATAGTTTTTAATTCATATTACCAGGTAAGTAAAGGAGGGGGGGGCATATTCCAGACAGAAAAGACAACAGATCCCAAGGCTCAAAGCAGATACAAGATTGACAGGGTGAAGGAATCCTTCAAGCTGAAAAGGAAAACCATCTGAGATGAGCCTAGTCAGTAGGAAGACCTACAATCATGTGGGCCTTATGGGCCATATGGGATTAGGGTTATAGTCTATGGACAATTTTCACATTGTTCCAACTGAAGCAGAAAAAGAGGCAAACTAACAAAAAGGCAATTCAATCACTGAGAAATGTACTCTTCCCAGGCATTTTTTAATACTTTCAGCAAACATTTTTGAGCACCTACCATAAACCCCAGGCTGCAGAAGTATAGCAGAGGGTTGGGGCACCAGGAAGAATGGAAGTGCTTGATTCCCCTGAAAATATCATTTAAAGGATATATTTATCAATAATTTTGAAGAAGTATAACATTTTTAAAGAATACTAGAGGCCCAGCGCACGATTCAATCGTGCGGGTAGGGTCCCTAGGCCTAGCCTCCTGCGATCAGGGCCATCTTCTGCCTGTTCACCAGTCCCCAGGCCCAATGCTGCCTCCGCCGCCGCCACTGAGCTGCCAGGCTGTTGGGATCACCAGCTCATCCCCAGCCGCTGCCGCTGCTGCTGGGGCTTGAGGCGCTGACGAAGGGGAGCACGGCAGGGGATCCGGGTGCGGACAACTGGCTCCCCGCCTCCGAGGGCAGCAGAGCTGGGTGTCCAGGGTGTCCGAGGCAGCCCCCCTCAGCGGCAGCCAATCCAGCCATTGAGAGGCGGGGGGGGGGGGGGGGGGGGCGCGGGAGTCCCGCGCCTCTCAATGGCCGGATATGCCACCCCGAGTCCCGCCCCCCAGCCTCCCACCGCCCAATCGTGGGCATAGCGGAGTGATGGTTATTTGCATATTGCCTTTTTATTATGAAGGATGATGAATAACCTTAGAGCAGCAATTCTCAACTGGGGAAAACCATAGGTCCCACTCCCAGGGATATGTGGCAATGTCTGAATACATTTCTGGTTGTCACACGGGGGGGGAGGGGCGGAGGCAGGGCCAGGGAGGGGGCTGATTGTACCTAATGTGTTGAGATCAGGGATGCTGCTAAAATCCTACAGTGCACAGGACAGACCCCCACAACAAAGATTTATCCATCCCGGAATATCACCAATGTCATGGTTGAGAAAACCTGCCTTAGAGGAAACCAGGTGATATCAAGATCATTAGACATGAAGAGAAAGTATCAGAGTACGGACTTTTCTCAGGCTTGTCCTGTCAGATGTTCAAACTTGCCTATGCCTCTGGGGCACTGAAGCAAGCAATCTTTTTCCCTCTAGGAACTTACAGTCTGGAGAGGGGGGCAGCCCAGGAGATATGCATAGAGCAACACTGTCAGTACCAAGATACCAATGAGCATGTTGTCCTGTGGGGCAGTGCAGGGAATATCTAATCCAGTCCAGGAGGATCAAAGAACGCTTTCTCGGGAAGAGATGTCTTAGTTGCTACCCAAGAAGGTAAAAGATGGGTCAGAATCAGTACCAGAAGAATGAGAAGGAATGAATCGGGCAGAGTTGACACAGACATGGGGGAAAGACTTCAGGTAGAGGAGCCTCATAGGCAAAGATCTGGAGCTGTGCGAGCATATGGAATGTCCCTGGGTCCGGGTCTCAGGAAGCCTGAACCAGAGAGCGCAGGAAGAGGCAGGGCTAAGAGAGATAAGGCTGGTGGTTTAAGTCCTTGCTGTTCTCAGAGGGGCAGCAATTCCAACCGGAATTCAAGGCTCCAGCCGTCAAATTCACAAAGCACAGAGCTGTGACTAGGCGTATTGTGAAGTGGGAAGCAGTGGCGTTTTTAGGTTAATTCTGACTTAATATGCTTCAAAGCTATTTTTATATATGTGCCTGAAGTGCCTCAGTGCTGTATTTCACCGTGCCTGCATATTTATGTCGAGAGTATGATAAATCAGTGATAATGTTATTTGGCATGTTTCACAACCAGTCAGTTTGACACAAGGAAGCAACCTCGCATATTTTAAAACTTCTTAAATTTACTTTGGTTATAAGATTGTATATATTAAACATCTACCTTCATTGTTCCTTGACAAACCTTCCTTTAATTTTATACACATGTTACTTTGCAAACTACACCCTTCAACCGGAGAGCAGACAAATAAGCTGCACAGATTCTAGAAACAGAAACCTCAGTAAAAGGAACTGGTTGAGAGATGACAGAGCAAATGAGCCAGCCAAAAAAATCAAGTGTAGAGTAAAACAATTTGATGCCAGTTGCCAGGGAATTGTCTGTATTTCTAAGGTAACCCCCAATACAACTTGTTGTCTTCAGTCTCTATTATACTTTGAAAATTATTCAGACTTTTTTCTTTCCATAAAGGTCTTTCACTCTTTTTAAATATTCAAGATCTCCAGTTAAACAAAAAAATGTACTATTTTCATGTAAAGGAGCAAAGGAGAACAATGACCTGATTTCTTTTCTACAGGGTTTTAATGCAATTTCTCTTCTGAGACTCTCATGCCAGGCAAGGCAGTGGGAAAGTGAGGATGGTGATATACACAAAGACACTTGAAAGGCCAAGAGCAGGAATCATAAGGGAAATGTAGAACCTAGTTAAGGTCAAGGCAAGCATTCAGAAGCCAAAAATTATACAGAAATCAAGGCTAATCAAGGTCAACTATCAGCAGGAAAGAGTCCAGATCCCCGTTGTAAAAAAGATCTTATACTGGCACAAAGCTTCTTCAATTTAATTCAACAAAGACTGACAGAGTCCCTAATTTGGGCACTATGCATACCCATGTTTCACAGGGCACTATGCATATCCATGTTTCCAGCTGGAGCAAGGGTCAATACTAGCGAGAAGTCAGGCCACGGTCTACTTGTACCAATAGGTGAGTCCCAGTGTAAACGTGGCCCATGCACACTACATCTGCAATGCACAGTGTGAAACCATAGTGAGAGCAGAACGTAGCAGACCAGGTGCATTATATTATGTCAAAGGCTCTCTCCCGCCTGGCTGGCATGGCTCAGTGGTTGAGCGTCGACCTATGAATCAGGACGGTGCAGTTGGATTCCTGGTCAGGGCACATGCCTGGGTTGCAGGCTCAATCCCCAGTGTGGGGGGTGCAGGAGGCAGCAATCAATGACTCTCTCATCATTGATCTTTCTATCTCTCTATTCCTTTCCCTTCCTCTGTGAAATATATATATATATATATATATATATATATATATATATATACTCTCTCCCTTTATTTAAAATGTGAATGGTCAAAATGAGATTTCTCCCAAAAGAAACATATTTTAGAAGGACCTGTCTCAAACTAGTATACTTTTAAGAATGAGGCTGATTCAAAGAGTGGTAAGCTAGAAAGTTTAAAAGCCATTGTTTGATAAATAGGGTATCCAAATTGGTCAGGAAAGATGATATAAAGAGGTGAACGGCTATATAAATCCCTAATCAATCAAGTCATGATTTGAGTTTCTTACCCTCAATTTAAAGACTGTGCTGAATAAAGCTTAAGCTTTAAGAAAAGTACCAAGGAATTTTAATATTTTAATGCCACAGTCTTCATAAGGAAGCATAAAGAACCCTTTCTTTCTTTTGCTCATGGTATATAGAAAATAATTACATTTAGCATTATATCATGCATCTTCTTGGCCACCTACATTAGTTCACTACGCACACAGGGACAAAAAGAGGAAAACATAATATAGTCTAGTTTACTCAGTCAAAGAACTTCTCACTCATGGGGGAACTTGATCTGTATTTGGGGGAGATCAAATGGCCAATATCAAGTGCAACTAAGTACTTTCATTCTAAGGGCAAATGCTATTTTGGCACAGTGTATTCTTGACTTTTTTTAAAGTTGAACTCTGTTGTTCTTTAAAATATCAGGTACAAATCCTCTGAAATGTCTGACATTTCAATTTAAAAACAATGAATTGCATAAATCTGTATGAAGAATAAAAGGCCAAGTTAAGAAACTGAGCTTATTCAGGTTTGTGTGATTTTTATAATGAGACCTTTTAGAGAATTCTCATATCAAAGCCCAATGCACTCAATGAAGCATTTTCTAGAAATCAAACTAAAGCATCCATTCTAGGTCCAGAAAATTCAATTTTTCCAATACCTCAAAGCATGAGCAGCCCTTAATATTTTATGATATTTTAATTTCATCAAAAATGAAAACTACAAAATAGTAGCCACAAACTGAAAGAGATGGGGGAAACGAAAGGGCTGTTCAACATTGAAGAAGACATTCTTTCCCATTGAAATGTCCCACACAAGCCATATTTAACCTTAAGCCACAGTTACTTAGGCCAAAGGTTTCCTTAAACCAGCGGTCGCCAACCTTTTGGACTTCATGGACCACCAGTGGTCCACGGACCACTGGTTGGCTACCACTGATTTAGGGAATCTCAGGAATTTTCACTTGATACTGAAATACACTAGTCTCGGGAGTATTATAGAAGTGTGTGGCTGCAGCCAATGTATACACTTCAGAGCTGGTGGGTGGCCATATGCATGGAGAAGCAGAGCAAGTCCACAGGAGGAAGGAGGGCCAGACTGAGAGCTGAGATTAGCCACCATGTAAACAGAAAGAGACTAGGGAATGGCTAGCTGCCTTTGCATCTGAGTATATACTTTAGGCCTTGCAGGAGAATTGAGACAAGCTTCAGAACAAGTTCACCTCAGTAAAAACACTTGAGAAAGAAGATGGCAACCTTGAATCGTCATTTCAAAAGTCTTTTCTTTCTTGTACTACTGATCTGAGACCAATGAGTCTTTGCTGAATTGCTTCACTTTGCTCTGTTCTTAAAACAAAGTTGGCACACTGTTTAGGAAGCAGCGAGACTCTAGATATTGGGAAAATTACATTTAGAAAAGCCAGAAAAGTGAAGCTGCCCAAACAACTGCAGAGAAAGCAATAGAAAAAAATTCAAAACACTGTGTTTCTCATTTTATTCTGCTTTAGGTAGTCCATAACTAAGCTGCAATACATAGAAGAAAGTCTTCAAAGTATTATAAAGGTAAGAGCCTGTTTTTGAAGATTAATTGATGTTAATTCTGAAGAAGAGGGGTCTAAAATAAGATATGTGTATGAAAATATTTAAAAGACCATTACATAAAAAGAATAGTCATGTGATGCCTCGTTATCTATTTTCACTTGGTTGAAGTTATGCAGATGTTATTACTTCTAATTCTGGAAGTAGATGCATATATACACAGATAAATAGGTAAACAAATGTATTAACATATAAAGACAGAACTTTCAAACAAGTTCAATTTGATGTTTAAAAAAATAAAGTAGGTGGACTTGTGAAATAGCAAGTTGAGGTGGACTTGTGAAATAGCAAGTTGAAAAGCTGAAGACTGGTCAGGAGTACTATAGAAGGGAGTTGTGCACTGATTAGTAATTAGAAGTATATGACCTCTAAGTATTTTTTCAATCCTGAAATTTTTGGTTAATTGGTTACTTGGGGGAGGGGGGATGTTCAGTATTAATAATAGTGGAAAAATGATACACGCTTGGCTTATAAGAGATAGTTCTGAAAGTGTTTAATAATGTATGCATAAATATAGTTATTAGGGCAGGTGGTGCTTTAAAAGATGAGAGTGTTATAAATTTGTACTTTCTCATTATTCATTTATTAATTAATTTTTCCATGGAACAGCTAAATGAGATTCCATGAGAATTTCACTGCTTCTACATTTCAGCCAATAAAGAAATACTTCAGCCTTGAGCTTAAGACTGACACTGAGCATGACAAGCATCTCCAGTTTGAAAAAGATTGTTATCTAAATGGTTTTCTAAAAAATATTTCAAGGCATCTTTAGCAAGAATGAAATCTGGTCAAGTACAGTTTCAATGTTTCAGCATTCGGAACTGAATCATACATATGGTGCCATTTGTCAAAACATAAGGAAAGGTTTGCTTCATTGTTATAATAGCACAAAAGGAGGCCACATTTTCTACATATTTTCAAATGGTTATTATTTCTTTGTGATACAGAAATTTATGTTACCAAGATAAGGCTTTTATTATTTAGGTTAAATGGATCATTTTTACAGGAATTAGTTTTTAAAGCTCATTACACCCAAAGATTTCCATTATGATCTAATTTGAAATGAAAGTAAACAGAAATAATAATTTTGTTCTGCTAAAATAGAAGTCACTGTGCTTCAATAAAATATCACAAAACACAGCTATAGAGAGATAACAAATTGGCTAGAAAGCATGACTCATGAACAATTATCAGCCATGTGAGAATCCATTATTAGCTCACAGAAAATCATCTTTCTCTATGAGGGGTAACAATATTTTCTCATCCTGAGATGGTATATTATTGCCTGCCTTGAAAACACTCCACAAAGCAACCTCCATCTGGCAGTATCACAAAACTCCGAAGTATACACACGGTGTGTATTTATATATTAATTATCAGACCGACTATCTAAAATTCAATGAAAGTTACTGTCACACTGAGCTCAGGATCACCTATAGAAATGAGTCTAAGTCATAAGGAATTAAACATGATGAGATGGGCTGCTTGACATGGTAGCTATGGGTTCCTGGGAACACAGGTAGCAGAGAACCAAGATATTTCATGAAGAGAAGAAAGTCAAATGATGCACTGAACAGTGTCCAAATAGTTGAGTTGATCATTTAAATTTCTGGGGCCTGAGCGAGATCCAGCCCAGTCATGTCCACAACAGTTGTAGTACTGACAAAAATACAGGAGTGTCTTTCCTGTGACATGGGCCATTCAGTGAGATTATTAACATTTAAAATTTAATTCGCATTATTCTCAATAGTTTTTACCTAGGTTACCTTGTTTACCCACTAGAGACACTGTCTTTAGAAAAAAAGGAAAAGCATACAGAGACTCCCAATATGCCCCAGGGCTTGGTCAACCCAAGATTCTGGCTCCCAATATCCTAAGCCCAAAGCCTCTCATTGTCTTGTAGGGGCAGGACAAGTGACACAGAGACCTTGAACATTGCTTTAGGAAACACTGTGACTTCACAATCAAACTCTGATTTATTAACAAGAACAGGATCGTATCACAAAAATTTTCCCTATGAGAATTTGGTATTAAGGCTTTGAGAGAAGCCAGAGTTGAGACATTAAAGAAAATACCTAGAGGAATGAGCTAGGTCAGTACCCTTCCAGGGAAATCACCCATTTTACAGTTCCCCAGTGTGTCCAGAGGCAAGAGCAATCATCTGACAACTCTAAAGTCAAAGGCCTTTTGCCAATAGCACTCATAGAAATGACCTGCAAAGCAAGGTTCTATCAAAATACAAAACGTACAACTTACTACATGGAAAGAGTCCAGGATGTTCATATTGATAGAATAGATAAATGTTTGCCTAATCCCATTTTTGCAAGACTGTAATTCCCTTATTAATACAATAGAAAGGTTGGGTTGAACTAACCACAGAAGTCATTACATAAAATAAGCTTTGTTCCACTTTGCAAGGTAATACAGGAGTGGGCAAAAGGAGGTTTGTAGTTATGAGTACACAAAACAGAGTTTATTCTTGTAATATTATTTATCTTACCTAATAATAGACAAACATGTAAATTGACCATACCTCCGCTACATCCACAGCCAATCAGAGTGAGTATGCAAATTAACCCAACAACTATGGTGGGTTAATTTGCATATGCGTGCACGGAGCAGCTGGGAGGGGCGGGACACCTGCTATGGGGGGGGGGGCAGCGGAGGTGGCTATAGGAGCGGTGCTCCAGACAGAAGCGAGGACTTGCCGGCTCCCGGGCAGCTGGGAGTGAAGCCAGGTGAAGGAAGGCCTATTCTTGCATGAATATCATGCAACGGGCCTCTAGTTCTTATATAATTTTCCATATGAACAACTATAAATCTATTTTTGCCCATCCCAGCAAACAATTTATTTGGGGAAGTAGACATGTTCATCCTAAGTGATTAGCAAAGTAGTCATTTTGTTTGGTAATTTAATATCCAATTTTATGTCCTGTTTATTTTATTTGGTTAACATCCAAATATCATCACCGGATTTGAATTACTTAGTAAATGACTTCCTATTATAGAGACATCCAATACATTAGTGATACAGAAATGGAACTCACAATATGAAAAAGTAAAAACTATAGAAGATATTAAAAGTATTTTCCATTGGCCTAATAATTTGTATTATAAAAATTATAGATCACTATGGTTTGGTGACTTGAAAGAAAGGTATTCACAGGACCAAGACTAAAAGCTTGGTATGACTGAACAAAAATTTAAGTTTTCTTTTTAATAATAAAATAAATTGTAGGATATATGAAAGAACTTTTTCCCTCAAATACAGAGATTGGTAAAAATAGGTATACAGTTGTGAGTATGCAAAATACAGATTAATTTGTATTATTATTTATTAATTATTGTGTTATTTTCCATACAAACTGTAAACCTACATTTGCACACCCCTGTACAAGTTCATGAGTATGGGAAACTGTATTTGTAGGATAAACAAACAGAAAGATTAATTTGAATTGGTATTTAAGATACTTATCTGATCAGAGTGGTGAAAAGAAAAGACAATTTGGAGTCAGGAGAATTTAGGATTTAAGCTGAATGCCCTTGGGTGAAACTATTACCTCTGAAATTTTAGTTTCTTTATCTGTAAAGTAGAAATAACAGGTGCTCATTTTTCTACACTGGCTTGCTGTAGAGATAAAAAAATGATAATTCACATGAAATTTCTTTTGAAGAGTCATAAAATGTAAGTTATTTTATATATACTAAAATTTTAATTTTACTGATAATACTTTTATAAATATTGATAGTTTTAAAAGGTATTTCTTAGGAAATAAAGTTAAATTTTGACTAATTTAGGGAACAATTTCTTGCTTTTTAGAAATATGATATAATACAAATAATAATCAGCCCTTAATTCTTTTCCCATACATGAAATTAATGTGCTTTTGCAAATGTGTATCTGTGGGAGTATTTTAAGGAAACTGAGTGCTACCTGTTAGTCGGAAAGGAATCAAGCTCTTTTATAATGTATTTTCAAATTACAACTAGTTCACTGAGAAAATCAATCAACTGAACAAATTTTTTTTCTGATTTGAAACAAATTGCACAGGAGTTATAAAAAGAAATGTAACTCAAGTATAGATAAATGTTACAACATCATTAATAGAAGATTTATTAAATTATTATGTTATTTGTATAATAATTATAGCTTATGTGTTATTTTCTAACTCTATAAATGTCTTATCTCAAAATATATGTTATTTACGTAAAATCACCCTTACTGTTGTTCCTGTTTAACAAAGTGTTATGAAACACTATAACAAATACTTCTCTAGAATGCTAGCACTGGAAGACACTGAGATCAAAGATAGGCAAAGCATCTTTTTCATATACATATAGATGATATATTTCACATATAATGGGATTTTTCAAAGTAATTTATACATGTCCAATATTGAATACAATTAACTTTCAGAAATAATATCAAATTCTCATTGTTTTCTTTCCTTTCAAATATTCTTTTTCCTGGTAATTTATTTATGATTCATTTATTCAACAAATATGTGTTGAACATTTATTATAAGCAGATACTACTTCAGCACCAAGAAACCATCAAAATACACTAGATCTTTTTGGTCTCAGGAAACTCATCAACTTAAAAATAAGGGCACATATGCAATACCTTAATTAATAAAGACAAAAATAAAAATAAATAAAATCCCAAATAATATAAAAACAAACAAACCACACACTTGTGTAATAAAAGTGAACACAATGAGTAATTAAAGCTTATTCACACACAGATAAGGACAAAGCATGTGCACATATGTATAATACCAATAGTAGAAGAAATAATAGAGACAAGACCATCTTAATGTTGAAAAGGTAGAGTTACTAGAAAGTGCAAAAATATGTGTCAGCCTGAGAGGGTCGGTGGAAGTAGGAGATGGCATGTTGTAATGGAGTAAAGCACGTGCATGGAAGAGAAAGTGTAGGTGGTTGAACAGCAGCTCAGAGAAACAGGAGAAAATCTGTGTGGGAAGTAAGAAGGGAAGGATAACTGCAAGCTATGATCACAAAATAACTTGCTTGATGAAATGCCCCTGGGAGATGAACTGGAGTCGTTCGTTTTTCTAAAGTAACAGCTTGAATTTTGAAATTGCAGAACGTTCACTGCTTTAACAGTTGTTAAAATCTCTTCATATTTTTACAGAAAAAAAAATTAAATACCTCTATCAAAAAAACGTGACTGTCATTCTCAGAGCTGACTTTAGTTATTTTAGGTTGTAACTAAAGTTCTCATTTAATCACAAATCAAGTTTCAATTTTAACTGGAATAATATTCAAGTTACATAATCCAAGACAACAGCTTTAATCAAGTCAACCTTATATTATGAATACATTTAACTTCAGTTTTCCTTCACAGTTTTCTTACTTGAATTGTTTTGGGGTTGTGATCTTATTTATCATAGTACAGAGTTCTCAAATAAAATCTTAAGAAATTTTTTCATAAGCAAATATGCTATATCATCTTGGTAGAAATATTAGAACAATTTTTATTCATCTTTCAAAGGTATTTTTGAACTTGAATCTAATAGTTTAGAAAAATGCTGCTAGAAGTGAAGGTCAAAAGAAAAATTGAGCCCCAAATCTTAATAATTTGAAGAAATTATGCTAAGGATTATGAAAGATCAAGCCACAATAATATTTAGCATACATTAATAAGAACAGAAAAACTGTCTGTCCATCTGATATACCGAACATGCAATGAGAACACCTATGAAGACACTCTAGGGTCTTACTACATGTACATCAGCCCAAAATTGCCATTTTTCAAGATTGACTTTGTTGTTCTTTACCTGAAGTTTCATACTTCCCAAAGGGGCCCAATCTGTGCTCTATGTTGTTTTTTTTATTTCAAAATATGGATTTATAGTTCTTTTAGTAGTATTTTGTCATGTGAACTCATTAAAATTAGATTATTGATCCAGTAGATTATATTAGCTCCTATTAGGGACTTTTCTAAATGATTATTAATGACAAGAAAAGAATGGTAGTACTAAGAAACAGGTACTATGGAGTAACAAAAATCATCTATGAGTCATACATTTTCCACAAGGGTGATTTCATCCCCTAAGGGGGTGAAAATTGGTTCATAGGAAATGAAAAAAAAATCTCATTCCCTTTATCTATAAATCCCAGAAACATAAACACATTAACAGATATACAGCATATTTGTGGTATAAAAATTTCAAGAAAGTGGAGATCAACTAGGAAAAAGTATCTTAAAAAACTCCCTAGAGAACAAAAATGAAAAAAAAAATGGTTGAGAAATACAGCTCTGAGTAAACAAGTATTAGCAAATTCTACTCTAAGTTAAATAAATTCAAGACTTGTTTTATTTCCTTTAGTTATTGCTAGGTGATGAGGATTAGTCATAGAAGTATCTATATATATAAAAGCCCAGCGACCCTTATAGCAGAACGACTGGAGGACCAGAACAACCGGTCGCTATGACACGCTCTAACCACCAGGGGGCAGACGCTCAATGCAGGAGCTGCCCCCTGGTGGTCAGTGAGCTCCCACAGTGGGAGCGCTGCTCAGACAGAAGCAGGGCTCACAGCTGGCTGGTGCGGTGGCAGTGGCGGCAGCCTCTCCACCTCCTCGGCAGCGCAGTAAGGAGCGAGCAGGTGGGCAGTTAGAAGTGACCAGGCGGGCAGTTAGAAGTGAGCAGGCGGGCGGTTAGGAGTGAGGGGTCCCGGATTGCAAGAGGGATGTCCGGATATCCCCGGAGGGGTCCCGGATTATGAGAAGGTGCAGGCTGGACTGAGGGACACCCCCTCCCTGTGCACGAATTTTTATATAGTCCCCCAAATAAATTATGGAATGCTTGTTCTTAGCTCACAGTATCCAGTATAGGGCTAAAAATTACTAAATATATTTCAATTAATGAATTGTTTTAGTCAAAAGAGAACAAATGCTTTTTTTAATTTTCATCTTTTTTAAAACCATGAAAGTATGCAGTAATGACATAACTTCATTCAGTGACTGTCAAACTCACCAATGCCAGAAACTATATCCAATTTTCTCAAATAGTAAAATTCACTCCACTCAATAGACGTGCTCTGCTTTGCGTTCATTACACACACACACACACACACACACACACAAATGTATATTTTGAATACATGAGAAAGGAACTTCAGTGAAAGATTATCCCTTTCTTAATCCAAATAAATAAAGTCATACTAGAAATAATAAGTAGGATTACTTCACTTGTTTTAACAATATTCAGAATTTCCCTACTCCTATACCTGCAAATAATCCTACACTGAAAACAAATCCCAATCCTTTAAGTAATTAGAGAAAACATATATAAAGAAAATATCTTCCATGTAATTTTTAAACCATTTTTTAAAGGTCAATATTATATTTAATACCAGAACACTAGAGTAACCATCATTAAAATAAGAACAAGGATACCTGTTATCACCATTGATTTTTCAAACTCTTTTGCACCTTCTGTTCAAAGTTTTGAAATATGAAATCTAAATTCAGAATATATTTAAGGAAGAGACTATATCATATTTTTATTTATGCTAGATACTGTTAGGAACAGGAGATGCCCAGCATGAAATGCCTGGATCTCCCTTCAGCTAAGTGGTAAAGTAAGTATTAAGCCACAGCAATCAGACAAGAAGAAGAAATGAAGGGCATCCAAATTGGAAAAGAAGAAGTAAAATTGTCATTATTTGCAGATGACATGATACTGTACATAGAAAACCCTAAAAACTCCATCAAAAAATTATTAGACTTAATAAATGAATTTGGCAAATAAAAAATTTAATAAAATTATTAATAAAAGTATTAATAAAATTATTAAGTCTCATAAAAAATTATTAGACTTAATAAATGAATTTGGCAGGATACAAAGATAATGCCAAGAAATATATGGCATTTCTATACCCCAACAGTGAACTTACAGAAAGAGAGACTAAAATAGCAATACCATTTACCATCGCACCAAAAAAAATTAAGATACCTAGGAATAAACTTAACTAAGGAGGTAAAAGACCTCTACTCAGAAAACTACAGGACACTGAAAAAAGAGATAGAGGAAGACATAAATAGATGGAAGAGCATACGGTGTTCATGGATTGGTAGAATCAACATCATTAAAATGTCCATACTACCCAAAGTAATCTATAGATTCAACGCACTCCCCATTAAAATACCAATAGCATATTTCACAAACTTAGAAAGAACTCTCCAAAAATTCATCTGGAATAAAAAAAGACCTTGAATAGCTGCAGCAATCCTGAGAAAGAAGAGCAACATAGGAGGGATCTCAATACTAGATATCAAGCTGTATTACAAAGCCACTGTTATCAAAACTGCCTGGTACTGGCACAAGAACAGACATATAGATCAATGGAATAGAATAGAAAATCCAGAAATCAACCCAAACCACTATGCTCAATTAATATTTGACAAAGGAGGCAAGAGCATACAATGAAGTCAAGACAGTCTCTTCAATAAATGGTGGTGGGAAAATTGGATAGATACATACAAAAAAATGAAACTAGACCACCAACTTACACCATACACAAAAATAAACTCAAAATGGATAAAGAACTTAAATGTAAGACGGGAAACCATAAAAATACTAGAGGAATAGACAGGCAGCAAAATCTCAGACATTTGCCGAAGCAATATCTTCACCAACACAGCTCCTAGGGCAATAGAAACTAAAGAGAAAATAAACAAATGGGACTACATCAAAATAAAAAGCTTCTGCACAGCAAATGAAACCATCAACAAAACAGCCAGAAAGCCCACTCCATGGGAGAACATATTTGCCAATGTTATCCCCAATAAGGGTTTAATCTCCAACATTTACAGGGAACTCATACAACTTAACAAAAGGAAGATAAACAGCCCAATTAAAAAATGGGCAACAGACCTAAATAGATACTTTTCAAAAGAAGACAGAAGGAAGGCCAAGAGACATATGAAAACATGCTCAAAGTCACTAATTATCCGAGAGATGCAAATCAAAACAACAATGCGGTACCATCTCACACCTATCAGAATGGCTATCATCAACAAATCAACCAAAGACAAGTGCTGGAGAGGATGCGGAGAAAAAGGAACCCTCGTGCACTGCTGGTGGGAATGCAGACTGGTACAGCAACTGTGGAGAATAGCATGGAGTTTCCTCAAAAAACTAAAAATGGAACTCCCATTTGACCCAGTAATCCCACTTCTAGGAATATATCCCAAGAAACTACAAACACCAATCAGAAAGGATATATGCACCCCTATGTTCATAGTAGCACAATTCACCATAGATTTAAAAAACAGCCTAAGTGCCCATCAGCAGATGACTGGATCAGAAAACTATGGTACATCTACACAATGGAATACTACGCTGCTTTAAAAAAGAAGAAATTCTTACCATTTGCAGCAGCATGGATGGAACTGGAGAGCATTATGCTAAGTGAAATAAGCCAGTCAGTGAAAGAAAAATACCACATGATCTCACTCATTTATGGAAAATAAAGAACATTATAACTTGATGAACAAAAAGATAAATACAGAGGCAGTAAAGCATCAAACAGACTGTCAAATTACAGCGGGAAGGCTGGGGATGTGGGGGGTGGTAAGAGATCAACCGAAGGACTTGTATGCATACATATAAGCATAACCAATGGACCCAAGACACTGGGGGGTAAGCATGTATAGGAGTGGGGTTGGGGGCAATAGGGAGATATGGACACATGTAATACCTTAATCAATTTAAAAAAATAAAAAAACCTCTTTTGCACCTTCTGTTCAAGGTTTTGAAATATGAAATCTAAATTCAGAATATATTTAAAGGAAGAGACCATATCATATTTTTATTTATGCTAGACACTGTTAGGAACAGAAGATGCCCAGCATGAAATGCCTGGATCTCCCTTCAGCTAAGTAGCAAAGTAAGTATTAACTTGTAATTTGTAAATAATTATACAAATAATTAATTACAATTGGTGTGATTTTCTTTTTCTTGATTGAATATTGAACGATACAAACTTCACTATTTCAATCTTTTTTACCTCAAAAAAATTCTCATTTCTGTTGACTATGTAAAGAAATTGAATATGAGCAAAATGTATTAATACATTTATTTGTTAATATTAAATATAAACAAAAATTATTACCCAAATGTGTTTATATTAGTATTAACAAACAAAATAATCTAAAAAATATCTAACAACAAAGATTTTTAAAGTAATTTAGGGTACATTATTATACTGTTTCTTCATGTGTTTGTAGATAGTTTGTAGATATAGTATAAATAAGTATACTTCATTTACTGCTAATTATATTGCTAAGTGAGGCAAAAAGTAAAGTTGAATTTGTACTTATCAGATGACCCCTAAAGTTCCATTCTTAGAAATGTACCCTGGGGAAATTTTGCACATGTGAATGAAAATACATGTAAAATAATGTCCACAGCAGCTTTGTCAATAACAACCAATAGCTGGAAAGACCCAATACATCAACAGCAAAAGATAAATACATCATAATATATTCACACAATGAAATCCTATATGACAACATGGATGAATCTCAGGAGAAAATGTCAATGATAAAAAGCAAATCACACTGAAAAGAATGCCCATAGTAAGATTCCATTTTTACAAAATAAAAAAGACAAAACCATATCCATTATTTAGGCATAGCAAGTCAGGAAAGAAGTACCTCTGTGGGAGGAAAGGTTGTAATCATGGAGACCCATAAAGAGCTTTGAGGGGCTGGCAGTATTCTATTTCTTATCCTGGTTGGTAGTTGCACAGTTGTTTGCCTTATAATTATCCTTTTGAGTATACATATGGGTTTCATGCACTATCCTGTAAGCATGAGATATCCTATATAATAAAAGCCTAATATGCTAAGTGTCCGGCCGTTTGACTGTTCGACCAGTCACTATGATGCACACTGAACACCAGGAAGCAGATGCTCCAACTGGGAAGTTAGCTTGCTGCTGGGGTCCAGCTGATAGGAACTGGGCAAGATGGGTCCGACCACCCTAGAGCCCTCCCGCGGTCCCTCCCCAGCCCCAATCGTGCACAGGTGGGGTCCTTCAGCCTGGCCTGCACCCTCTTGCAATCTTGGACCCCTTGGGGGATGTCAGAGAGCTGGTTTCAGCCCAATCCCCGCAGGCCAAGCTGAGGGACCCCACTGGTACACAAGTCTGTGCACCAGGCCTCTAATCTTAAAATAAAAAGAAGAAAAATCAAGATATAGAAGAATAAACTCCAGGAAAAAGGAAATTTGATCTGCATAATTTAAAGCTGAATCACCAGCTCAGAGCAGCACAGTCTCTCACATGCCTAGTCTATCTCCATAAATGTATGAATAATTAAATAAGCAAATGAACACCAAGATCTCTAATATGTTTAATATGCTCATAAATTAGATATCCAGATGCCATCTGACAATTTTTATGTGGAAAAATTATGGGTGACTTGATTTCTCTTCTTGACATTTTTCTTTCTTATCAAAATTCTCAAATAAATATGTATTACTTTGAAAATTCAATAAACTATGTCATAAGTTGTGTTGTTAAAAGTCCACAATTGAGTCAGTTTATGTTATGGCCATTTTTCTTTCTCTCGGGCCATTAATATTATTGTTTTCATAAACAAGGTGCTTAAAACAATATAAATTATAAACCAAAGTTCTTGAACTGTGATACACATAATAATCAGCTATAAACCAGCCCAAGAGAACCTAGTAATACCCTAGCTAAATTGGATCAAACACTTTTAACTGTAAGAGAACAAGCATTCTGAATACGGCCCCAGAGGATCTGCCCCAGCCCCTTTTCCCTGCAAATTGTGTGCCACAATCCTTGCTATTTACCCTCCAGACAGTGACTGCTCTTAGTTCCAGAACATTCTGTCTACTTAAGTTCCACTCCCCATTCAGATCTCATTTCAAAGTCCCTTCTCTAGAAGAGATTTCCCTGATTCCTCTACATCTGTTTTACAATTTATATATTCTTATCCTGAAATTTTATCTGTACAGCACTTTACTGAGCAAATATTTATTTGTCTGATTATCACATTAATGTTTTTCCAACTATACTGTTAGCTCCACAGGGCATGGAGTGTGTTGCTTTTAGTCACTTTAATATCTCCAGAACTGGACCTAACATCCAACACTTAACAGACAATACATATTTTGGTTACTGGGAAGTTGGTTGGATAAATGAGTAAATTACCAAGTGAACCAACAAACAAATGAAAAGCTACCAAAAAAATTCAATGGCTGCTCTCTCATTAGCCTTTGAACTAAAAATCATTTTTATTTTAAACTTAGTTTTTCTTTGAAAAAAATTTCAATTTAATCAAAATGTCTAGCTCAGATTAGTAATTACCTTGTATGACAACAAGGATAACATATTCAATTTCAGCTAATCAAAGAACTTTTATTCTTTTTCTCTTTGTATATAATTTTCACCTGTTTATAGGTCTTTCACAATAAATGCAGATTCTTTTCCAACCCAAATATCCAATGATGGCTATATGGGTAGAGGAAGAAAAAGGCAAGAAAACATATCAACCTTCTAAGATTAATGACTATATATTATTTATTGACTATATTTTTTGTTGAGAACTTGGAGTTCTAAACTGAAAGGTTTCCTCTCTGATCCACAGAATCTGAAGCTGTATCTAATGTAATTGCTTCCAAGGGGGAAATACTGCTTACACTTTCTGACTGGCTGTCACACTCCTCTGAGTTAATCACCATCCCCCATAAAACAACCGGCTCAAAACAATTTTGATAATTCAGGACTGAATCTCTGTGGTGGTTTGAGCAGTAAACTAATTCATCTTTGTGAGGGATATTTTAGTCCCCAAAGCTCAGAGGATTTCATTAAGCAGGTGACATTTTCTGATTTTTAGATTTCTCATTTTTCAAATCCAAATGCTCTAGATTTCTACAAGTGTTTCTACATCATGTTTAAAAATCAGAATAACACAATACTGCATTGGGTTGCTTTTGAGAGCACAAGGCCATTGCACCAGTGTTTTGATGAGCTACCTATTCTATGTTTTATTCTCCTACATTAACCTGTTTTGTAATGACCTAATGTCTTACTCTCTTTCTTACATGCTCTGTTCTATTCACACCACTCTTCTTGCCATTTCTCCTTGTCTGCAAGCATGCTTCTACTTGAAAGCATTCATACTTATTGCTCCTGGGCCTGGAACATCTTTCCCCCAGATATATTCATATCTGTCTCTATTGCAAACTTTAGGTCTTACCATAAGACTTTATTGAAAATTACAATTCCTCTTGAATACTTCTTATACCTCTTTATTTCTTTATTTTTTCCATAGCATTTACACAGTAAAACTTTTTATTTTCATTAACTATCTTCCCACCTCTAGGACAAAAACTCCATAAAGGCAAAGATTTTGCTTCCTTTATGTTCTGCTATATTCTCAGCCCTTATTGTAGGTACTCAAAAATTATTAAGTAAAACAAATATTTCATCAGAATTATCCAATCTAAAATATTCCTTATGAAAACTACAAATAGACTCTGTGAGTCTAGAAGTACTGCTTCCCAGGAAGAAGATGCTTTTACCAGGGACAAGAGTAAGAGTCCTGCTACTCACAAAGCTACAGCTGCTGCTGCTCAGCCCCACAGACAGTGAAAAAGAAAGGAGTTAGATACTGTTGGGGTAAAGGACCATGATGATCATGAAGAAGAGGGTATCTCCTGTATACTGGGTGGGGAAGACTATGTTAGACTCTCAGATGATCCATTGGGCATTTCTTGACATCACCATGACTAAATTTATATATATAAAAGGCTAAGTGACCAGCCAACCGGCCAACCAGCCGACCGGCCAATCAGCCAGTAGCTATGATGTGCACTGACCACCAGGGGGCAGACAACTCAATGCAGGAGCTGCCAAGCTGTGGTCACTTGGCTAACAGCAGTTCTCAGATGACGCACCTGGAACCGGAGAGGAGGGAGCCCGGTTCCAGGGTACATCACCTGAGAACCACCCTATCACAATCCAGGACCCCTCAGGGGATGTTGGGAGAGCTGGTTTTGGCCTGATCCCCACAGGCCAGGCCGAGGGACCCCACCAGTGCACAAATACGTGCAGTGGGCCTCTAGTATAATTACAAATGTGTTTGTACAGTAACCACAGCTTAAGAGCATGATAATCCAGGGTTCAGAACTCTCAGGCATGTGATCTGGATAAAACATGAGGCAAGCCTCTTTGATGAGCAGAAGTGCTAGCTGAAGGAGAGGGGAGCCTAAAATGTCTAGGGGCATGGGAAGATAATGAGCATTGGTAATGGCCCTGGTACAAAGTGCATTAGTGGGGGCCCCACTTTTGCTCAAGTACAGTTTCTTGGAAATTGTAACCAACCAGAATATTTGATAAGCTTTGCCTGGATGGAGTGAACCTTTAAAAACAAAACAAAACATGTTTTTATTTATTTTAGAGAGAGAGAGAGGAAGGAAGTGGAAGAGAGAGAAACATCAATGTGAGAACCATTGATTGGCCTCCTCCTGCATGACCCCTACTGGGGATTGAACCAGCAACCCGGGCAAGTTCCCTGATGGGAATCAAATAGGCAACTTCTCAGTGCAGGAAGGACACTCAACCAACTGAGTCACACTGGCCAGGGCTGGATGGAGTAAACTTAACTGAGAAGCAAGAAGATCTGAGGGGCACAAGGAGGAGACTGCAGAGGACTATAGGCCGATTCATTACCAAGATCCTTTCTATCAGCTGTGCACCTGTCTTCCATTTGCTGTAAATGTTAGATTATTATTCATAGCCCCTCCCTTGTTTGGAGACTCACAAGGATAGATGAGCCTGTCCATCTCACCTCAAGGACGGACCAATTCTGTGGAGCAAACCATGTTTCAGAGCCTCCCGGGACCTGACCAGGCTGTTCTCTAGCTGAGACTCTATTTGTGCTTAGCTTTTATCTCCTGCTGCTCTCCCGGGAGCACTCTTTCAATGAATAATATAAACAAGAATTCCTGCCGTGGCTCTGCTTCTAGAGAACCTCACCTAAGGCACATGGCATATGCAAACCATCTCTGGAAGAATGCATCCTAAGCAGAGGCCTTTAAAATTTTCATCAATAGGATTATAATGAACATTAGCTCACAACATTTTTAAAAATCACAAATCCTAAAATAAATAAAGTATTATGAATGAGATTCACCAGAAAGAATATACAAAAATTTCATAAAATTGTGCTCCTCAGAATGTGCTCGAGACAAAGCCTTGCGCACATGCACCAGGAGTATAAGATTATTCATAGAAATATCAGTCAAAATGGCAAGAAAATAGAACACCGAATGCTTACGTATCAGAAAATAAATATGTAAATTGTGGTGACTTCATACAATAAAATATGGTGCAACATTAAAAAAAATAATAAACTACAGCTACATGCCATCAACTATAATAAATGCCACAAATATATTGTCTGGCAAAATAGAAAATTACAGAAAAATACAATATAATGCTATTACATAAATTCAATAACAACCAAAAATTAAGCAACATGCCATTTGGAGATATATACGTACATGGTGAAATAAAAAACAAAGGAATTATAATCACAAAATTTAGAATAGTGATTATCTTGGGGAAGAGGCAAAGGAATGAAATCAGAGTGGCAGACACAGCCAGTTTCAAGAGTATTAGAAATGTTACATTGCTCAACTGGGTGGTGAGCACACTGGTGTTCGTTTTATGAACATTCCTGAAGTGCACATACACATTTCACTTCTTATTTTAAATGTAAAATACATTAAACTAAAGGGACATTTTGTATGGAAAATATAAAAGAAAGAAAGGAAGGGAGAGGAAAATGAGGAAAAAGGAAAGTATAGAGAAATCTGTTCTCAAACCTTCATCCAAAATATCAGTGATAAGGTGAGAATGAAACACCAAAAGGGCACAAAATTCTATAATGTACTGGGTTTGGCACTTTAGGTTTTCTGAGATGTGTAATCTCTTATGTCCAAGAAGTGTTTTCTTGGCAAAAAGTAAGAAAAAACCTTAGTTTCAGAGTTAGCATAGACCATAACACAACTTAAAAATTATCAAAAGTAGCTTTAAAAAATGTATGTAATAGTCACTGCAGGGTAGTCTTCATCTGTGATTCTCTTAGAGACCCCATCACTTGGCTTTGCAGATGGAAAGCATCTTTCTCACAAACCCTTGCTTCACCAGGCTGACGCCCACAGTTCCTGTGAGTCTCCCCAGTTTCCCTCAACTATTTGTTATAAGCTGGGAAGGGATGTACATATACACTGAGTGGCCATATTATTATGATCTCTGAACGCATAATAATCTGGCCACTCAGTGTATATCCTATATAATAAAAGGCTAATATGCAAATTGTCCCCTCGACCAGGAGTTCGACCAGCAGGCAGGCCAGCCAACCACCCATGTCCCCTCCCCCTAGCCAGGCTGGCTGGACCACACCCATGCACAAATTCATGCACCAGGCCTCATATATATATATATATATATATATATATATATATATATATATATATATATACATACATACACACACACACACACACACACACACACACACTGAGTGGCCAGATTATTATGTGTTCAGAGATCATAATAATCTGGCCACTCAGTGTATATCTCCAAATGGCATGTTGCTTAATTTTTGGTTGTTATTGAATTTACATAATAGCATTATAGTCCTCCAGATAGTAAGGATGACATGTCTTCTCATGATAAGACCAAGACAGGGGGGGCTGGCCCCAGTGATTTTCAACTCTTTTTAAAGGTGAGTATTTAACACTATTTTGTCCTTAAGTTTGGTTCAATGTTGCCATTTTGGAGGCACAGGGAATAATGTCCTAGGATGCTCAACATCTTTTATTAATACTAATTATTAAAGAGAACTTAAAGTTTGATATGTGGATCAGTGTGTAGTATTAATGAAAACTCTAAAATATATATAATAAACACACACAGTGGGACAGAAACAGGATTATGAAATATAAAAGACCTCTTCATAAAAATCATATTTAGAAAGATGGCTCTGGTTTAATCACAGGGGGAAATGATTTTGTCTGATAAACATCACTCCGTCATGCCACATATTTCCTTTCCCTGCTGTTAATGTTCCATGTAATGCTAATTAAATGCACACGTGTAACTAATTTAAGTGTTACAGAATTCAAGGTGGTCTTAACTCCCCTTTCACCCCAACACAAAATCAGAAAGTAAGTTGCTAGCCACTAGAATTTACAGAGGACTGAGAATTAAACTGTAAAATCATATTTCAGAAAAAAAATCTAAATTGACTTCTCAGGTTATAAATACATGATTATAGTAGGGACAGTTCAGAAATAGCCCCATTTTCATTCACTTGGAAAGAGGTAGTTACTCATTATATTGAGTCTCACGCTTAGGAAAGAGAACAGACAGGACGTAATTTTGAGCTGTCAATCTTAAAACATGTATGAAACAAATATTCTCACTCTGTTCTATAGCAGAATTAGGCTGCTAAGTACCAGACTAGATGGAGAGTCCAAATGGTGGTTTCAAAGGTACACTGGCATGAAGAAGTGTGATTCACAAAATGCACTGACAGAAAATTTCCATATATGCATATTGTTAACACACATATCATTAAAGATGCTTTCATGATGAGGATGACTACAACCTGAAACTCATCTTTATTACGTGTCAACCCGACATTCCAACATCACTCTCTTTAAGTTGTAAATGATGCGAAAGTCTGAGTCACAATTCCATCCTCTTGGAACACAATTTGCAGAAATGGCAACTGTCCCG
Source organism: Cnephaeus nilssonii (assembly GCF_951640355.1). Classification (NCBI taxonomy): domain Eukaryota; kingdom Metazoa; phylum Chordata; class Mammalia; order Chiroptera; family Vespertilionidae; genus Cnephaeus; species Cnephaeus nilssonii. The sequence continues at coordinate 57,955,874 of NC_137077.1, forward strand.
GAAACATTTAAATAGTCATGCTTCCCCTATCAAAGCCATAGTAAGGAGAGCTATCTCTGCATTTTTACCTACAGAGCATTGCCAGGGGGGCCCAAATCCAGTAAAATTAATAACCCAGTGAAGATGGAACATAGCAGTCAGTGTTGAAGGAAGTCACCTGCTACAGGCGGCTGAGAAAGAAAGCAGAAGAGCTTACCTTTATGATGGTTTGCGCTGGATATGACTTTCCCCCACAAGGTTACAATAAATATTATTATTAGCAGTTTTCCTTTTGTTGCTTTCTGTAAGTATCCCTTACTCATCCTGCAAATAGAAAATAATAATAAAAATCCTAAGTATATGAAGCCATTGCTTTTCCATTGTAATTATGCCACGTTTAAAGCTTTCCATGACACCTTAACCCATTTAACTCCTGAAAATTGCATAAAAGCATTTATTATATTTAAAATGCTGTCCACTGTATATAAACTATGAAGAGAAAAAAAAAAGGTTTTCTAAGCAACCTTCATATGAGATAAGAGATATTCTGCCTAAGTCGGTCTTCATTCACTTAACAATAGCCTAAATCAATGAGAAATAGTACCATTTTCCTCTCCATACACATAACTTCTTCACAAAATCAAAGGCACAGTTGTTTGAATAATCTCCAAATGGTGACTTATTTTACTTTTTTTCTAAATATTCCTCCTTCAATGCCAAGTCAAATGGTCAGGGTAAGCAGTTTAGATAAAATGAGATAGATGAATTTCTGCACAGAATAAAATCACTTCAAATCTGTTATTCCTAATGTACTTTTAAGAAAAAAGTCACCAGGTACAATAGCTTTGTCATTATACATCACTACTGCTGGAGATACACAGATATTTTAATATTGTTGAACTCCTCTGTGCTGTACTTATCAGAAGTAGGAAAAAAAATGGAAAAGCAGATAGAAAAAGTACCAACTTAACATTTTCGAGTTGAGCACACAAAACTAAGGAAAGCAAAGAAATGTTATAAAATCATAGCTAATTACAATAAAAGTTCAGCAACTACTTTCTCTAGCATTTTATAGATTATTTCAATTGCTCTTCAGAACAAATTTGAGATGTTGGTATAACTATCCCCACTTCATAGATGACAAAATTTAGAAATTGGCCTCAGGTAATGTTTAATAATAAAATAAAAATCCAAACCCAGAATTATCTAATATTAAAATCCTATATTACTACATTGCTAAGAGGAAAGCAAAACTAATATAAAATATAGTCATTATGCATTTATTTTTAGGGAGATAAAACATATGTCCATCACTCAGTGCCTTCTCAATTTCATTCGTGCTTGACCTGCAGATTCTTGCCTTGGTTCTACCGCAAGTAAGTTCATGAGGTCAGTTCCTGACCTAGCCTGATTCCTCCTGAATTCTCCAAGTTAGCTTTCTACTCCCACCTTTGTTTCCAATTATACCAGCTCCAAAAATATGACTCAGTGGTAGCAATGGTGGCTATTTGGTTTTTGAAAAGAAGCCTTTCATACTGATAAATATGTAAAACAATAAATTAATATATTATGTATATGTAATATACATGTATGTTAACATTTCCTAGCCTTGTGCACACTCATTCAGATGCTGAGAAAGCAACGTTGTATGATTAAAAGCTTAGACTCACTCTTGAGTCTTACTGTCTGGACTTGAGTCCAGGCTCTACCAGCTTTTAATTGTGTGATCTTGTGTGGGTTTCTGATCTCGTTCTTCAGTTTCTTCTTCTGTAATATGGAATAATGCATCTGAAATGCCTGACCCACTGGTGACATGTATAGGGATCAACAACTTTGAAGTTAGGGAATGTTCAATCATTTGGATGTTATGTTGATCCTTGAGCACATAAGAGGACAGTCCCATTTATGTGGTGAATGAAGGGAGTTTCAGTGGCATCAACAGCTGGAAGTCCTCTGTGGACCTTGTTCTTGTAACACGTCAGATCATGTACAAAGGGATAGGTGCCTAACTTTTTAGATTAAACTGTTTGTTTTAAAATTTGGCTTCCTGCCTACTGACTAATGACTTTGGACAAATTACTTAATAACTCGGAGATTTTTTTTGTCACTAAAATGAGGATTATAATAGTATCTACTTCACAGTGTTGTAGATATGAAGACTAAATAAGATCATTCATGTAAGAGTTTAACATTATGCATAGAAGATAATAAAAGCTCAATAAGTGCTAACCCTTACTATGATCATAACTTAGACCAGCATTCTCCTAGTTGTGTCTTGTGAGGCACCAGTCCCACAGAATAATTAATGCAGTATTAGTGAAAAACATTGGGGCAAATGTATTTGTAAAATTCTGGGTTCAACAGCCCTGGGCAGTGTGACTCAGTTGATTGGATGTCATCCCATGCACTAAAAAGTTGCTGGGTTTGATTCTAGTCAGGGCACATGCCCAGGTTGTGGGCTTGATCCCTGTTAGGGGGTGTGCAGGAGGCAGCCAATTGATGTTTTGCCCTCACATTGATGTTTCTCTCTCCCCTCTCCCTTCCTCTCACTCTAAAAATCCATAAAATATATATATTTTTTTAAATTCTGGGTTCAACAAATTTAAGCAGATGTTTTTAACAAGAGGCATATCTGAGTGTTTGACATTTTCCAAAAACCTCTCTCCACAGAGTAACACAGGATACAAATGCCATCAGGAAACCTCTTAGAGATGTAACTATTTTCTCTCTTTTCCACGTCCAGGGCGGCTAGAGAGCGGGTCCAATTCCTGAGTAGAGGCGGCTGGGGATTGAAAAATAAAAGAAAGAGACAAGACACAGAGATAGAAAGAAAAGCTGGGGCTGGGTGGACCGCTGCCCTCTTCTGATGGAGAGACAGTGACCCAGCATGTTTATTTTATACCCCCAAATACCAGGAAGTTTCACCCAAAGGTTAAGACAAAGGAGATTATTTGCATTCTTGAGTAGGCCCTGAGCATTCCTGGTGCTAGGGTGGATTTAGATATCAAAACCCACTTCCCCACACCATGGGCTGAAATGAAGATCAAGCTGACAACACCCTTGCCCTTTTGGCAAGGCATGTTCCCAAGGCATGGCTTTGCCGATGCCACTGGGTTCAGCTGACAATAATTAAAGAATGCCATGTGCCTTCCCAGGGGGCCCTCTACATAGAGAAATCTGTTATAAAATTCTTCCCTCAATAGACAAATGCCCATTTTCAATCTTTCATCACCTTTGTTTCCCCTCAGCCTTCTTACTACTAACTTTGTTATGATACTCTACATTTTCTCACTTTTTGCCAATGATCTTGCCTCCCCTTCTACATCCAATCCCTGCAGCTTTATTGTACTGCATATCATCTTTAAAAAAGCAGCAGTTTAGCAAAACTCATCTGACAAGAAGAGCTGCTTAGCATAATTCTAGATAATAGCTCTCCCATATCAAATGGTCTCTGCTACAAGGTCAATGACCCATTGTATTTGCCATTCCACTATGCACCCACCAAATGGGATGACAAAACTGACAGCTGGTCAAACAGATAACTAGACATATGAAAATGGAAACACCCACAACGTCACCAGGCTGTCAAACTAAAAGAGAAAGCAGAATGAAGGTCAACATTTGGAGGTCTCTAAAGACCCATGCCTTCTCCCTCTTACCAACCCCATCCCTGACCAGTCAATTACCATCTTCTCTTAATACTACTTCCTCAATATCTCCTAAATGTATGCACTTATTTCCATCCCTATGGCAATATTGTAGACCACCAAAATTTTCACAGGTTACAGCCTCCTAACTGGACTTCCTGCCACCAAAATTGCCATCTTCTGGAACTAAAGGCAGGCTTGGTAACTGCCTTTTCCACAACTATATTTGCAGTATTTAGCACTTTGTAAGGGCCTGATAAATACTGTTGACTGAATGTAATGCATTCTCTGTGCTGACTACCTCTCTGTGCTGTAGTCAAATATGTAACTATGATCACGAGACACCCTTCATAAGATTAAAATCTTCACATGATTCCCCTCTACATTCAAAGGTAGAAAATGCTATAATCCTTAGCAAGGTATAAAAACCTGTACAGGTTTAAAAAAATTGTTTTTGACTCATTATGTCTCTAATCTGATTCTATGCTGTTCTTCCCATCATTTTATTTTAACTCTACTAAATTTCCTCAATGCTTTCCAGCATACCTCACCTCCATGTCACCTGAAACATATCAGCCACCCACCCCATCCCCCATCCACTCTTCAGAATGCTAACTGTTATTCACTGGTCAGAGTGCAAGTTAGAATTTCTCCCACTGGATTTGTCCAAGACCATGTTGAGCACCCTTCTTTATGCACGACAGCCACTTGCCACACTGCATTATTATTTTCCATTTACTTATCTCCATCCTCCACTCTAATATAAGATCCCTAAAGATCCCACAGGGACTGTGTCCAATACATTTGTGAATACCTACAGCCTGGCCCAAAGTTGAGCTTAATTACTGGTAAATGAATATTTATTGAATGTTGGTGGTGCCTTACACCCAAATATATTGTGTAGTTGTCAATGTGAGGAGGAAGAAGTGTGTGTCATTTCTTTAGGATGAAATGATAAAAGGACAAAGAAGAAAAATGTAAAAAAGAGGTGGGGGAGGGGAGATGAGAAAGGCAAACTGGGAGAGAAGAAAGAACAGAGAAATCCAATCTGTAATGAGAGTTTTATTCTGATTTTTAAATAACAATCACGCTGAGAGAAGGAAGAGTTTTGACAAAGGGCCAGTTTCGAAGAAGAAACCCAAAGGAACAAAGGCTGAATGGCATGTTTCTTCCTGATCTTGAGTGGGAGCCACAGGAGGGGGCATTCACTTCCCATTCAATGTGCTACCCACCAGGCCTCAGTTTAAAATCTCCCACCACAGTCAAGGGTCCAACACACTTTCAGAATTGTCACATTCACCTGTAAAAACAACAAAATTTAAGTGGAGTTTTTAATAGCAAAAGCTGAGGGGAAAAGAAACAGGAAACTGTAGGATAAATACACACAGAGAAGGAAACCTTGAAATTGCTCCCCAAGCAGCAGCAGCCTGCACACAGCACAAGGGAAACGGATAATTGAGAAATGGTAACCTTGGCAGTGAAGGATGCTGAAGTGAAAAGTTGTCAAAGTGGCAGACTGACAATCACATCTCAGACTTCCTCCCACTCTTCTCTTCTGTATTCCGTTTCAGTTAGACTCACTGAGATGTAGACTTTTGGATGATACTGAAACCCTCCCCCTCCTGACCTATGCTAAAAGTGCATTTAATAGTAAATAAACAAGAATTGAAAAACTGTTATGCTATTAGAAAAACCATTTCCCCCTACAAACAGAAAGTAAGCTTAACTGGTCTAAAGAAGAGAAAATTGAAAGGAAAAGGGGAGAATCTTATACAGAAAGGAGATAAAAGCTGTCCTCCTCTTGAGCTTAAGGCACTTCTGTGGAAATAAAGGTCATGTAAGGCAATACATATAAAAGGCTCTTTAGCACACTTCTCTACAATGATCTAATATTCAAACCAACCTGGTGTTAATTAATTAGAATAGCATGGATTTCAACAGCCAAAACTAGTACAGGAATCAACCCTTCAGGTAAAATACTCTAATCGATAAGGCACATTCCTTTTGTCTCATAGGGATCAGAATGATCTTTATAAAATGTAAATAAGATCACATTACTCCACCTCACACCTTACTTAACATCCCAGAATTTACCCACCCATTGATGAGAGAGTAAAATGTGAATTTCTTACCAGAGAAAAGGCTCAAGCTTCCCCCTCTCTGACTTCAGTTCACATCCCTGTTCCCTGTGTTCCCCGTAGGCCTGCCCTCTGTCCCTTGTGCCAAGCATGATCTAGACCTTACGCTAAATGTTAGCTCTGCCTTGAGGCTCTTCCTCCCATCTCTGCATGGTGAGCTTCTGTTTATGATCATCTCTGCAGAGAGCACCTCTTGACCACTCTGCCCTCCAGATGCAAAGATACACACCCCACAGCCTCTCTTTCTCCCAATATTCTGAGGTACCTTATTTATTACAATATGAAATTATCTTATTTGCATATTATACATTTAAGCAGTTTATTTGCTTTTTTTCTCCCACTAAAATGTAATTTCTATGAGGGCATATACTGTCTATTTAGCACTACTCCAGCAATAGAACACCATCTACAATGTTCAATATCTACATGTTCGATGAAGGAATGTGCGTATTGAATATGTAATCATAACAGAACAGATGAATCCTTTTTAATGGGGAAGTTTCATTACTTCTTTTAATTTAAATGATTAAATTTCTATTATATTCATCAGCTAGAAATGCCAATGGCAAGAACAGTGCACATATTGGTGGAGTGATACAATATAAAGTGAGAAGAGGAGTAAGTGGGAGATGAAAAAATGGAAACAGTGTCTTGATTAATCTCTTAAGAAACACACAGAGAATGGAAATAAAGGAAGAGTGGTAGCTAGAGAGATTTTAATAAGGTGATGGGAAAGAGTCAGAAGGAAGAGAGAAGTTAAAGATACCAAAGTGAGAGTAGACTATAAAGATTAAAAGTTTTTGTAAACTTTTATATGCTACAAATATATACTATTATTACAATGTTATTATAATTACAACGCGAGGCCCCGTGCATGAATTCATGCACATTGAAAGGAAATTAATTAGAAGGTGGCCAGCAGGGCGGGACTGGGCAAGATGGGCTGGACACCCCCTGGAGCCAACCTCCCGCATTCCCTCCATGGCCAGCACACCTGGGGCGGTGCTGGGGTTCAAAGGGCATCTGCAGAGTGAGTGGGGTCCCTCAGGCAGGTGGGGTCCCTTGGCCTGGCCTGCGGGGATCCAGCCGAAACCAGCTCTCTGACATCCCCTGATGGGTCCCATAGTGCGAGAGGGCACTCTGCAAAGTTGCTGTTGCTTGGCAGCTACTCCTTGGGCGTCTACCCCCAGGTGGTCATTGCACATCATAGCTACCAGCCAGTTGGCCAGTCGGCCGGTCACTTAGGCTTTTATATATAGAGATAAGTTATTTTTGTTATTATTACTTTTTAAAATATTGTATTGATTTTTAGAGAAAGGGAGAGGGAGAGGGAGAGAGAGAAAAAGAGAAACATCAATGTGAGAGGAAAACATCTATCGACTGCCTCCTGCACGCCTCCTACCAGAAATCAAGCCCACAATCTGGGCATGTGCCCTGAACAGGAATCGAACTAGCATCCTTTCAGTGCACAAGACAATGCCCAACCAAATGAACCACACCAGCTAGGGCTGTTATTATTACTTTTAATTTCCACATTTTATGTAGAAACAAATGTATCTTCCAAAACTAAATCATTCATTGCTTTTTGGTAGCTTATTAAAATAACCCTACTAATAGGACATACAGAGCCACAAGTTTCACTATACTGTTGGTTTTATCCAATAATATCCAATTTGACTATCATTTTATTATAAAGATTATGACTGCTTTTATAATATCCAAGTTATTTACTGAAATAGCAATTATCTTTGAGTAGATAGATAGGTACATATAGATTAAGTAGATACAGATGGTATTAAAGTATAAGACTCCTGTATATATGTGTTTTGTATATAAAAGAATATATAGTAACAAATTTAAGAGATAATCATGTAGCCCTACCAATAATCCTACATTATGTGTTATATTATCCAGAAGCCAAAGTGGTCAATTCTAGTCATTTTTATTATTACTATTCATTTTGTTTTTATTTTACATCATATATCCAATAACATCACATTATAGTATTTCACACCACACTTACCACCAACATTACTTGAATTAGAATCTCCCTGTTGAATAATTAGAATCTGGACTTCCCATCTTGTAAATTATCATCAAAAGTTTATAGAGTTGGATTTTCATATGCCAGTCATATGATTAACCCAATTAACTTTTAGGTAACTTGAGAACAAAGATTGAAATTTAAATCAGTTTCTCAATTTTTTATGAATTGAAACATCTGTTTTAAAAAACTCATTTTTTGATACAGCAGTGTTTCATGATAAATCTACTTTCTGAATTCCATTCTGTTAAAAAGTCAACCCTGGAGATTTAGCCAAGAAATCACTATTGTTTCTAAAGGTTGCCTGGCAGCAAATGCAAGCCTCATTTAAGAACTACCCCCTTTCTTCACCCAGATTTTATACTTCCATTTATTTCCCCACAATATTGCAATTTGGATGGGTACAAAAGCCGAGGAGTGTGTTTGCTTTGTGCTTAGCAAGGTACCATCAAAGTGTTGATTTTGTGCAAATGCCTTTTCCATGTAAATCTGTACTAATAAAAGGGTACTATGCAAATTGGTCATGACGCCCTCACAGTAACAACCGAACAGCAGGATTCGTGGGACAACAAGACTGGCAGGGGGTTAGGGAGGAACAACCAAACGACTGACCAGCAGGCTGCGTGGGGCAACCAGGTCAGCAGGGGGGACAGTAAGGGGCGACCAGACCAGCAGAAGAGGGCAGTGAGGGGAAACCAGGATGGCAGGGGGGCAGTTTGGGGTGACCAGGCCAGCAGAGGGGGGCAATTGGGGTCAACCAGGCTGGCAGGGGGAGCACTAAGGGGCAACCAGGCCAGTGGGGATGGGGGGGGCAGTTAGGGGCAACCAGGCTGGCAGGGGTGGGCATTTGGGGGCAACCAGACTGGCATGGGGGCAGTTAGGGGTGATCAGGCAGGCAGGCAGGTGAGCAGTTAGGAGCCACTGGTCCCGGATTGTGAGAGGGATGTCTGACTGCCGGTTTTGGCCCAATCCCTAGGATAGGGCCAAAACCAGCAGTCAGACATCCCCCAAGGGGTCCTGGATTGGAGAGGGTGCAGGCTGGGCTGAGGGGACCCCCCCTCCCATGTGCATGAATTTCGTGCACCAGGCCTCTAGTTTTATAACAATAGGAAATAGAAATGCATTGTCATTTAAATGATTTCTCCAGAAGCATACATTATTCTAAAACTCTAAGCTCTAATACTTAAACAGACAAAAATATCATAAGTAAAATAAAACAATTATTTGAGATTATGAGAGCACTAGAAAGACACCTGAAATGACCAGGGCTAAACTAAACCACAATGCTGTGCATCTGATATTACAACTGAATTGCTTACCCTCCTTTTCTATCTATAAAATTCAAATGTTGTCTATTCTTCAAAGGAGAATGTCATTATAATAAATAAGAAATCATGTGACAGTTTGGACTTAATAGGACGTATGATAAATCAGAGGTGTTACTATTTATTCAAAGGTCCTACTCTCAGACCATGGGCTTATAAATCAGAAATACCTGCCTGAGTGTGATCTTGGCTTCAACACATAATAGTTAAATGAATTTGTCAACTTTACTTAACAACTTGAGCATTTGTGCCCACATAGGGAATGCATTAATAGTATTACAGGTTGGTAGGACTTCTCTAAGGAATAAATACAATGTATATAAAGCATTTAACACAAAGCCAGAATAGGCACTCAAACTGTAGCTTTTATTATATATTATTAATAATATTTGGAACATGGCCTGCTGGCTAGGAGTGAGTGGGGAATAAAAATCTTTGAGCAACAAATAAAAGAGCTCATGCGTTTTAATCATAGGTGATAAATAAACCTACTTTTAGGAATTTACTCTAAGTCTATAGAATTGGAAGGTAAGACTATAAAGCAACAAGCTAAAAATGAAATAGGGCTGATTAACAGTCTCCTGATGGCTCCGCAAAATAAATACTAATACTTGGATATCAGGAAGTAGACATCAAATCTATAAATGCACAGCATTCTGGGATCTTTAAGTATAAGAGCAAATATTCCTCAAATGCCTAGAGATATGTAGAACACAGCATGCTAACTGAAGTTATTAATAACTAGAGGCCCAGTGCACAAAATTCTAGCACTCAGGGTAGGTCCCTCAACCCAGCCTGCACCCTCTCACAGTCCGGGAGCCCTCAGGGGATGTCTGACTGACACGGGGAGTAGGGAGCGTGCCTAAGCCATCAGTCAGACATCCTTAGCACTGCCACTGAGGTGGGAGAGGCTCCCACCACAGCCACTGCGCTTGCCAGCCATGAGCCCAGCTTCTGGCTGAGTGGCACTCCACCTGTGGGAGCACACTGACCACCAGGGGGGCAGCTCCTGCATTGAGCGTCTCCCCCTGGTGGTCAGTGCACGACATAGCGACTGGTCATTCCACTGTTCAGTCAATTTGCATATTAACTTTGTATTATATAGGATAATATGTATGTTTTTATAGAGTTTCAAATATACTGGCTTTAAATGTTCTAGTTCATTCAATATGTCATTGAATCCTCACAATAATTCAATAATCTTCATGAGAACTAAACTACATGTATTAATATTCCAAGATCACATATAGAATCTGAAAGAATAATTTGAAGACAAGTAATAAGTGGCAGAGGAGAGTCCTGAATTCAAAGCATCCACTTGAACTGGTTACATTTCACAGCTCTTGGGTGGAGTATCACTAAGTAGAATAAGAAATAAAACTTTCAACATATTTTATTGATAGTTCAATCACAATCCTAGCATTTAATTTTGTGATTACTGTGGCAAAAACAGAGCTAGCTCAGCACATAACATCTAAGTTCCACATACAGGATCATAACAAAATACTCTTTCCTTTTTTAATAAAACTTTTATAGTTATTAAAACAAATGATGGTCATGTAATCAATTCTAAATATTTGTCTACTCTATTACCACTGGCCCTAGTTAAGTGCTTCTATTCCTTTTACTCTCATGTCTGTGCTCTCTTAGGAAATGAGGATGCAGAAGAAATCCACTTCACCCAGCTCCTTCTCCTTCATGTTAGCAAAGGAACCAAAGAATAAGTAAGAATGATGAAGAAATTAATCTTTAAGGGCTCTTTGTCAGGATAAAATTTGTGGTCCAAGAAGGACACATATTCTCACTGTGGCTGCAGCTACGGATATGAGGGATTCTTCCCTTTGTGAATTCACTCATGCAGTCATGGCCAATATGCCATCAAATACTAACTAGGCAACAGCATGCAATCAGGAGAAAAACACACCTTTACCCATGGTTGACCTTCCCTCAACATAGAACCTCTCAGAGGTCAGTGAACAGAAAGGCTAAAACCTGAAGGCCTCCGCTCATATAACCATGCCCCAAAAGGCACAAACATCCACACATTTCATCTTACCATCAAAAATATCAAAGCAAATAAACCATGAAAAAGACAATGACAGCTTCATGTTGAAAGACGTGCCATTCCATGTCTTGAAAAGAAAGCAATAAAATGAAGTTCAAGAGGCTACTTAATCTAGCAGTCTGTCTGTACTTTGCTCTAAGAATAATAGTTTAAGCAAGATTTTTGGACAACACATGTACAAGCATTAAATTCCAAGCACATCTTCACAATGCATGATGAAAGAGACAGTGATGCTGACACACCTGTTTGTTTTTTATTGTTGACAGTATTATTACAGATGTCTCCTGTTCCCCTCTTTGCCCCCCTCCACCTAGCCCCTGCCCCAATCTAAGCCTTCACCACACTATTGCCTGTGTCCATGGGCTATGCATATCCTACCTAATAAAAGGGAAGTATGCAAATAACCATCACTCCGCTACACCCACGATTGGGCCAGTGGCAGGCTGGGGGCGGGACTTGGGGTGGCCAATTGGGCTGACTCGTGAGTCCCCGCCCCCCATTCCTCCCATAGGCCCCAACAGCCAGCACTGCGGGAGGACCGATGGAGCCGGCGGAAGGCGCTGGTGGCGCAACTCAGGGTGGCCAATTGCGTGGCTGCCAGCACCAGTTTTCTGCCAGCAGCAGTTTTCCTCTGGCCACCTGCCGATCCTCCGATCGGAGTTTCTCTCGGGGTGGCCGATCACGCTGGCGGGAGGCGCTACAATTGGTGGGTGGCCAGAGGAAAACTGCTGCTGGCGGAAAACTGGTGCCGGCAGCCAGGTGAAGGAAGGTCTATTGCACAAAACTTCATGCAACGGGCTTCTAGTATTCATATAAGTTCTTTAGTTAATTTCTTCCTATCCCTCCAACCCCCTCGTTTCTGAGATCTGTCAGTCTGTTCCAGGTATCCATGCCTCCAGACCTATTTCATTTGTCAGTTTATTTTGTTTATTAGATTCCACAAAGTGAGATTTATGTAATACTAGAGGCCCGGTGCACGAAATTCGTGCACGGCAGGGAGGGGGCCAAGGGAGGGGTGTTGTCCCTCAGCCCAGCCTGCAGTCTCTCCAATCTGGGACCCCTCAAGGGACCTTCATTTTTTCCTTCAAGAGTGTGGTGGAAAAACCCTAGATCACCTTCTTGGATTCTTATAACCCAAATTACCAAGAACACTGCAAGTGGTGGCCTACAGGGAGCTTAGCCAATGAGTTGTCAGAAAAGGTATTTACTCTCAAACTGGTTTGGCTCAGTGGATAGACCATGGGCCTGCAGACTGAAGGGTCCCAGGTTTGATTCCTATTAAGGGCATGTACCTTGGTTGGAGGCATATCCCCAGTGGGGAGTGTGCAGGAGGCAGCTAATGGATGTTTCTCTCTCATTGATATTTCCAACTGTCTATCCCTCTCCCCTCTTCTCTGTTAAAAAAAAAATCAATAAATTTTTTTTTTAAAAAGGTGTATCCTCTGCAGCTCATGCAGCCCCTGGGTTGTGTCCACTGGGCTAGGGGCGTGTCCCTGCCACCCGATGGTGGCTGCCGGGGTCTCCGCACACCCCAGAGGCCAGCAGCCATCCCCCTGTGGAGGGCGCTAGGCTGGGGGCGTGGACACAAACCGCCACTTGGTGCTGGAGCTTGGAAAGCCTCTGGGGCGGGGCAGGAATATCCCCATCTCCAAACACCCCAAAGCCAGCAGCCAGCCCCACCATGGGCCCCAGGCTCGAGGCTTGCAGGGACCCCTGGCAGTATGCAGCAGTGGTCGCCAGGGTCTCGGCACACCCCAGAGGCCAGCAGCCAGCCCCCAGTCCTGGGCGCCTGGCTGGGGGCGTGGCCCCAAACTGCCACTTCGTGCAGGAGCCTTTGTAAGCTGCTGGGGGTGGGGCTTGGCGCCTACACCCATAGGCTTTGAGTGGCCAGGGGGCGTTCTGGGACCCCTGCTGCTCAGGACCTAAGCACGGGCCTACGGGCTAGGAGCAGCCTGGGTCCGGAGGATGTTTCCTGGACCCAGGCCACTCAGCGCCCGCATATGCAAATTAACCGCCATCTTGATCGCTCTGATTGGCTGTGGGCGTAGCGAAGGTGCGGTCAATTTGCATGTTTCTCTTTTATAAGGTAGGATTTGTCTTTCTCTCACTGGCTTATTTTGCTTACATTTTTATAACTACATTTCACACACACATCTTGTATGTGTTTGATATTTGTACTTGACTTCATATAATAAGCTCCTTTTGAGCAAAAGTGGAACATTATCAGATTTAAATATAGTGAAGTACTATACCCAGCTTTCAGTTAATAGCTAAGCAACTGAGAACTCAACTGGTTAAGAATCAAAGCAGCAACCACTATGTGCTATAAGCATCAGTCTACAGTAAGCTCTGTAATATATTCTTTTATCTTGTTCCTTTGTAACAAGATTTCTGCTCCTTTTAAAATCTCACATTTTTATTCTTTCCAACTTCTACACTTACTATCCTGAATAAAGTCAATCACATAACACAGTCAGTCAGTCCTCACTTAACCGTAGTCGTTAGGTTCTGTGACTTTAAACTAAATGACGTATAACAAAACCAATTTTACTAAAGGCTAATTGGTAGAAACAATCAATTAGCTACAGCATCTCATCAACATTACAAGGAAATGACCTTGAATAAAAAGATGTTCTTTGAAGACCTGCTGTGTACACTAACTCTACCTTCTCTTTGCCATCAACTGTTTCTTTCCACTCCTAACATTTTCCTTATGAATGAACTTGGTTTCCTCAATCACAGAGCAAGCAATTTTCGGGAGGATGCAATCACACTGCAAAGCAGCCCTCAAGTGGTTAAGTGTGCAATCTTAAGAAATTTGCCCAATGATGAGATTTATTAGATTGTGAAGTTATGTCCCAAGGTAGTGGTAGAAGCTTATGACCTAAATCTATTTTTGAAAAATGCTCCAAAACACCCTGAGAAGAGGAATGTCCTACAATAGGGGAGTCGGTAAGACTGGTCCATACTACAGCCATTGTCATTTCATATTTGCTGAAAAACCACCGCCCTTACTTCCTCCCAATTCATATACCGTACTCTTACTTCACTGTTGGTAACAAGGTTTCAAAATACATCAGATAGAATGTTATAAAACAACGGAGTCAGATAACACCACAGTTTTGTGACAATAATCCCTGAGTTAACACTATTCTTGCCAGGTATAATGGATATTATAGTTCTTTGTAAAGTATTCTACAAGTTACATTAGGTAATATTGTGAATGGATTAACACTATGGTGTGTATACTAGTATACTGTGTAATATTATTCAGCCTTAAAAAGAAAATTCTGATACATGGGTAAGCCTTGTAAACAGGCTAAGTGGAATAAGGCAGACACAAAAAGTAAAAATATATTATTCCACTTATATACGCTATATAAAATAGGCAAATAAATTCATAGAGACAGAAAATAGAATGGAGGTTACTAGGATCTGAGGGGAAGAAGAAATGGAGAGTTTTTGTTTAATGGGGACGATAAAAAAGTTTTGAAAATGGATAGTGGTCATGGTTGCACAATATTATGAATGCACTTAATTCCACTGAAACAGTTAAAATGATAAATTTTATGTGCATTTTATCACAATAAAAATAAAGAAAAAAGTAACACGGCAAGAGTCATAATGAGAACAGCTCTGCTTATCAGTTCTGTTATATAACCTACATTTATTTTCCTCATGGAACATAACAGTATTTGAAGTTATAATGATCTGTTTGTTTATTGTCCCTCTCTTCCCCTACTAGAATACAAATTCTATAAGAGCAAGAGCCGAGGCATTCTATTTCAATACTTTATGTCCAGCACTTACTATGTTTTTGTCGCAGAGTAAATACAGAATAAATATTTGTGGAGCAAATGAAATAATAAATTAAAATAATAATATATGTCTTTTTAACATTGAGTGCATAGTCATGCACTTTTTCTTAGATCTGATAACATTTAGTGCCTCCATCCTTTGTAGTCAGAAGGATACTTTCAATTGTCATTTACCTTATACGTAAGTCCTGTCTCTGTAACCAGATTCCAAGCTCCTTGAGAAATCAGATGCTATAGCTCTGCTTCCCCATAAAATATCTGACCCTTGCATAGCATCATATAGCATGGTAAGAACTTCCACCCCATGATCACATTTGATACACATGACCAAGAGGCTGGCAGACATAATAATCCCTTGCAAAGATGAGGAGACACGCTCAGAGAAGTTAAATGACTTGTTCAAGGTCAAAGTTAGTAAGTGACAAATCCAGAACTCAAAACCAAGTCTTCTAGCTCCAGGTCCAAAATTATTTCCATTTAAAGTT
Organism: Cnephaeus nilssonii; assembly: GCF_951640355.1. Classification (NCBI taxonomy): domain Eukaryota; kingdom Metazoa; phylum Chordata; class Mammalia; order Chiroptera; family Vespertilionidae; genus Cnephaeus; species Cnephaeus nilssonii. The sequence goes on from NC_137077.1 coordinate 57,971,375, forward strand.
TTATAATGAAAACAATGATGCTGTCATATTTTCAATACTTTAAAATAGAACATTTTAATATATTTCCTACTATCTTTTTTCTGGGCTTATAATAAAAGATATCTTGACCATGTGTGTGTTAGAATTGCTCAGAAAGAGGCAAATTATACCTGTTTGAAAATAAATTTAGCTATTTGCCATTATAATACTAAAGGGAAGGAGGAAGGGAGGAAGTCACTAGCTGTTTAGAGATCTCTGATGGAGTCAGTAGGAGCAGTAAAGTAAGTGAAAAGAGGGCTCAATTTTACCCTCCAAGTCACCTCCAGAAACCATTGAGCTCCAGCCCATTGATGACATGAAAATGTGAGCTTTGTTCTGGCATACCCTCCCATATCTCTAAAAAGCCAGAAATTCAGAATCATATCTGAAATCTCACAATTTTTAAATGTTCTCAATGAATTTCATTTTTAAGAACATTATGCATACCAAATGCAGCCTGTAGACAGCCAGTGTGTGGTCTCTGATGTAAGCCATCATTTTTCTGGGTAGGTTTTAGAAGAGACAGTGCTTTCTAGTCATAGGCTATGGAAACTCTGACTTGGATCAGAACAAACAGAGCAGGAAGGGAGCATATAAAGAGAAAAATGACCTTAAATGAGTTAGTTATTTCCCCTGTAACTTTTATTTACCCCATTGAAAATTATACCTAGACTTATAGGACTTCAAACGAGTGCTTTTGTATCAAATGACTGTGCTTTTATGAGTATTTAAGGTCCTTAGATTTGAAAGTGTTTAGTATACAAATACAACTCAAAACGAACATTGCCTTCCTTGGGAGAACACAGATGTTGAAAACAGAGTATTCATTCTTGCAGGGACCAGATCTGATGCTGTACGTTAGCAGTGGCACATAAAGATTATAATTGGGAATAAGAAAAAGAAAGGGACCTACTGGAAAGCAGATGTCTTGAGCTAGAAGTAGCAATCACACATCTGCATTTGGGCAATGGGTTGAAAACACTGGAGGAAAACAATAAAGCACAAAATATAAAAATACCAAAGAAGTCAGCTGGTTCCTTTCAACTGGTAAGAACAAAAACTACAGAGTACAAAAGAGTATTGAGAAGACTGATAAAATCTGAAGCTTTAAATAGCCTGTGGTTCAGACAAGCTGGAAGTAAGGGGCAAAGCAAAAATATGAAGCATTAAATGGCTGTACTGAATTTTTCTCCTAGTGTAAGTCTCAAAGGACCATTCACAATTGCCTCAAATTCAGAGTCTCTCTCCAAACTAACATTGCTTCCTTGGTGGTGCCATCTTTCAGATGCTTAAGTCACTTCAATGTATTACACATAACCTTCTAGCCTTAAAAAGTCATCCAACATGATTGTCCTAGCCAATATTCCCTTCTATGTTTATATTCTTTACTGACTATATGAAAACACAGAAAGAATGCTGAATTTGCTATAAGCATAGTGGGATTAGAGTCTTGTTCACCTGCTACTGCTTAGGTAGATGATTTATGGAGACATATAATCTCTTTGAGCCTCAGCTTATTTATTTATTTTTGTTTGTTTGTTTACTTATTTGTTTGTTAATGTAAAATGCAGTATTAAAATTCTTAAATATCTCACAGGGTTGTTGGGAAAAATCAAGAGATAACATATATGATAATGTCTTACAAGTTTTCATCCTAATAATATCTTATCGAAAAAGTCAAAGGTTCATTATCCAATGAAAACTGCAGCCTCATGAGCCATTCAACAAATAATATTAAACATCTACTGTTACTTTAAATACCAGTGATATAGCTGTGAAAATGACAGGTATCATCAGGATCCCTACACATATGGAGCCTACATTCTGATTAACATTGTAAATTCTTAATTTGAGTTTTGACAATAACATCGTAAACAAAATAATTCATCTTATAATATAAATTGATTTTAAATAAGTTTACGATTATGTATTGCTTGTTTTCCATTAATATCCATAAAGAAAAGAATATAATGGCATTTTTAATTAAATTCAGAAAGGCACTTAGCCTGAAATTGTATAGTCAAAGTATTATTTACTATATATGTGTCATTGGTACATAGTAATTATTAAACAGTTGGCACAGACACACTTGATGTCAGACAAACATAAGGGAAATGCTGTTGGGGAAATGGCTTGGGGAAATACCATGTATTCATCCAAAATAGCTATTATTAAATGCTTAATTTATGCAAGGCCCTATGGTGGGCATTGTGATACTACTCCCCAGTCCCTTCCTTCCTTTAAAGGACTCATAAGAGAGAAATAGAAGACTTATAAGATCATGTAAATAAGAGAATAATGCACGAAGCATTATAAGATCACAGTAGTTTAGAGAGACAGAACAAACTTAGGGAGTCAAAGTTAACTTCATAAAATTTTGACAAATAGGACAAAGTGTCAGACCAGTAGTCAAAATTCTGAGTTGTAATCTAACCATGTCTTTAGACTGGTTCTATGAACTAAAGAAAATTGTTTTAACCCAGTTTTCCTATCTATAAAATAAATAAATAAAACAGTACCAATCTTCTGTTCCTTCTGGCTTCTCAAATCTTTTTGAACACACACACACAGAGAGAGAGAGAGAGAGAGAGAGAGAGAGAGAGAGAGAGAGAGAGAGAGAGAGAGAGCTCAGAACAGAATAAACAGATTTACTGCACAATTTTGGTAGTTACCTTAGGTAATATATGTGAAGCACCCTCACTATTTCTGACACTTAAGAACATCCTCAATAAGTGTTAAACCTGGGTATGAAGAAGGAAATAATCAAACTAAACCTTGAAGCATGGGTAAGATTTTTTTTTTTCATTCCACAACATTTATTGAGAACATGCTGAATGCTTCACAGATTTCATCATAATAACAAAAATTATAAATTATTTCAGTGCCCATTATAAGATAATGCTGAAATAAATATTATATAGCCATTGAAATAAATGGTAAATAAACACCTCACAAGTTTTTGTAACAGTAAAATTAAATCATGTGTGTGAAAGCACTTCCATAAACAGGAATGGACTACACAGTTTTTGCTTCTATTATTATTTATAAATCTTTATTGTTCAGATTATTACAGGTGTTCCTCTCCCCCCCACCCCCCCCCGCATAGCTCCCCTCCACCTGATTCCCCACCCCACCCCATACCCTTACCCTTACCCCCCCTGCCACTGTCTTCATCCATAGGTGTAAGATTTTTGTCCAATCTCTTCCTGCACCCCTGAGACCCCCTTCCCCCTGAGAATTGTCTGTCGCCTCCCTTTCTATGTCCCTGATTCTATTATATGCACCAGTCCATTCTGTTCTTCAGATTTTTTATTCACTTGATTTTTAAAAAATATATTTTATTGATTTTTTACAGAGAGGAAGAGAGAGGGATAGAGAGTTAGAAACATCGATGAGAGAGAGAAACATCGATCAGCTGCCTCTTGCACACCCCCCACTGGAGATGTGCCCACAACCAAGGTACATTCCCTTGACCGGAATCGAACCTGGGACCCTTGAGTCCGCAGGCCGACGCTCTATCCACTGAGCCAAACCGGTTTCGGCTTATTCACTTGATTTTTAGATTCACTTGTTGGTAGGTATGTATTTGATGTCTTTTTGTTGTTCATAATTTTTAACTTTACCTTTTTTTTCTTCTTCCTCTTCTTAAAGAATACCCTTCAGCATTTCATGTAATCCTGGTTTGGTGGTGATGAAATCCTTTAGCTTTTTCTTGTCTGTGAAGCTCTTCGTCTGACCTTCAATTCTGAATGATAGCTTTGCTGGGTAGAGTAATCTTGGTTGTAGGTTCTTGCTGTTCATCACTTTGAATATTTCTTGCCACTCCCGTCTGACCTGCATAGTTTCTGTTGAGAAATCAGTTGACAGTCGTATGGGTACTCCCTTGTAGGTAACTAACTGTTTTTCTCTTGCTGCTTTCAAGATTCTCTCTTTGTCTTTTGCCCTTGGCATTTTAATTATGATGTGTCTTGGTGTGGTCCTCTTTGGATTCCTCTTGTTTGGGGTTCTGTGCGCTTCCTGGACTTGTAAGTCTATTTCTTTCACCAGTTGGGGGAAGTTTTCTGTCATTATTTCTTCAAATAGGTTTTCAGTATCTTGCTCTCTCTCTTCTTCTAGCACCCCAAAAATTCGGATGTTGGTACGCTTAAAGCCGTCCCAGAGGCTCCTTACGCTATCCTCACACTTTTGGATTCTTCTTACTTTCCGCCTCTCTGGTTGGGTGTTTTTTGCTTCCTCATGTTCCAGATCTTTGGTTTGACTCTTGGGGTACGGTGATCTACAGTTGAGTTTCTGTATATTCTTTATTTCAGACAGTGTATGCATAATTTCTGACTGGTCCTTTTCCATTTTTTTGGTATTCTCATTAATGTCCTTGAAGGTCTCTTCAAGTTTATCAGCGGTTTTTAGAAGATTCTTGAGTAACCTTATAAATGTGGTTCTGAACACTGTGTCGTCCATTAGTTTACTTTCCTCCATCTCTTCTATTCGTGACCTGCTTCAGTGTCTTCACATTTTGGCTGCCTCCCTGTGTTGATGGAGTGGCTTTGTGTGGTCAGTGACCTATGGGGCCGGTAGCTCAGCTTCCCCAATCTCCCTAGGTGGTCGCTCTTGGTACCCCCCTTTGTGGGCTGAGTGCAAAGTCTTGGTGTTATTAAGCCTTGATTGCTGTTGGTACACTGGGAGGATTTGACCTCCAGGCCAATTGGCTGTGAGGATCAGCTGTGTCTACGCCGGGAGACAGCCTTATTCAACTAGACTTGCAAAATTGTAAAAGCCTCTGTGCTCAGCTTGGATGGGGCGGAGTTTCAGGGTGGAGCCTACAGCCTTGGCTTCCCGTCAGCCCTGCCCTATGAGGTTCCTGGGTCTCAGTGTCCCTCTGTACTCCCTGCAAGCACCTCTGAGAGAAAGGCACCCTGGAGTTTCGCCCACTGCCAAACAGTCTAGTCTCTCCCCCAATGAATCTGGATTCCCAGATTCTCGCCCAGAACTGGGTTTCAGTGCAGTTGGAACTGGGGCTCAGCACAGTCTGGAGCTATTGTCTCCTTCCTGCTAAGGCAATTCAGCGGCACAGTCAACAGTCCGTCCTCTGCACACATTCACGTGCGCGCCTCTGGAGCTCTGCCTTTCGCCGCTCCCCTGAGTTTCCGCCTTACAGCCCAGATTCCCCCAGTATAAGCCTGGCTTCCCAGGGTCTCACCTGGAACTGGGGTTCAGTGCAGTCGGAGCTGGGGTTCAGCGTAATCTGGAGCTTTTATCTCCTTCCCACTAGAGAACGCCGGCCAGGCACTCAGCTCCCCGTCCTCTCCGGCTCCGTCCTTCCCGCACGCGCGCGCGCCCCTGTCTCTTCCCGTGTCTCCATACCTCAGGCTTTTACGGCTCCTCTGATTTTCCTTGTGGTTTTCTCTTTCCTTCTAATTGTGGGCATTTCAGTCAGCCAGCTTTCCTGTGGTTCTGGATGATGTCCGTTTTGACTTTTAGTTGTATTTTTGAAAATGTTGTGCGAGGTTGCAGATTAGGTGTTTACCTATGCCGCCATCTTGGTTTCTCCCTGAGTCTCTTTTTTCACTTCTATTATTTTTATTAACATCTAAAGCTCCCAGCTGGGTGTCCTTGAACAAGTTGCTTCTGGGTAAGATCTTAATAAGCAGAGATGATAGAAAGAAAGGCATGCCAAGTCAAAGGAACAGTCTGAGAAAAACACTCAATGTGGGACCTTCAAGGAGTAGGAAAAGCAAGCAGTCTTATTTGTCTTTGTCCTGCACTATGGAATGGAGTAATAAGAGTTACATCTGCTTTTCTTCTATGCCATTTATTGTTTCAGACCTTGTATTTATGTCTTTGATCCATTTTCAATTAATTTTTGTACATGGGGACAAAATGTAATCCAGTTTCATTAATTTGCATGTGGTCTTCCAATTTTCACAGCACCATTTATTGAAGAGGCTACCTTTACTTCATTGTGTGTTTCTGGCTCCTTTGTTGAAAATTATCTGACCATATACATGTGACAAAAGGTTATTTGACTTTGGGTGGTGGGCACACACAGTGCAATATACAGATCTTGTAACAGAGAAATCTCTACCTGAAACCTGTATGATCCTAATAATCAATGTCACTCCAATAAATTTTTAAAAATAAATTAATTATTTATTTTTAAAAAAAGAGTTACATCTGGAAAAAGTATTTCAAAAATAAGGAAACTGAGGGTCAGGGAAGTGAATTGACTCACCCAATAGGGACACACCCCATATAATAGCTTTAGGACCCATGTCCAGGTCCTCTGATTACAAATTTCTTGTTCCTTCTACCAGATCACTCTATAGCAATATTTGTGGACATGTATGCACCAGATGAACAGTAGAGAAAGAGATCCTGGCTTCTACATTAGTTTCCATCTTGCACAAAAGGAGAAGGATGACACAGAGCCAGGGCACAGGGTGGCATTGTTCCTTTATTCCGCTTTAGTTCTGCACCTTCTGTACTGAGCATTGACAAAAATAATCAAGTTCCCAGAACCCCTGACACCATCTGCTGACACCACATTGTACAAACATCAAATGAAGGTGACAATAAAATTGCTTTCGTCTATTGGGGACATTATTCAATTTCTGAATTATCAGGGGAACAGGTATCCTCCACCTCAGGTCACATGCTGTTCACCTGATTCTGTATTAACTCTTTTTGTCAGTTATAAGGAATAAAAAATGACCACTGTATCACAATGTATTTAAGAAGGTAATTATATGCTGGAAAACTACATAATGGTCCCTAATGATAAATAGCAGTAATTTTGGACTCCCTGCGATTTGGGCTTATAGGCATCACCCTTCTCAATTCATGCCAGCAACTTGATCATTGATGTTATGCCCTTTCTAAACAGGCTAAGTGCCCACCTTCTGACAACAGATAATACTATTAATATAAATTATTTTTCTATCCTCTCAAAATTTTTATTCCTGTGTAAGGCAGATAGTATGTCCAGGAACACTGTTTTCACTCTGTCTCAAAAACCAATCAGGAACTTTGTAAGTACAACCAATGGAATGCACCTAAATCTAGCAATAATCACCATAGTTATGACAAATAATTGGAAGAGGATATCATAAGGCCTCCCTCTGATAAAAGAGGAAACATGTTTTTCCAAAGCCTCCCCCTTCTGCAGGCTCAGACCTCCCTCTAGTAATTAGGATGAGCCTTAGGAGTTGGAATATGAATTTGAAGATCTGCCCCAATACTATAAGACTCACATCACATTTGTCAGTCTAGCTCTCTTGTGGTGCCCCAGTTCAGCTTCTACCATTTTTCGGGCCTGACTCCTTTGGAGCAGCTGTAAACACCTCACTTTGCTCTTGCCTCCCTTCCCTAACCCATCCCCCCAACACACACACACCTAAAATGCAATTCCTGAAATTCAGTCCTTGTCTTTACTACCTCCTGACAATCTTCCCTGGCCATTATTTAAAATCAGTTAAACCTCAAAAGGAGTGAAAATTGAGTGAGTTATCAGCTATTAAAATGTGTATCCATTTTGGGGGACACCCTATATTTCTCCTGCCCTTAACAATAATTCTCTGGGCTATGTTGTTCTTGCCTTATTGCCTGGATGCCATGCCTCACCTACCAGAATGGACCTTCCTCTGGACCCAAGTTGGGCCCAATCCCATCATCAGACCCTCATAGTACAAGGTCAAGTTCTGGGTCCCAACTGTCCCCATCTGTGTCAACTTGCTGGTATTGGTCACTTGAGCTTACAGTTTAATGAAAAGAAATGTAATTTAAAATAGATTAGTTCTTGACCTTTATTGTTTTATATTGTTAGTTCACATAGGCATCTAAAATATCAAAAGATAAAATAGTGTGGTTCATAAATTGGTGTATATTATTCAGCTATAATTATGGCCACCTTATTTGACATTGATACTGAGGGAAGCCACCACTTGCCAATACTGTCAGTGCAACAAGAAACACGGAAGGCCAATGGACCTTGGGTGTTAGCAGGTCTGTTGAGATAGTGGTGGCTCAAGGCAATTCCCTAACCTGATAATCCTTTTAGTGTTTACCTAACTTTACCTTTGATATGCCCATATGCATTGCTAAAGGCCAAATGTGTATTCAAGTAAATAAATAGCAGACCAGGCCAGAAGTCAGTGTGCCTCTTCAAGAAAGAGGTCTCCACCTGGCCCCGCATGCCTTCTAAATTCATATTTCCTGTATAGTATTTTCATTTGTGCGTCAGCCCCTCCTTCAGATCCTGAACCCCACTGCGAAGATCATGGCATGATACATAATTAAAATACTGAGTAGTGGATACACAACTCAGGAGCTAGATGTCCTGCATTCAAACCCTAGCTTTGACATTTACCAACTTTGGGCCAGTGGACAAAATTAACAAGTGCTTCAATTTCTTCAACTATGAAATAGGGAAAGGGGAAAATGATTCCTTTCTCAGGAGTTGTGAGTATTATTAAATGTGAATGAAACCATTGTAATAACCTGGTTATTATTAACAGGAAAGGAATAAAATGAAGACTAGGTAATATAAGCATGCCATTTATACAGCTTTGCTAATTTAACAATCTCCAAGTCTGTTCCCTGCTGATCAATAGGTGAAGGAACTAGACAAAGGCAATTTAGTCACATGCCCTGTAAGGTCTGAGAGATGTGGGATGGTGCCCGCCTGTCTGTCAGTCACACCTGGGAGTGAATCAACAGCCAGAATAAGTGTGGCCATTGCAAGGGCACAAAACCTGAATATTTAAACCTCTAAACAAAGGAGCCTCTCTCTCTCACTGGCGTGCCAGGTTATGGGCGTGACAGCTCTGTGGGACCCACAAATGGACTAAGGGACTTTTAATTCGTCTGAATGCTGAACTTATGAGGCTGCTACATCGAACAGAAGCTCTGGACACTGACCCTCCTTTTGGCTCTACTGGATCCCCAGCTGCACCTTTTTAAAGACTAGTTTAAGGGACATGGGACTTTGCACTCCTAGAAATGTAACTCCACACAAATAAAGTATTTTACCACATCTCATTCTCCTATGTGAATCTTAGGAAATTCATTTTCTAAAGACATCACAAGCACCTCACTCTGAGTGATGGAGAAGTTTCATTCTCCAGTGACATGTTGATATATATGAAGTTTTTACAGTAGGGCCTCCCTCAGAATAAATGCTCAACAATTCGATACAGGCAACCATATCTAACAAATAATTATGAGAGTCATAGAGAAGATCAAATAGAAAAAAAAATCAGTGCTATGCTGAAATCAATGCTAACTCTCCCATGAAGACTTCTATGACCCTCCCAGGACAATTTGAAATTACCTTCAATATGCCAGTAATTCTTTAGCAGAGATGTTTGAAGTCCTAGGTCGAGCTTGACAGCTTACTACCTTGTGCACATTCTTTATCTATTAAATGCAGAAAATAGTGTTTCCTATCCAATAGCACTAGCCTTATTATTAAATTTGTTAAGACATATAAAGCACTTATAGAAGGGGCCTGACATATAGAAAGCACCTAAGTGTTGGCTAATTTCTATTATTAGTGTAGTCCATACAATAGAAAGATGAAATTATGAAACCAGAATGTCCCTAAGGGATTGGAGCCAGGAGGAATCCATGTTCCTGACAAATGGGCAGTATGTCATTAGCTCTAGTCCCAAACAGGAGTTTCCCCCATAAAGTGGGTTCAAATCTTAATTGTAAAGCCTGAAAAATTCACCAGATGGACAAGATCACTCAGATCAAGAGGAAGCAATCATAGCCACACCCTCCTACAAACAGAGAAAGCAGGCAAATCAAGCAAGTACATATAACAATTGACATTTTGCAAAGTTTTTAGGGGATGCAATCTTTCTTAGAAAGTCAGTGAGAGCTGAAACCGGTTTGGCTCAGTGGATAGAGCATCGGTCTGCGGACTGGAAGGTCCCAGGTTCGATTCCGGTCAAGGGCATGTACATTGGTTGCGGGCACATCCCCCGGTGGGGGGTGTGCAGGAGGCAGCTGGTCAATGTCTCTCTCTCATCGATGTTTCTAGCTCTCTATCCCTCTCCCTTCCTCTCTGTGAAAAATCAATAAAATATATTTTTTTGAAAAAAGAAAAGAAAGTCAGTGAGAGACTGCTCTTTAAAAGGTCAAATGGATAAAAAGACTCAGAAAAAAATTAGGTGCCCCAAGCAAGAAGGCAACAATCTGACATACACTGATATGAGGCAATAGTAGTGTAGACACGAAAGACGATCAAAAGATCCTAAAGGAAGAGAATTTCATAGTGGACCAAGGTGTAAGTAATACCAGATTCTTAGTGACTAGGTCCAAGAGATGAAACCCAAAGTTCCATTCTATACCATGTGTAAGTGCATATAAATATGTCTTTGTCAGTCACATACTAAAATTTAGAGAATATTTTCTTTTTAAAAAAAGACAGTTATTCAGCATCATGATCAGACTACCACATTTAGCAATCAATAGCATGGGTACAAAAAAAATCTACATTAAAACCCTTTGTTGGGATGCTTTACACTTTCCACAGAACAGAAACGAAAATAACCTGTGATACAATTAGTCACAAGTACAGTCCTCAAGTTTCTTGCCCATTCACATGAGTATTGTCTAAAACATGTCTTCTCTGTAGCAGCTATGCCCTGTCATCACTGTGCTTGGCTGAGTTCACGAATGTGTTGTAACCTGTAGCTTCCCTGTCACTTCTCTGGCTCTCCTCTCCTCTAAGCTTTGTTTCCTGACAGTAATTAAAACCTGCCACTGCCATAGCTTTCTGCCGGGGGACACCACCAAGTAGCATCGGTGAAGTCCACCCTCTGGCAGTTGCCATGTCAAGTTGGTCTCCCAAAGAGAACAAACAGCTGTACAAGCTCTTTATTGGAGGTCTGAGCTTTGAAACAACCAATGAGAGTCTGAGGAGCCACGCTGAGCAATGGAGACACCCACAGATTGTGGCGGTGAGAGATCAAACACCAAGCACCCCAGGGGCTTTGCGTTTGTCATGTGTGCCACTATGGAGGACATGGATGCAAGGCTCCACGAGGTGGATAGAAGAGTTGTGGAACCAGGGATGGTTGTCTCAAGAGAAGATTCTCAAAGACCTGGTGCCCACTTAACTGTGAAAAAGACCTTTGTTGGTGGTATTAAAAAAGACACTGAAGAACATCACCTAAGAGATTATTTTGAACAGCATGGGGAAATTGAAATGACTGGAAAATCATGACTGACCAAGGCAGTGGCAGAAAGAGAGGTTTCGCTTTTGGAACCTTTGATGACCATGACTCTGTAGACAGGATTGTCATTCAGAAATACCATCCTGTGAATGGCCACAACTATGAAGTAAGGAAAGGCCCATCTAAGTAAGAGATGGCTAGTGCTTCATCCAGCCAAAGAGGTCAAAGTGGTTCTAGAAACTTTGGAGGTGTCGTGGAGGTGGTTTTGGTGGGAATGACAACTTTGGTTTTGAGGAAACATCAGTGATCGAGGAGGCTTCTGTGGCAGTCGTGGTGAGGGTGGATATGGTGTTAGATATGGTGGCAGTGGGGATGGCTATAATGGATTTGATAATGATGGAAGCCATGTGGGAGGTGGAGGACGCTACAATGATTTTGGCAATTACAGCAATCAATCTTCCAATTTTGGAGCCATGAAAGGAAGAAACTTTGGAGGCAGAAGCTCTGGCACCTACAGTGGAGAGTATTTCTTATTTTAAATGTAGATTCAGTTATTTTCAACCAAAGCTCCTCTGATCCTCCTCCTCCCAAGTAGAGGTTAAACTCCCCTGTGGTCATTGAAGGCTGTACAACAGATCGGCCTTGACTGCTAACTACCTGTGTGACCTCGGCAAAGTTATTTCATCTCACTCCCCAATCGTCTCCTTGTCTGCCAAGTGGAATCTGCCTAACAGGAGTAGCATGATTATTAAATCAGCTACCACAAATGAAATTCTTAGAAGGGTGCATAACACACAGAAAACATACATACTTTCTGTGTCCCCATGAGGTACCAAGTTAAAGGATGTCACCATTTGCTGTTTCCTATCTAGACTAACTAACTGCACCCCCACTGACTATTCTAATCAATATTGTGGAAGTTAAGCGGGGGTGGGGGGGGGGTGGGGGAGGGGACATGGGGGAGCAGATAAAAAACTAAAAAACACATTAGAATATTGTCTTCTGCCTTGTTCACCAGGGCTCAGTCCCACACTCAGGCTTAACAAGGGTCCTTTTCTCAGGACGTAAATTACATTACAATCTGGGTTACCAGGAATGGGCTGCTTAGGAACCTGAATGGCTCCTTTGATCGCTGTAGTACCTTACATTGAACATGGTGCCAGGCACAGGCCAGTGTCTCAAAAAATAAATGAGGAAAGATTAACGAATGAGTATCAAATAAGAAAAAAAAGTATTCTAAATCCAGGACTACTTGTTAAAATCAGCAGATTTTTAAACTTGTTAACAAAACAAAATTATCATTTTAATGTGTGTGTTTTTTAATAGGTTACAGCTAAAAGCATCAGCAGTGCTTCTTAAAGTGAATTGTGCAAATCTTTAAGTTAGAAATCTTAAAATGTTTTAACCGAATATTACTACCACTTCCTCTGTCACTTAAAGAGTTTTAAAATTCTTTTGTCTGCCCCAAATGTTCTTAGAAGCGTGAGTGCTCTCTATGCATTGGGCTGCCTAAACGTAGACAAATTATCTGCTCCCCCACCAACCACTGGTTTTTTCTATTACCAAATGAGAGTTTCTAAAGGCCTACCATGACTAGGATAAATCACTCCATTTCTTTTACTCTATTAAAGTAGGTGTTTTATGTTCCACTGCCACAAAATCCAAGATGAACACCAGAAATAGCCTGTGAGTTGAGGACTCTCATTTTAAAATGGCACCACAATTTATCCTAGTTCTTGCTGTACCGTGAGCATTACATTATTCATTAGAAGTATTTTGTGTTTTAAGCAGCTATTATGCAGCTTTTGCTGAGCATAGCCTTCCCAGTGCAAGGTGGTGATGTGGAGGGCTGTCTTCCAGAGAGAGGGTCACTTTGTGGAATTCCCACCTCTGTGACCCCAGTGTGTTTGCATACATATAAATTCACTCTATGACATTCCTGTCATGTTTGCTCAGTGAGCAAGTAATTTGCCACTCTCATTACTCCAGGTACAAGGTACCCTGTGGCAAATCAATCTTCTTTCTGCTTCATACATCACAGCTCCCCCAGACATCCAGGGCCTTCTGACTCTAAAACGCACTGTGAGACAAAGACCCAAGTCTGTTTCAGCAACTGCATTGTCCAGAGGGGCTAATGAGCGTTACACCTCACTGGGAAACCCCATCTCGGGGCAGGGGAAATGTCTATAGCAAAGCAAAGATGCTGTTAAAAGCAAAGCATTTCCTGTACCAGAGGGAGGGAGGTCCTAATAGCGGAACAAAGGAGTAGCTACAGGGGGTTTAGTGCACAGTATTTCAGAAATATTAATCTACCATCTTCTCCGGTCACAAATCATTTTCTCCACCTCTTGACAAGCTGAAATTTGATTTTGAAAGAATCCATTGCAGGATCCTGACTGGCTAAAATATCTCAGGCTTCTCTCCTCAGAGACAGAGCCAGCTCAAACCAGCAGATGAAACCATTTCAGTGTTTTCATTGGTGCTGATTGCTGTTTTTTCACCAACATTTCAAACTCACCATTGCAGCATATGTGCTGGTGGGGGAAAAAAGCAGTGGAAATTCTATACCTGTCTTCAAAGCTGAGGAAGGGTAATATGCTGGGATTTTCATGACACATCACAGCTCAAATCTATTTTAGAAAACCACTCATTCAACAAATATTTGTCGACAAATATTTGTTGAGTACCTTCTATGTTGTATTCTTGGAGCTGTAGATAAAATAATTAACAAAAGAAACAAGGTGTTTCTCCTCATGGAATTTATGTTTCAGAAGAGAAAAAATAAATGAAGATCTAAAAATGCCAATGTGACAACTGCAAGTATTGTTCAGTGATATAATACATAAAAAACAGTTATGTGATACAGAGTGATGAAAGTACAGAAGCAACATGAGACAGGATGGTAAGGAGGATGTTAAACAAATGAATAAACCATGAGAAAAAGGAGGGGAAAGAAAATGTGGGCAATAAAAGGGAGGAGTTTATAAAAATAAAGAGCTAGTGAAATAAAGAGGAGATAGCATGGCTGGAGGAGGTAAGCAGGAGTCTGAAGAGAGGTACTAGCCAGAGTCCTTATTGGTTATAATAAAGAATCTGGGTTATTCAAAGTGCAGTGAGAAGCCATTGGAAAGTGGAAGTAAAGCGAGCTTTGAAACAGCAGGCCAAATGACACAATCTCATTGACATTATTTAAAGGTCTCTTTTAAAAGTATCTTTGCGTACAGAAATAGTTGTGGGGAATAGATGCCATAGATGCAGGGAGAACTGAGGAATCTGGGGTTATAGTCCAGGCAAGTTTCATAATGATGTGACCTAGGAAGGCATCAGTAGAGATAAAGAAAAGTACACATACTTGTGAGATGTTTTGATCATATAAGCCTTGAGACTTGTCCAAAGATTTAATGAGAGTATGGTAAAAAGAACATTGATGTCATTAGTAAGATGACAAGGGGGTGAAACTAAATAATTCTCATTTAGACATATTAAGTTTGAGAAGGTAGATATCCAGAATATTACTTTTGGAAGCTGAGAGCACAAAACTAGAGCTTAGTGAGAGGTAAGTTCTGGGTCATACAGATAGTATTTAATTCTAAGTAACTAAATAAGCTTACCTGGCATAGAGTTAGAGATGAAATACAGGACACTAGTTAAATTTGAATTTCAGACACAATGAATATTTTTTTTAGTATAAGTATGTCCCGAACATGCATGAAGCATGGTTATACTAAAACTAGTGGCCCAGTGCACGAAATTCATGCACGGGAGGCGGGGGGGCTGGGGGGGGTGTCCTTCAGCCTGGCCTGCACCCTCTCCAATCTGGGACCCCTCAGGGGATAACTGGCAGTCGGACATCCCTCTCACAATTTAGAACTGCTGGCTCCTAACCACTCGCCTGCCTGCCTGATTGCCCCTAACTTCTTCTGCCTGCCAGCCTGATTGTCTCTAACTGCTTCCCTGCTGGCTTGATTGCCCCTAACCACCTCTGCCTTGGCCCTGCATCTGGGACCCAGGATTCCCTTCTCCAGCTGACCACAGGCACCCAGGATCCGGGCTTCCCTCCCTCTGGTCAGCCATAGGCGCCCAGGCTGGCTGCAGACGCAGGGGATGGTGGGCAGGTGGCTTCACCTGGGTTGCAGCCACAAGTACTAGCGCCCGGGATCACGGGGTGGGAGGCTTCTTCATCTTCCCTGGGATGCAGTGTGGGCAAGTTCTCCGGCTGGCTGTGGCCTGGGATCATGGGGCAGGTGGCTTCTTCCTCTCCTGGGCTGCATCTTCCTCAGACACTGGGGCCCAGTTTCTCTGTCTCCCCCAGGACGTGGGGCAGGCAGACATGAGGCTTCTGCTGCTGGCTGTGGCCTGGGATCACAGGGCAGGCGGCTTCTTCATCTCCTGGGCTGCAGCCAGCCTCAGGCGCTGGCGCCCAACTTCTCCGACCCCCACAGGCCTGGAGCGGCGGGGGGGCGGGGCTGCCGCCATGTTTTCAGGTTACTTTGCATACTCACTCTGATTGGCTGGTAGCGTAGCAGAGTGATGGTAATTTGCATGTTTCTTTTTTGTTAGTGTAGATATATCCCAACAGTCTGAGATGGATAGATAGATGATACATAGAGGTGTGTGTGTGTGTGTGTGTGTGTGTGTGTGTGTGTGTGTGTATTTTATGAAACACATAACACTAAAAAAGGTTATCTAAAATTCAAGTTTAACTGGGCATCCTGTATTTTTTTAATAATGGTTAAAGTATTACATATAGTATTACATATGTCTTCTTTTTCCCTCATTGATCTCTCCCCAGCCACCCCCATCCCTCTACACATGCCCTCACCCCCCTAGTGTCTGTGTCCATTGCTTATGCTTATATGCATGCATTCAAGTCCTTTGGTTGATCTCTTACACACTCCCTCCTTCCCCTGCCTTCCCTCTGAAGTTTGACTGTCTGTTCGAAGCTTCTCTGTCTCTGGATCTATTTCTGTTCATCAGTTTATGTTGTTCATTATATTCCACAAATGAGTGAGATCATGTGACATTTATCTTTCTCCAACTAGCTTATTTCGCTTAGCATAACACTCTCCAGTTCCATCCATGCTGTTGCAAATGTTAAGAGTTCTTTCTTTTTTACAGAAGCATTGTATTCCATTGTGTAGATGTACCACTGTTTTTTAATCCACTCATCTGCTGATAGGCACTTAGGCTGTTTCCAAATCTTAGCTATTGTAAATTGTGCTATGAACATAGGGGGCATATGTCCTTTCTGATTGGTGTTTCTGATTTCTTGGGATATAGTCCTAGAAGTGGGATTACTGGGTCAAATGGAAGTTCCATTTTTAATTTTTTGAGGAAACTCCATACTGTTTTCCACAGTGGCTGCACCAGTCTGCATTCCCACCAGCAGTGCACGAGGGTTTCTTTTTCTCTGCATCCTTGCCAGCACTTGTCGTTTGTTGATTTGTTGATGATTGCCATTCTGACAGGTGTGAGATGGTATCTCATTGTCATTTTCATTTGCATCTCTGGGATGATTAGTGACTTTGAGCATGTTTTCAAATGTCTCTTGGCCTTCTCTATGTCCACTTTCAAAAAATGTCTATTTAAGTCCTTTGCCCGTTTTTTTTTTATTGGATTGTTTATCTTCCTTTTGTTAAGATGTATGAGTTCTCTATAAATTTTGGAGATTAGGCCCTTATCGGATATAACATTAACATCCTGTATTTTTATTTGCCAAATCTGCCAACCCTAAGTCAGGGTGATATCATAAATAGGGAAGACCAGACCTGGTGTATCCACACTGGAGAAGTGGATCAGAGGAAGAGGGTTTAGGAAGCATTTAGAAGGAGTCTTAGAAGGAACCAGTAAGGAGAGTGTGGTGTCCCAAGCACCAAAAAAAAAAGGTGTCCCAAGAAGAAAGAAATAGTCAATTGAGTGCAAAGTTTGTACTGTTGTTTAAGGTTTGAATAATGTGAGCTCAACAAGTAACCATGGCATTTGGCATCAGGTAAGGAAGACTTGCTGACCTTGAAAAAGAGCACCTACTGGAACTGAAGACCCATTGGAGTGAAATAAAGAGATAAAGAGCTGGAGACAGTGAATATAGAAAACAGGGTGGTAGCTATGGGGCCCAGACACTGGGGGAGATGCAGGAGAATGTGCATATGCTGATGGGAATGATACCGGGGAGAGGAGAACTGCATGAATCAGGAGTGAGAGGGAAAATGGGAGGACCAAAGCCTTTACGGAAAATGGGATCCAAACCATGATGGAAACAGTAGTGGAAACAATTCTTCCATTTCAACAGAGAGAAGATAGAAAATATGGGTGTGGTTTCTGTTGGTTTCAAATTAGAAATGACTCCATTTATAAACATCCACACAAAAATATTTCATTTATAAAGTATTTTTTCCACATTTTAGTTTGTTCAAAAGTATCCATCTACTTATTATATATTCATAAACCAATATAAAATAATCAAAATTAGTTGCTTATTTTAAGTTGTTTTGATAGCTAAATCAATTACTGTTAGACAGTTGTTTAGGAAGAAAAAAAAAGAAGTGTTCACTTTTACTTTCCCATGGTTGCCTTCAGTTTTCAAGACTATGGGAAGTACAAAATAGCCTTTAAACTTTTATAACATAAAACTGAAGTTTTTCTACTGGAAAGCAGACATTCCTAAACAACATTTCCCCCAAACAACTGCTCCATGCCATACATCATTAAATAGAAAAGTTTTTCTAATACGAAGTAAAAGCAAGTACTGCCAAGCTCCAGAGAAACAAAGGTCAGTTGCTGTGGGAACCACGCTTTGGACCTTCTGACCTTTGCATGTGTTGCATTAATGTGGAGATTTGCATTGGATCTACTCCAAAATAAAAATCAGGTATCCGGGGAGACAACTATAAATATAGCTCAGCAGCGAAGAGATAGTGCTGCATTTTGGGGAATTCAAAGGAAATAGTAAACACATTTTTAGCTAGATATACTAGTAATACCTTTAGAACATTTCTCTAAGTACCATGCAGTCATTTGTCAGTTACCTGAAGTCCTGATGATATTTGTAAATGAACATGAACATTTGCTCCATAATACTTCATGTTCTTATTAATAGAAGAGTGATAGTCTGGCAAATGAAATTTCTTGGTTTATTAAAGTTTCAGAGTCAGGACTGTCTGCATGGTTCCCGTTATTTTTAACACAAAGCTCACAGCTAAAGCAGTCTTGGATCCTTTTGAATATTTAAAGAAATGTGTCTCCTATCCATATCCTGTATTTGAAGGCAAACTGACACTGCTATTAGAACTGATAAAATATGGGTGAAGAAAAAAATCATGAATATTAAACCAACTAACATTTATTATCTATTGCCAACACTTTCCACAGTGAACAAGCCTCTTTCTCAGCATGTTTACTACAATTTAAAATTGCCACCTTCACTATCTTTAGATAGTATTTTTTTAGTTTCCCTGTATTAACACAAGGAACACAAAATCTAAGCTCCACAAAGATGCCTTATATGCATTGCCTGGTGTCTGGTAACCTAAAGGCAGTCAATAAATATGGACCGATGGATGAAGGGGTGGATGGATGTCCAGAGAACTATGCGGAAGTGAAGCTATGAAATTTAGTCAGATGGTGAAGAGATCATAAATATACTTTTCTTAATCAGGTGAGGAAAACAAGGTGTATCAAATATTCTCCAGAACTTCCTGCCATTCCTAAAGCCACAAGTTAGTGACAAATATTTTCATTCCATTTAAAAACCCTAGTTCTTCTACATGCTTCTACCCTACACGGGGAACACTCTCCCTCCCCCCAATCCATCCATTCATACACTCAAAACAGACCTCACTAGGCTCTGGTGATAGATTTCTGCCCACCCACCCTAGCTTTGATATATAACTGATACATAACACTGTGTAAGTTTACAGTGTACAACGGGGTGATTTGATATACACATACACTGAGAAATGATTGCCACAATAAAGTTAATACATCCATCTCCTCATATAACTACCTTTGTGTTTGTGCCCATATGTGTGTGATGAGAACATTTAGGATTTACTTTCTAACTATTTTTCAAGTATACAATAAAGTGTTGTTAACCATAGTCGCTATGCTGAATATTACACAGCCAGAACTTATTCATCTTATAACCGGAAGTTTTTACCCTTTGAACAATATCTCCTGATTTCCACCACCCACCAATCCCAGGCATCCACCAATATACTCTTTGTTTCTATGAGTTCTGCTTATTTAGGTTCCACATATAAGTGAAATCATACAGTATTTGTCTTTCTGTGTCTAATTTATTTCACTTAGCATAATGCCTTCAATGTTTATTCCTGTTGTCTCAAAAAGGCAGGATTTCCTTATTTTTGTGGCTGAATAATATTTGACTCTCTCTCTCTCTCTCTCTCTCTCTCTATATATATATATATATATATATATATATATATGAAACAATCTGTGTTCCTCAGTGACTAAATAGATAAAGAATGGATAAATATCCATGATATATAATGAGTATATATATATATATATATATATATATATATATATATATATATATTGTTTCCATATCTTCACTATTGTAAATGATGCTGCCATAAACTTAAACCCTGATATCTGGGATTTACCCAAGGGTTTCAAAGCTATCACAAATACAGTGAAATACAGAAAGAGCAATTCACAATGGCCAATACTCCCAAGAATAACACCCATGCTTTTTAAAAATAACCTCAACAGTTCATATCTTTGACATTTCACACCTACAAATCATGTTAGGGCATACAGAGAACTTCTTGGAGGCTGGGACCATGTTACTCTCAATTATGTATCCCAGAAATCTACCACAGCACTGGTGTATAGTAGGTACTTAATGCCTATGTTTATTAGATGAATGAATGTATGAAAGAATGGAAGCACACATGCCCAGGTAACACAACCTCGTAATCTAATATCCTAATACAACCTATTAAAAAAAGATTATGCAAATTCCTCATGTATTTGATTTTTTTATAGAAGTTACCCTTTCCCCACAAAGGACTGTTATGAAAAAGGATTTCTTAAGACAGAAGACCACAAATCAATTCAGCAATTAGAGAGAAGGAAGATAGAGGAAAGAGGGAGGAGAGGAGAGAAGAAAAGGTCAAAGGGAGGGGAAGGATGAATACAACTATCAAATGTTGGTGAGTCAGCAGGATTGTACATAGCAAGATGGTGGCATAGAAAGAGCCTGAACTCACCTTGTCCCATAGACATACTAAATCTACAAGTACCTATGAAATAATTCCCACTGGAAAAAAAAATCCTTATAACTAGCTAAACAGCTCCCTTCACGACAAGGGATGAAAGAGCCACATCAAGATGGTGAGGGCATGAACGGGAATGGGGTGGGAGGGCAATGGGAGGATAAGGACACATCTGTAATACCTTAATCAATAAAGAAAAAAGAAGATCTCTAGGAGAGGCAGAGTTGCATTATCAACGAAAACCCCATTCCCAGCATGGCAACACATAGTAGAGAATTTTATCTCATGGATCTTCCACTTCTCTCTGAGGAGTGAAGGGTTTATGTCCCACATTGGAAAAGACATTCCATGTAAATGGAAGAGTAAAGAAAGCTAGTGTAGCTATATTTATATCCAACAAAATAGAACTTAAAATGAGACTGTAACAAAAGACAAAGAGCAATACATAATGATAAAAGGGTCAATTCAACAAGAGGATATAACATTTGTAAGTACATATATATTCAACATAGGAGCCCCAAAATATTAACATACCTAAACAGAAAAAAATTGACAATATTACAATAATAATAGGGAACTTTAATACCCCACTTACATCAATGGATAGAACATCTAGTCAGAAAATTAATAAGGAAACATTGGCCTCAAATGACACATAACACAAGATAGACTAATAGTTATATACAAAACATTTCATCCCAAAGCAGCAGAATACACAGTCTTCTCAAGTAAACAAATTTCAATATCCATTCATAAAACTCAACAAAGTCAGTATAGAGGGAATGTACTTCACATAATAACAGCCATATATGACAAACCCAGAGCTAATATCATACCTAATGGTGAAAAGCTGAAATTTTTCCTCTAAAGTCAGGAAAAAAATACAAGGATGTATTTTTCTTGCCACTTTTAGTCAAAACAGTATTGGAAGTCCTAACCAGAGCAATTAAGCAAGAAAATAAATAAAAGATATGCAAGTCATAAAGAAAGCAGTAAATATATCTCTATTTGCAGAAGATATGATAATATATATAGAAAACCCTAGCCCTCACCTGGTAGCTAAGTTGGTAAGAGCATCACCCACATATGCCAAGGTTTCAGGTTTGATTCCCAGCTATGGCACATACAAAAATCAACCAAAGGATGCATAAATAGGTGGAACAACAAATCTATGCTTCTCTCTCTCCCTGCTCCCTTTCTTTCTCTAAAAATCAATAATTAAAATTGTTTTAAAAATAAAAGAATCCACACTAAAAAACCACATTAGAATAAAAAAATTTAGTAAAGTTCCATAATATAAAATCAAGATCCAAAAATCGGTTGTTTTTCCATAAATTAATAATGAACTATAAGAAAGAGAAACTAAGAAAACAACCCCATTTTTAATTGTATCAAAAAGAATAAAATACCTAGGAATAAATCTAACCAAGGAGGTGAAAGACTTGTACACTGAAAACTGTAAGACATTGATGAAAGAAACTGAAGACACAAGTAAATGGAAAGATATCTCATACTCATGGGTTGGAATAATTAATATTGTGTAAATGTTCATATCATCCAAAGTGATGTACAGATTCAACACAATCCTTATCAAAATTCCAATGGCATTTCTCACAAAAGTAGAAAAAAATAATGCTAAAATTTGTTTAGAACCACAAAATATCTTGAATAGCCAAAGCAATTCTAAAAAAAACAGACAACACTGAAAATATCATGCTCCCTAATTTTCAACTATATAACAAACCTATAGTAATCAAAACTGCATAGTATTAGCAGAAAATGGGACAGAGAGTTCAATAAAACAGAAGAAATAAACTCATACATATATGGTCAATTATGTATATGAAAAGGGAGCCAATAATATGCAATGGAGACAGAACAGTCTCTTCAATAAATTGGATTGAGAAAACTGGACAGCTACACATAAAAAATGAAACTAGACTACTACCTTACATTATACACAAAAACTAACTGAAAATTTGATTAAATACTTGAATATAATAACCTG
Organism: Cnephaeus nilssonii; assembly: GCF_951640355.1. Taxonomy (NCBI): domain Eukaryota; kingdom Metazoa; phylum Chordata; class Mammalia; order Chiroptera; family Vespertilionidae; genus Cnephaeus; species Cnephaeus nilssonii. The sequence continues at coordinate 57,993,817 of NC_137077.1, forward strand.
AAACTATAAAGAAGTAAGAAGAAAACATAGGCGGTAAATTCCCTGACATCAGGGTTGACACTGAGTTTTTGGATCTGCCTTCAAAAGCAAAGGCAACAAAAGGAAAAATAAACAAGGGGGACTAAAAAACTTCTGCACAGCAAAGGAAAACATCAACAAAATAAAAAGACAACCTACTGAATGGAAGAAAATATTTGCAAATCATGTATCCAATAAAGGGTTAATATACAAAATATATATTTTTAAACTCCATAGCAAAAATAAGATAAAATAAACAATTTTATTTAAGACATGTAGATGACCAGTAGGCACATGAAAAGATGTTCAACCTCACTAATCATCAGGAAAATGCAAATCAAAGCCATAAGAAGATATTATCACACATCTGTCAAAATGACAATTATTGAAAGGATAAGAAATAGCATGTGATGGAAAGAATGCAGAGAAAGGGGAACCTTTATACACTGTTGGTAATATGTAAATTGGTATAGCTGCTATGAAAAGCAATATAGAGTTTCCTCAAGAAATTAAAAATACAACTACCATATTATTCAGCTATTCCACTTCTGGGTATTTATCTGGAGAAAAGAAAAATACTAATTAGAAAAAATATATGCACCTCTATATTCGCTGCAGCATTATTAACAATATCTAAGATATGGAAACAACCTACAGTGTCCACTGATGGATGAATAAATAAATAAGATACAGTGCGTATGTACAGTGAAATACTACTCAGCCATAAAAAAAGAAAATCTTACATAGTGACGACATGGATGGATCTTGGGAATATTATTCTAAGTGAAATAAGTCAGATATAGAAAGACAATACTGTGTGAATTCACTTACATGTGGACTCTAAAATAAAACTCATAGGTTCAGAGAACAGATTGGTGATTATCAGAGGGGAAGGGAGTTAGCCAAAATTGATGAAGAGGGTCAATTGTATGGTGATGGATTGCATCTGGACTCATAATAGTGATCACTTTGTACTGAATACAAGTGTCTAATTTTTATGTTGTACACCTGAAACTAATATAATGTTATATACCGATTTTACCTCAATAAAAAAATATGCTCATGAATGAGGCAAAGGGAATCAGTTCTTTATTTTACTTTTCACTTCTGTCTTTTTACAGCAATTAAATCCTTAAATTTGCCAAAGCTAAGTATGAAGTGCACAAGGAAGTTATGACTCGGGGGTGGAGAGTTAATAAAATTCTGAAATGAAAAAAAAAATTAACAATGGCAGTCAAAAGCACAAACTAAGCCAAGATCTAATTATATTATACTTTCATGAAAGGAAAAAACATTATGAAATATTTAATAATCTACTAAACTCCACGTTTTTCATCTTCCATGGATTCCACAGACTTGCCCACAATTATCTCTTCAGTTAAATACACAGCTCTTGACAAGTGCTTAGATTCACATTCCCATCCTTGTTCCTGATACTATGGGGCCACTTCAAATGCTGAAAGCTCTTCCCTTGCCAATCTCCATGTTTTAGAGAGGTTTAGGTTATCAGGGTTTCGATCTGCTTGTTTTAATCAGTACTCCTGCACTATTTGCCTATACCTTACAGGTGAGCCTTTTGGCAGATGATTTATTTGATTTTCTTTATTCTTATCTTGCCAGCACTTCCTAAAATTTAATGAAAGGATAAAGGAAGAAGGTTCAGCAGGCACTGAACAACATGTCTTATTGTCAACAGAAATGCTAAATATATGCTCTGATTTCTGTAAGACCCCAGGATCCAAGCTAAACTTACAAAGAGAGATGAAATTTTGGATTATCTGTGTTTTTTCCTTTTGCATGCCATCAAGCTATTGTGATGTAAATAGCAAAAAAAAAAAAGGATACAGTTCCCTGAGAACACAGAACCTAACTAACACCTTATCCCTTTTATCAGTAAAGATGATCCTATAACTGACTTGAGATATTACTTTTCTATACTATTTGATACATATAAAAAACAGGTAATGTATGTACAGTTAGGAAGCATAATATAAAATAATTGTGAACTACCACGTACTAAACCCATCACCAATTTAGGAATCAAACCTTACGCTTGCTCTTAAAGCTATTTTGTACACCTTCCCAGTTCAACTCCTGCTTTTCTTCATCTAAAAGTAATTACTAACTTTCCTCTTTAAAAAATAATGTTACTATATATGGTAGGTATCATTAACCAATGTATTATTACAATTTGCTTGATTAAGCTTTATAAATGTGTTATTATATTATGTGTAATCACCTAAAATTTATTTTTTTCATTCAACATTATATTTCTAAGATGTGTTTGCATCCAATTGTACTTCATTCATTTTCACAGTCATATAATCTGTTCTGTGATTTTAGCAAAATATTTCCATCCATTTCTGCCTATATTGTTTATGACTGACAGCTCTATCTCCCTTTTTTTGAGAGCCTAATTTTTACTAAACGATTGAGATCAGCAGAAATTAAGAAGTTTTTATTATTAAGACCCTAAAGAAGGGGAGGAAAGGCAAGGTGCTGACAGTTCTGCATTTGGGTGCATCCAAGAAGTGGTCACCACAATAAACTGTGCTCAGGATTGAGCTGATATAGCACAATGAACCTTGGCAGAGTAGGGTATTCCTAAAGGCTGCTCTACCAGATGAGGCGTTCAATACACTTAATGAGATGCAGAGTCCATTATCAGAAAGTATAGCAACAAAATATAGGCTCATCATGCAGTTGTAAGAATTTTCACAGGTAAGGTGAGTTAATAGATACAAATACTTAGGAGTCCAGGCAGGCATGTAAGTTGGTAGGACCTGAGAAACCATTCAGCTGATTATAAATTATCAGCCACTAATCTAGAATTCAGGGCAAGACTCTGTACCAGCAGGAGACTAGCTAGATGAAGACAAAGTCATGATTCTGGAGGAATACATGCACTGTGTATGCTACTGAAAGGAAGACTTGAGTGCAGAAAATAGAACTAAATCCAGCTGATCAAAATGGGGGTACAAGCAGCTGAACTGAGCTAGCAGCCAGGAGACATTTGCTGATTCTGTGTGAACCTAAGTTTGGGGCCAGCGGTGTTCACAATATTCCTCTATGGGATCAGGATTGGCCTGAACACTGGGGCAGAGTGGTGCCTTGAAGGGCTTTTGGTTGTGGGAAGGAGAGAACTTGGGGGCAGTTCCCCCTCTGTCCTGGAAATGTCCTTCCAATATGGAATGGATGCCAGGGTGGAGACAGCTCTTTAGAGACTTTCCTTCATGATCATTAGTTACCATACATTTATAGAAGGTATTAAGACTATATGGGCAAGTTAAATGCCTCTTATACACCCTTTATAACTCTGTGATTCCAAAAACATTTAATATCAAAAAGAATGCTATATGACTTGCTCTTCTAGATACTTGGATTTTAAGCAATATTGGAATCTTCTTTCAGAACTTAAAGATGAAAAAAAAAATGCCTTAAAATGAAGTAGGATAGTATTTGAAAACAGCCTTCTAGGTCCCGTGAGAAATCTTTATTAAACCATAAAGCTTTATTTAATCTTCAGTGTGGTAAGGAAACATGCTGTTGTTATTTTAAATGATTAATTTTATATTGGAATGTACTGTATGGTTTTTGTCTTGGGATGATTTTTTACTGTTTATTGAGGAGAAGAATAAGTAAGTATACACATGATTCTATAGTAATTTCCAACTTCTACTTTGAGATTTCCTAATGACAGAGCCAGTTAAAGTTGTTCAGCTGACCAGGTGGGCCCTTTAACTGATACATATGGATAGAAAATAGATTTTATTTTGGCAGCATAAACTGTAATTACTTCCATATGAATGATTTCTTCAACTACTTTATGCATAAAGGCCTTTCAGGTAAGAGAAATATCTTTTAACTATTTCTCTGTATCTAGGAAGCTGTAGTTTAATAAATCCACTTGAAAGTACCTGTCTCATTGCAATAACTACTTTATGGAGCACAGCAGTCCACATGGAGGCCAGTTATGGTGTACTGGAAAGAACTTGAGTTTTGGAGGCAACAGATACGAATTTGACTGCTTTTTTAACCTGTTACCAACCCTGATCATGGATAATTTACCTCACACTCTATGTTTCCTGACCTGAGAATGGTGGGTGAGACACCTGCTTCAGAGGGTTTCTGTAGATACTAAATAATGAAACACTTAACATAATGGCTGCACATTTTACAATTTCATTTAAAGTTCAGTTCTTTTTCAGCTTCAGTCTCCTATTTAAACAACAGAGAAATGCCTCCCTCATCAGACTGTTTTGAAAATCAATGATGAAAACATGTCGAATAATAAGGTCCTATATACATGTAAGGGGTTCGTTATTCTTTGCTGCTAACAACTGATGTCTCAAAAATGTTTTGAGATTTCTTAATCACACAGCCAGTTAAAGTTGTTCACCTGACCAGAAAAGTCATTTTAGAGGGAAAACAATTGTTTTGGTAAATGCATTTTTACTTCTTTCCCCTTTGGTCCTATGGCATAGCATGTTACCCACCTTTAACCATGGTCTCTTAGCCTCTTTAGCCAGCACTTCTCTTGGTTCCTAAAAGACTGGGTGGCTTAAAACAATGGAAATGTTTTGTCTCACAATTCTAGTGACTAGAAATCGAAACTCAAGATGCTGCAGTGCAGCGCTCTTTCTGAAGGCTCTGGAGGAGGGTCCTCCCTGCTCTTCCAGTTTCTACCAGTCCTTGGTGTTCCTTGGCTTGTAGATGCCAGCATTTGTTACATAGCTGTCTTCTCCTATGTGTCTTCACATCGTTTTCCCTTTGTGCATGTTGTCTCTGTGTTCAATTTTCCCTTTTTTATAAGGACACCATTTATATTGAACTAGGGTCCCTTTAACAATTTCATTTTTACCTTGTCACCTTTCTAAAGACTATTTCCCAACAAAGGCACATTCTGAGTGGCGGGAGGTTAGGACTTTTTACATATCTTATCTTGGGTGGTGTACAACTCAACCCTTACAAACGGTATTCCCTAAGGTTCTGACCACAGATTCTTTTGGGTCCCCTTCTTCTCTGTAAGTAGTTTCATCTTCTCATGACTCGAATGACAACTGTGGTGTAACGGAATAAACATGGTCTTAGGAACCGGACTATCTTACATTGGAACCTGACTGTTTCACTTTCTAATGAGATTAGCGACCTAGACATCATATTTATAGGGGTCAGCTGAGTGGTATTTTCCCATTCAGGGTTTTTTCCTGGGGAAATGCAGGGTACAGAGTGCTAGAATACATGCCAAATCCCCCAGTGAGTTTGCCTCCAGCTTTCTTAGCTTACCCAGTTAATATGAACACCCAGAAATAACCCGGAAGTGTAAAAACAATCAGAGAAAAATCACTTGCAGGAATGTCACTTAAAGTGTGGTGCACACACCAGCAGCATCTGATCACCTAGGAGATTTGGAAATGCAAAAGCTTGGATCCCACCGCGACCTACTGAATCAGGATTGGAGAGGTAGGGCTCAGGGACCTGTTTTAAGAAGTTCTGTAGGTGATTCGTACGCATGTTGCAGGTTGAGAAGCACTGAATGGGAGTGGGTATCACAGGACTCTGTGCATATCCGCCATGGTGATGATGGTAGGCTTCATGAGTTGATGGCACAAGTGCATATGCATCTCAGGACTGTTTAAGCAACAGGTGGTGGGGCCACTCCGCCCCTTTAACTTCCCTTTCCTTGAGTTCAGCAGCATTCCTGAACATACTACTGGCAAGGATGGCGTTGATATCAGGGCAATGTAACATTAATTTCTTCTGAGTTACGTTTAAAAGTCTTATTCCAAGCTCCATTTGGAAACTGATCTCTCTCAGCACTGCTTAACGCCCTGCTCTCAACCATCAAGTCTGTGGTTTATAACTGCTGATCCAGAGTGAGTACAAATCCACTAAAAGGATTTCATTTTTCTCTTTTTGTGGAAATGTGTTATGCACATCAGCCTCCTATTATCCTCTCCAAGGGAAAGTGTGCCACATAAATTATAGTGATTTATTAGAAATGGAAAACCTATTCTAGTGCCCTTACTCAGCAGTTTTCATGAAGTGCTCTGTAAGTAGATAAATATTTGTCATTTTTGGACAGATTCAGAATAAAATAGAGAACTAGTGTAAGGGGAGGAGAGTTTAACATGCAAAATATTTGAAATAATATTATGTTGTTGCTGACAGATATTGTAGTTAGGTCTATCATGGTTGCACCTGTACTGTATATGTATAGTCTTTTCAAACTTATTTTATTCCCTAAAGAATACAATAGAACTATTTACATAGCGTCATATTGTTTTAGATATTATAAGTAATCTAGAGATGATTTAAAGTGTATGTGAGGATTGGGTGGGGTATATGCGAATACTACTCCACTTTATATAAGGGACTTGAGTATCTGTGGATTTTAGTTTTCACAGGGGTCCTGGAACCAATCTCCCTGGAATATGGAGGAATGACTATAATCTAATTTCCTCCTGAGAGTTTGATAAATCTTATGTATAACTCGGCTTATTTTTTTTTTTTTTTTAGTAATTGTGACTTAAAATGCACTCATGGTGGAAATGATGGGTAGAAGGGATGTGCATTTTCTTTCTAGAAACCTGGTATATTGCATTTCCTTGCACAGCATTTTCAAGTGATAGAATGAAATGAAGGTCCTGGCATTTCATTCTTTTCTCTTCCTTTGTGTATGTCTAAAAGTTCTTTTTTTAATTTTTTTTATCTTTATGGTTAAAAGTTTTATAAATATCCTCCTTTACCCCATTGACCCCTTCTAACTCACACCTGCTCCGCATCCCAGGGTCTGTGTCCATTGGGTTATGCATATATGCATGCAAACTCATTGAGCATGTGCTGTATAACTGGTCTGGGGTACAAAAGTGATTAAGTCATTTTGTTTCCTCCAAAGAGATTTCAGTCTAGTAGAAGAGGCTGTGAAATCATCTGGAGTAAAATAACTTATGTTGTGAATTATATTTATCTATCAATGAGCAATTAATAATTAATTATTTTTCCATTACTAATGATTGCTCTAGTATGGAAAGTACTTATTCTTGAATTTTGATGTACATCAGAATTTAGTGTGCAGGTTCTCTTGGGGTTTTTGTTGAAATGACAGGTAGCCTGCCCCTCTCTCTCATTAGTCATGTTCCATAAGTCTGTAGTAGGGTCCAGGTATATGTATTTGTAAAGGGCAGTGCAGGTAATTCTGATGCCAACCAAGCTCATGAACCACTGCTGCCAGTGCTTAGAGGCCGGGCTGATATCCATTATTTACTTGTGGCATGAGTGGATTAGAATCATGCAGTTTTTTTAAAAATCTGGAAATTGCCTGTAACTTTGAGCCAGAACTCAAGTGAGAGCCACTTAATGACTGCTTTGCTTTGGCTGCTGGAGACTTCACCTGGCGCATGGGTCAGAGGGGTTCCACTGGCAGTGTTTTTCCACGCCAGCATGCTTAGGGACATTGGCTCTTGCTTCTTGGTTACTGGTTTGAATGGAACTCATCCTGCACAGATGGACCGTGGTTTGTGAGGACAGATGGAGAAAGAACAGCAAGTTCACTGGCAGAGCCAACACATGGGAAAGAGCAAGAGAGAAAAGACAAAGGTTGGGGAAGGGGGGCCTGGGGCAGGCTAGAAGAGATCAATGAGAGGGGAAAGGGGATATATATAATACTTGCAACAATAAAGATTTTTTAAAAAATAAAAATGACATTCCAAGTACAAAATAAATAATTTTAATCACCCTCCCCCCCCCCCAAAAAAAATAATAATAATGGCAAAGGCTGAAGGTGGAGCACTAAACAACATCCACATTCACCTGGTCATTGTAGAAAATGCTCCCTTCTCTTAATGTATCTTAATAAGAGTGTACATAGCAAGTCTATTTGAAGTGCATGCAATTTTATCTCATTTATGCCCTTTAAAAGTGTATAATAAATACCTTCCAATTATTTATTATAATAAAAATAGCTAACAATGCAGCAAAATTGAAGCCAATTAAAAAAGCAACATAGTGACATGTTTTTCACATGTTTTTTTCTAAACAGCAGAAGGAACTGAGCTAAGAAGGAGAGGATCAGTTGACTGACTTTCTTTTCTAACCATAATGGTCTCAAGTTAGTGTTACTTATAAGAAAAATAATTCCTGATTCTAGTAGCACTTCTTCATTTTCAGTATTTGATATTTGTTTTGGTTGATATTTGATTTTATTTTTAGTTTTTTGCTAAAAACAGGTATATTCAGATATACTCCTGGGAGCATAAAATATAATTATTTCTACATATTCTGTATTTTTATACTCTTCATTTTCAGTTTACTCTCCATACTTTTTTAAAATGTAACTCTTACCCCCTCCCCAATATGCATACTGGAATTCCAACAATTCATCACCAAAGTGTTATTTAGCAAACACTATGTAGAGCATTACTGCCAGGCTGTAAGGTGAACACAGATGCACAAAAGGCCCCTCAAAATGATCCAAGTAAATAAATGAACACTAAGGAAGTACACAACAAGTGGCCTTGTTCCCACTCCCAGCGAGGCAGCTTACCTAATTCAGAACATCTGGGGAGTGGTTGACCTACTCTTCTGTAGGCTTGAAGAGCTATCATTTCTCTAGCAGATGTAGAATTTCACTCTCAATTTCCTCCTGCCCTACAGATTGTTTGACAAATCACTCATTTTCATAAACGATTACGTTTCTTCGTATTGCTTTTAGGACAAAGGCCAGGCTTATTAACATTATCAATAAGGCCCTATGGCAGCAGTTCTTAATTGGGGATGATTTTGTCTCAAGAGGACATTTGGCAAAGTCTGGAGATATTCTTGGTTCTCAAGGGATATCTGGGGGTGGGTAATAATGCTATTGGCATATAATGTGTAGAGGCCAGAGATGCTGTTAGACATCCGATAAAGTGCAGGTCAGGTCCTCACAACAGGAATTATTAACCCCAGATGTCAACAGTACTGAGTTTCAGGATCTTTGCCCTGTGGCGTCTGGTTCCTGCTAGCTGCGAAAGCCTCATCTTGGGCTACCCTCTCCTTCCTTTCAGTTTTCTCAATAGCCTATGGTACTGTTTCATTTGCCTAACAGGAATGAACTCTGAATCCTTCAGAGCTCAGCTAATAGCACTCCTCAGAGAAGCCGTCCATACCTCTCCCACTGGCTTAGATTGCCTTATGCTTTAAGAGCACCATGTATTCCAGTGCCTTTGACCTTATAGATACTCTCATTAAAAATTTATTTTGTAATTGGTGGTTCACCTTACCACCCCCATTAGAATATGATCTCAAGAGGACAGGGCCTATTCACTGTTTTATTCCCAATGTCTAACATAGTGACTTGATAATCACTCAATAAATATCAGTTGAATAAATGAGTCATCCAATCAGATCATGACAGTGATTTAAAAAAAATTAGACCCATAGCTATTTTTGACACATCACCTGGAGGTGACCAATGTCCTCGGAATCTATAAGGAATTTTCATTCAAACCAATATCTGATATTAAGCATATGTGTTTTATATAGTAGTTATGGGCAAAGTAGGATATTTAGTTTGGCTTTTTAGATATCATTCTTTTGGTGCTAGTATAAAGTCACTCTCTTTTTCTATCACCATCCCTTGCTTTACTTATTCTAACCCTCTCACTCCAATTATAGCTGACTTTCAATTTCTAGTTTACTTTTTCATTGTTTGATTTTTTTAAAAGACTAATGAATATTACTTTATATTCAGAAAGATTATTAAAATTTTCAAATTCTATTGGAACTATACTGGATTCTCAGTTTATATCATCCAATTCCCCAAATTATAATTTTATAGGAATTTAATAATATTAGTTTAACACATGGATACTATTGACTATGGGGAAATTTAATTAAAGATTAAGCATGCAATTTGGAGTTGAAAACAATGGATATTGTGATCCAACATACTGCTTGGCTCACTGTCTAATATATACTCAGTCAAATACAGTTAGCATAATTAGGCAGCCTAAACAAAGCAGAGGTATTCATACTCTAGATTTTTCAAATGGAAAACAGACTAAATACCCTTATTCAGTTGATTAATCTATTTATTACCTGAAACTAATTTGACTGAATATTACAGCTAAAGAGAGTAACAAGAAAACTTGAATTACAGACCATTAAATATTAATAAATTCACAAATGAGTTGGCTCTGGCCTTTCCTGATATAAGCAAGTCTAATAAACATTGGGCTCACATTTATGTGATTTGTCTACCAAGTGATGCTTAACCTTCATCATGCCCCTACTCAGGATGTGGGATTGGTAAAGGGAGTTGTGTTCAGAGAGAGGTGAAGATGTCTACTGCTTACAGTGCTTGATAATTTTAAAAATGTGTCATGTTTTTAGCTGCCCTTGAGTCAATATGCATCAAATTGTTGCTCATAATGTCATGTACCCATAATATACATTATGTGTATTAACTGGACATGATGATCTGGAAATAGAAGGACTTTAATTTATACATCCTTGTTCCTAACTTTCTTATATCTCATGCTATTCAGTTGATTTTTTTTTTGAGTGAGTGTATCAGGTTGAACCATATAAACTGTCAATATCCAATTGTTTTTGACCCACAAAAATGACATTTTCATATGGTTCCATTTCATATAAATAAGTAAACAGATGAACTTTGAGTTTATCTTTCCATAGAAATAATGTTTTAATTAAGAGTGAAACATAAAGAGTTAATGGGAGAAAAAAGGGAATTATGTAATACTTTCAACAATAAAGATTTAATAATAATAAAAGAGTAAAACAAATTTGAAATAGTATTATATGTACTTTGCTTAGGTACAGTGTGACTGATTCAAATAGATTTTCATGGCAAGCCAGAAAACCTAGCCATAATTTAAACCATTGATTCTGTAGAAAAAGGCGTGTCAACTACAAAACTCAACTAAAATATGAACGTTTGGTACACAATGTATTCAGAGATAGGTGACATAAATCATTACACCTGTAGGAATTACCTTCATATTCTGACAGGATAATTGATAGAAATTTCTTTACTAGTTCTTTGGTTTTGGCCCAGCAATTAGGGACGGGCAGAGAATCAGGTGATAACAGTGTTGTTGGAGTCTGTATCCTTAAGGCATTAACTCATTAATGAAATCTTTATAACTAGGGAACAGAATCTTTGAGATCTGATGAAATGTAGGGGAAAATGTGTAGAATTATACAAAACAAACCTTTTTTAGTAGCATCCTATCTGATAATAGAGTAATATGCAAATTAACTGTCCCTCCGCGACAAAAATGGCGGCCCCCATAGCCACAAGATGGTGGTTCCCAGTCCCCTCAGCTCCGCTGCTGGAGTGTCCGGCCTGTCCGCAGGAGCAGCGAGGCTGGATCTGCCTCCGGAGGAGTTTTTGATCCGCTCCCAGACACAACAGTCAGAGCCTGGACAGCAGGGCATGGAGGCTTCGTTTGCAGGGTGATGGTGGGGGAAGCCCCAGGCCCGGCAGACAGAGCCCAGACAGCAGAGCATGGGGGCTTCCTTAGCAAGGTGGTGGCGGGAACACCCCCATGCCCCACAGACAGAGCCAGGACAACAGGGCATAAGGGCTTCCTTAGTGTGTCGGTGTCCTCGAAGTCCCCAGGCCTGGCAGACAGAGCACACTACAGGGCATTGGGGCTTCTTTGGCATGGTGCATAGCGGAGGCAGGCAGAGAGCAGAGAGCAGGGCATGGAGGCTTCATCTCCATGGCTGCAGCGAAACCTCCAGGCCCACAGAGAGCAAAGAACCACGGGGAGTGGGCCTAAGCCATCAGTAGGACATCCCCTGAGAGCTCCTGGATTGTAGAGGGTGCAGGTTGGGCTGAGGGACCCCCATGCACGAATTTTGTGCACTGGGCCTCTATTCTGCATCAGCAATCTCCAATGAATGGAGGTAATTTTTCTTCATTATCTATTTTCTGATCTTAGGGTTTGGTGAATTCTTAGCTCATGGACTTTTTGTTCTCCAGGCACCCAGGAATATATGTGTTTTCATAATGTGAGTGGGTATCTGATGGTGTTTCATAAGGAGACACAGGAAGGGTGATGATCCTGCCAAAGGATGATGTAATCCACCATTATTTCAGCCTTTGGAAATCAAGGGTAACAGTTTAGCTCAATCTAGCTCTAGAGATAGGCTGGGAAAACTTTCCAGGTGCCCATCTGACATGGCTGCAGGGGGCTAGCTACATGTTTTCTTTTGGGGCAGCGTTTTAGTTGGGGGAGAGGAAGAGACAGAAGTTTGGATTATAAATTTTTTTATTTACTCTTGAAATCCCTGGAATATAAAATAACAACATCAAAAATAATAACAAAAATCATGAAAATAACATGAAGAAATGATACTTATTGCTAAGGGAAAGGATATTCTCAGGTGAGAATGTTGCTACCTTCTCTGATTTTATGTTTTAGATAAAAAGAGGAATAAGGGAACTTCCACATATTCTGTTTCTGTTTGTCTGGTTAATATAAAGCAAGAGAAGCTCACAACACTCTGGATGCTCATAAATATAACAAGCTTCAAGCAGTTTTCTTGTTTTTGCCTTGTTAAAAAAGAAACCTTAAGATTTTTTTATTAATGCATCAAAAAGTCTTATATGACGGATGTTTTTAAACAACAAACTGTTAGTATTATGGAACTTAAACAATTAAGAAAATCACATAATGGATAATGTGATTGCCAAGAGTTCTGAAGGCTGTAAATACTTAATACTAGTCAGACTATAAATAATACTGAAATTATTGTTGTAATAATAAAAACAATTTTTGTCTTTTTATTTATATATTTAAAATATACATTAAAATTTACAATAATATTTTTACATTTTCTTCAGATTCAGAACTACTAAGAGGACCTTTTATCGTCATTGTGTGTGTGAGTGAGAGAGTGTGTGTTTGCCCTCAAGAGTAACCTTTTTTATTTTGACTGCATAAAATTTAAAAACGCTAAACAATAAATAGTATCTTAGACAAAAGAGAATAAGAAAAAACTATAAAGCTGAAAAGAATTCTAAAGATTTCTAATCTATGAATGTAGGGCTAAACTATCCTATGATTTTAGGGCTAAATTATGAATTCAGGACTAAAATAATGAAAATATTATGCAGTTTGAATGGGATGTTGTCCTGTTCAATTTTTTTTGCATTGTTTTTAAAACCAACAGGTACATATTAAGTTACTTCTATAGACTTGTAATAAGAGCAATATCATACAATCAAGGTCTTTGTTTAAACATCCATGTCAAACTTAGATAGTGGATATTTAAATCAAAATACAATACTTTTAGTATATAATTCTAAAGGGTCTTATGGGGAATGTAGTATTCATGAGAATTATACTAAATGATCTACATTTAAATAATACTCCTGTAAAGTTATAATGCTATATACTACTAAGGGTAATTGTGGCATCAATTTAGTAAGAGTAGCAAAACTAAAGAGAGATCAATCAGAACTACTGGAACAGACACCAGCAGATGTTGTGCCCTGGTTGTGGGTGCTCAGGACCCAGGACTGTGGAAGCTGAGTCACAACTGTGGGTGATGCTGAATTCTTGAGGTCTTACTAGGAGACCTCCCTCCTGGAAACGGCGGGTACCAAAAGAGCCACCTCTGAAAGGCTGGAACTTGGACTTGGACTTGACCTGGGCCAGCATTTCCTTGTTGTGACCATTTTCCCGCCATAGGTACTGGAGCTTTCTCTCAGTGAACTTGGCTGCCATGCAGGCTTCTTCAGCTCTTCTCTGATGGTATCGAATCTCATTTTCATAGTAGAAAATGCTTCTTCGTAGCTCCTGATTCATGTCTTGGACCATCTTCCTATACATGTTCAGAAACTGATAGTTGGAGTTCATGTTTCTCCAGACGTTGAAAAACTTCTTCTCCATTTCGAAGCCGCGCATTTCCGCCTCAAACAGTTTTTTCTGTAATTGTGTTACAGGGTCTTCATATACATCAGGAGCAATTTCAAGCTTCAGCTTCAGCTGTTGCATCTCATCTTGTAGGCTTGAATTTTCACGCTGCAAAGATGCTTTCTCGGTTTTCAGACTCGTTATTTCTGCTGCAAGCTCTTCATTCCTTTGCTTTTGCTCCCACACTTGTCTGGCTATGTCCTCATGTCCCTGGTCAGCGCTTTGAAGGGACAGACTGACATCAGCATCATGAGGGACACCCTTGAGATCAACTTCCGACCCATGGATGAATCAGTATCCTTTTCCTACTTCCCTCTTTTGTGGGAATTCCAAGTTCCCGTCATACAGGTGATGTCCAAGGTCGTCAGGCTTGGGGTTTCTGGCCACTGACGTTGACTGGCCGCCTCTAACTTTCAGGACCTGCTCCATTCCTGTGTTCGCCTGCCCCAGCCTCTGTTCCCCCTCCTCCTTCTCTTGGATTTTCTGCTTCCAGCCCATAATTTCTTCTTGGCGCAGTTTTGGACTTTCTGGATAATGAGAATTTTTGTTCAAACCATCCATTCTGTTCTTCTGAAGTTGTTCTCCATCAATCCCCGATGCTTTTGAGATGGGCTTTTCATCAGTCGCTTGGGGAAGTGTAGGAGGTTGGCTCTTGCGTGCCGTTTTCCGTAAGAAAACCGTGTCCTGAAGTGGCAGCTTGCTCAGGTGTTTATTCAGTGCCCTCAAGCACAGAGTCTGCAACAGGAGGGGACTGGCCCCCGCCCCGGGTGCCGTGAGGGCGTGGTTGACTCCTGTGATGGGCCCAGTGTTCTCACGGCCTCTCGCACAGACTGGACGGCGGGCAGAACACCTTGCCCCTGGCGCCTTCACACTTCTTGAAGCGCGTCGTCTCTTCACGATGACAGACACCACCACCAGAGTGCCCACCAGCATCCCCCAGGCCCAGGGGAACGCAGCGGGACCCGGGACGAGTCTCCAGCTGCCCGGAACCCCCAGCAGAGCCCCGCACAGGTGCTGCAGGACCAGCTGGAAGGCGGATGCGGTGGCAGGCAGCAGCCCCGCCATGGCTGGTCGGGCTCTGGGCTCCGCCTCTGACTGCCAGTGTCTGGTGGGCACAGGCCGCTCAGAACCCTGCGGGGTTCTGTCTCTGAGGTGACCGGGTGCCCAGCAGCCAGGGCTGGTCAGTTGGGCTGGGGGAGGGGAGGCCGGTGGTTCCAGAAAACAGTTCCTAACTTGGCTCTGAAATGGGACGGGGTGAAGAGCCAATAAACTTGAATGGAAAGCACAGAGAGTTCACATGTACCCCTGACATCCCGCATGAAGAAGCCCGTGCTGTTGGCATGACTGTGGGACGGCTTCATCGTCAGCGGATGGATGGATATGGGCACATTGTTGTCACCTAAAGTCCCTTTACGTTAGGGTTCACGCTTTGTGCTGCACATGATGTGGTTTTTGACAAATGTGTGATGTCTGTACTCACCATTATATTCCCACGGAATACTTTCACTGCCCTAACAGTCCCTCATGCTCCACCAAGTCATGTCCCTACCCCTGAGCCCTCATCACTTTTCTTGCTTTTTACTCTGCTTTGATATCAATACAGCGATTCCAGCTTTTTAAATTAGTGTCAATATGGTGCCTCTTGTCCATACTCTTCACCTTGCTGTGCCTTGTAGTTAAAGTGGGTTTCTTAAGGCAACATTATAGTTGGTCTTGTTTTGGCTGTGGTGGTTGTTTTCCATCACCATTTATCCCCTCTATGCCCTTTTCCACTTCCACCCACCCCTCCTACCCTGACAGTCACCATACTGTTGTCCATATCCGTGAGTTCTTTCTCTCTCTTTATTTTTTGCTTAATCTCTCCACCCACACCCCACACCCCCAAAACCACCACCACCACCACCACCACCAGAGCTGTCTGCCCACAAAGAGTAAAATTTTCTTCCTTTTTACAGCCAAGTAGTCTTCCATTGTGTAAATATATCACAGCATTTTTGTCCCAGTCATCCACTGATGAGCACTTTGGCTGCTTCCAAAACTTGGCTATTGTAAATAATGCTGCCATGAACATAAGAGTACATATATTTTTTGAATTAGGGTTTAGAGTTACTTTGGATAAATTCTCAGAAGAGGAATCGCTGGGTCATAAGGCAGTTACATTTTTTATTTTTTGAGCTAACTCCATACTGCTTTCCACAGTGGCTGCACTACATTCCCAACAACAATACAACAGGGTTCCCTTTTCTCCACATCCTTGCCAACACTCGTTGTTTGTCGATTTATTGAGATAGACATTCAGACAGGTGTGAAGTGATATCTCATTGAGGTTTTAATTTGCATTTCTCTGATGATTAGTAACATTTGCATGTTTTCATATGTCTATTGGCCATCTGTATGTCTTCTTTGGAGACACATCTATTCAGACATTTTGGCTATTTTTTAATTGGAATTTTTTATTTATCTAGAGTTTCATAAATTCTTTATAAATTTTGGACATTAACTCCTTATTAGATGTATCATTAGCGAATATGTCCTCCCATTTTTAATTCTATTTCCACCTTTGTAATTTAAAAACATTCTCTAAATTTTACTATCTCTTGCTACCTGTAGCTGAACAAATATGTGGTACTCCTACAGTAGAAAAAGACATAAAAATGCAATTACAGTGCAAAAACCTTGATTTTCTCAGAAGGTCATTTGAAGAAAGCACATATACTTGGCCTCTGAAAATTATTTTTTTCAGATAATATCAGAATAAATAGAATCGGATTTAAAGTTGAATTGAAGGCATGTGATTACAGTGCAAAAACTTGTTTTCTCAAAAGGCCATTTGAAGAATGCACATATATTTGGCCTATAACAATGGATTATTTTTCTCAGGTAAGATCAGAATAAACAGAATGAGGTTTATAGTTGAATTGAAGGCATCATACTGATGACATAGCTTTGATACTTTATGTCTCCCACAGCATAGAGAGACCATTTTAAATAGCAAGCCATGTCAGTTAATGATGATGATTACACAGTCAGACATCCTGCCACAGATCTGCCATGTTACCATTAACAAGAATGGGGTCTGTTGAATTTTGGTGTTTTTGTTTTTTGTTTTGTTGTTGTTTTTTTCATGACTATGCATCAAAGTTTCCTTATTTAGTGTACATGACTAGGATAGCAGTACACTTTCTATCAAATATAGATGTATGACTTTCATAGCACTTGTCTATGGCTGTGAATAAGTCTTCCAGCTCTACAAACCTGCCAATTAAACTCTTTCATTGCAACCTATTGATTTAACCAGGGGGCAGTAACATTAAAGAACCTGTGTGTTTCTGGTATGGCACTATAGGAATCCAACCTCTCGGTAACCTATTAAATCTATGCTATATACAAAACAATGCCATCTAAGTATTCTAGCCCCACTATGGAAATTGGGAAATATGCAGGGGTGGACAAAAGTACGCTTTAATTAAACCACCTCAGGAGTCAGTGGGGCTCACCCCAAGCAGGTCACCAAAATTCAGCAGATGAGTGGATTAAAAAACTGTGGTACATCTACACAATGGAATACTACACTGCTATAAAAAAGAAGGAACTCTTACCATTTGGAACAGCATGGATGGACCTGGAGAGTACCATGCTAAGTGAAATAAGCCAGTTGGAGAAAGATAAATATCACATGATCTCACTCTTTTGTGGATATAATGAACAATATAAACTGATGAACAAAAATAGAGCCAGAGAAAAAAATGTTTTAGAATATAATAGAAGTAATCCTATTATTTGCAGATTTTTAATGTTCCCTACAACTTTTGTGATATTATACTATGTTAGTACAGTTTTGGTAATATTATATTTAAAATCTTTTTTCTTGAAATATTGATGTTTATTGCATGTAACATTATTATATTTAAAATTGTTTTCTTGAAATATTAATACTTATTGCATGTAAATGGCTAATTATTTTTATCTACAAAAAATTAAATTAAAAACTTAAATGAAAGATATATGGATAGAAAGAAAAGAAAAAGAAATTCAGGTTTGTTTACTGATTTTCAAAGACTACAAGATTATATAAATAAGGAAGGCTGACAATGTGAGCACTTACGAGATTGTACCTAAGTACATTGTGACATTCTTTTGAGTTAATGAAGCTATTGTAATAATCATAACTTGTATGTCTTTTCCCATATGAACAACTATAAACCTACTTTTGCCCACCCCTGTATATTACTTCAGTAATACTTTTACTTTTTAAAAATTGACCAATTGTCACCACCTTTAAAATAAATATCAATACCATGACTACTTTCTATATTATCATCCAATTCAAAGCTGGAAATGGCATACTAACCATGGTCAGTTCAAAAATCACAGAAACCACCACCTGTGCTAGAGATCACTTCATTGTCCCCATTCTTCTAGGCCTCTCTGTAATATAAACACAACTGAGCACACCCTTCTTTTGTTAGAAACATTGTTCTCTCTCTCTGGAAGTGAGGAATTGAACATTCTCATACTCTTGGTTCTCTTACTAACCTACTGGCCTCTCGTTTCAGGGTACTTTGCTGATATCTGTTTGTCTGGCTGACCTCTGAAAGGTCACTGCAGTGCCTCAAGGCGTGCTGGAGCCTCTGTTCACAATTTCTCCCAGATTATCTCACCCAGATTCATGGCTTTCGTATGATCTCCTCACTGATAATTCACAAAATTTTCCCCCAACTCGAACATCTTACCTGAACCAAACTTTCCTATTCAACCAGGAATTTAGCATCTTTAATTAGATGGCTAATAGATATGTCAAACTTGAAGGGTTGACTGTTGCATTTCCTTCCATCTCCCTGACTATTTCTGCCTCATTCTTCATTGCACCACGATTCAGCCAAGCAAAAATTCAGAAGTCATCTTTGATTTTTCCCTTTCATTGACCCCCATTTCTAAACTTTCAGCACATCCTATGCTCAACATCTGAAATATACAATAAACCCATCTATTTATTTCCACCTTCATCCTTGTCCAAGTCTGACCTTCACTATGACAATGATCTCCTATTTGATCTCTGCTCCCACTCTTTCACCATAGCATTTTTCTCCTAAAAACATAGACAGCCATCATTTTCTTCCTACATGCAAATCTTACTACTGCATCACTTAAAAAGTTTCTGATGCTGGATCTTAAAGGTTTCCAATGTACAACCAATGTATTATTATCAGAATAAAATTAAAATCCCATCTCCTTACCATGGCCTAGTAGACTACCTACATTTGATCACTTATCCTTCTCCCTCCCACTCACACCTCATTCCTAAAAAGCCAAACTAAAGTCCTCAAATCCTTAATACTGCCTAGTTCTTCTGCCTGAAAGTCCTCCTCATTCTTTAGATTTCTGGTCAGATTAAATCTTTTCAGAGAGGATTTTCTGACTATCATATAGCTTAGCATCTAATTAACTATTATTTCCATCCAAAGAACTATTAACTATTATTTCCATCCTATCTAATAAAATAGTAATATGCAAATTGACCATCACTCAAACACACAAGATGGCCACCCTCATGTGGTCAAAGATGATGCCCCCATGTGGACACAAGATGGCCACCACAAGATGGCCAGCAGGGGAGGGCAGTTGTGGGCAATCAGGCCAGCAAGGGAGGGCAGTTGTGGGCGATCAGGCCTGCAGGAAAGGGCAGTTGGGAGGGACGAGGCCTGCAAGGAAGGGCAGTTGGGGGTGATCAGGCCTTCGGGGAGGGCAGTAAGGGGTGACCAGGCCTGCAGGGGAGGGCAGTTGGGGAAACCAGGACTGCAGGGGAGGGCAGTTGGGGGGACCAGGCCTGCAGGGGAGGGCAGTTGGGGGGAAGCAGGCCAACAGGAGAGAGCAGTTGAGGTGACCAGGCCTGCAGGGGAGGACAGTTAGGAGCGACCAGGCCTGCAGGAGAAGGCAGTTGGGGGCGACCAGGCCAGCAGGGAGGGCAGTTAGGGGTGACCAGGCAGACAAGGGAGGACAGTTAGGGCTTACCGGGCCAGCAGGGGATGGCAGTTGGAGGCAACCAGGCCTGCAAGAGAGGACAGTTAAGGGCGACCAGGCTAGCAAGGGATGGCAGTTAGGGGTGACCAGGCTAGCAGGGGAGAGTAGTTAGGAGCAATCGGGCCAGCAGGGGAGCAGTTAGGTGTCCATCAGGCTGGCAGGGGAGTGGTTAGGGGGTGATCAGGCTGGCAGGCAGAAGTGGTTAGGGGCAATCAGGCAGGCAGGCAGGCGAGTGGTTGGGAGCCAGCAGTCCTGGATTGTGAGAGGGATGTCCAACTAAACGGGCACTCGGACATCCCTCGAGGGGTCCCAGATTGGAGAGGGTACAGGCTGGGCTGAGGGTCACCCCCCCCCCATGCATGAATTTCATGCACCGGGCCTCTAGTCAATAATAATGTATTTGTTTGCATATTTTCTGACTCCTACCACAAGCATCTCAGTTTTACACAAGGAACCTTTTCTGTCTTGTTCACTACTGTGTTCCAACCATCTGGGTCTAGAACAGTGGCTGGCTCATGCTAAGCATTCAATAAATAGTTATTAAAAAATAAATTGTATAAAGCCCCTCCTCCTGATACCTAATAACCATTCCCCAAATCCCCTGAATTTCTTTTATTTGCATATCAAAATTAATAGTCATGGAGAAATTGCTTGATTTGTGTGCCACTTTCTAATTTTAAGAAACATTTAAAATCTCTCGTTTCTCTGTATGTTGACTATTACATGAGTTTAAAAAATGCAATTGCACTCATGAAGTAAAAAATGTCACGTTTATTTTTACTTCTGAAGAACTTCAAGAGCAAAAGCTCTTCTCTACAAAGTTGATTGTAATTTACTCTCATTAAAATTATCTTTCATACAATGGAATAATAATAGTTTAAGTGATTTGGGGGGAAATGCCTTGCTTTTGACAATACCTGCTATTCTTTTAAGATCCAACATCAGAAATTACTGAAGGCTTCTGTAATTTGGGGACCCTTACTGGCTTGGGGAAACTGACACAATGTTATAGAAGTTGTAAGTGGAAACTTCATACCATCCATCTATATCAACTATATGACTAATAAGGTAAAGAAAATATCAATTTGATCAGCATTAGTACACTCTAGCAATTATTGGTGATGATCTAAACATATAACACACACCAAGAGCCCCTTGGCTTTGCAGCCATCATACCTGGTTGAAGGTAAACAATCTCCAAATAAAAGTTTGGACATTTGGATAAAAATATTACATGTTGTTTTTTTCCTGATGGGACAAACACCCCCAAAACTCAGATATTTAAGAGGCAGAGTAGAAGAATGAGAGTGTAGAGAAATTCAAGGTGTACATGCAAAATTTGGCTCTGCCTCTTACTGGTTTGTACTTGAGTGTATTACATATCTTTCCTTCATCGAATATTCACTGAGCACTTACTCTGCCAGGGGCTGAACTAGGTGTTATGTCTAAATAAAATCCCTTAGAGTAGTTTAGAGCCTTCATTTCCTCTTAGATAAAAAGAGAATAATACCAACCCCATTGATGATCAACCAAAATAAAGCAGGCAACATTCTTATCATGAAACACTTCAATAAATAACTTATAATGTTTATAATTTTCAACCAGGTTATGCTAACCCATGGTCTACATGATTTCTCCTCGTGATTTACAGTATACACTTGAAATAAAAATTTAGACTTATTCAATTTCATTGGCAGGAATTACTTCGTAACTATTGGCCTGAGCATAAAATAAATAATAGTAAGAAAAAACAGATGTACTTCCAAATTTTCAATGTGCCTAAAGGTTTATTAAATAAATGTTTCACTTGGCCTCAATTATTTGATTCAATGAAAAAGTGCAAAAATCCACCATGTTGCCGAAACCGGTTTGGCTCAGTGGATAGAGCGTCGGCCTGCAGACTGGGGGGTCCCAGGTTCGATTCCAGTCAGGGGCATGTGCCTTGGTTACAGGCACATCCCCAGTGGGAGGTGTGCAGGAGGCAACTTATCAATGTTTCTCTCTCATCGATGTTTCTAACTCTCTCTCCCTCTCAATTCCTCTCTGTAAAGGGTCAATATAATATATTTTTAAAAATATAAATAAATAAATAAATAAATAAATAAATAAATAATTTAATAAATAAAAAAAATCCACCATGTTGATTTTATTTACCAAGATTTTTTTTCATGTAATATCTTCAGCAGGTTGCCATCAACAATTAAATGCTAAAAAGGATTCAGAGGGAAGTGTGCATTCAGTACTCATGGAATATTCAAGAGGTTGTGTGTTGTTTTTTTTTCATTTTCTGGTTCTCCATTTCATAACAATAAATTGGTTAAACCTGGGAAGATAGCCAAGAGTATTATTCTGTTCCATAGAGAATTAATGTATCTAATTCAGTAGTACATGAGAGTCTTGCAGTATAACAGAACTATTTTATGACTATCTTTAAAAAGTAGTCTCTTATCTTCTCATGGAGTAAAAGATTATTGTTCAAAAGCTTGTCATTACCAGGCCTTCTAATAAGTTTGCTAATTACTTGAAAGACATGAGAAGTACCACAATAGATTGTCAGTTCTTTTGAAACTTACAGTTCAGTAACCCAACATTCCAATTACCTTAACATCAAGATACTAATTTAGAGTTACAAACTGTTATAATAACAATGATCCAAATTAAAGAAAAATTATTAGCTAACCTCTCAAAAGGTAAGATGGTCTTGATATTATTTCATTAACATTGAGGATCAAGCTTGATATTGTACATAAGTGAATATGTAAATTGCAAAGTGCTAAATAAATGTATAGAATTCATATCACCAGATAGTTTCAGTATCACCAGACAGATCACTGTTACATATATTAAAAATTATGGAGGTGTCCAGAAATAATTTCCTCATATCAAATTAGTATGAAATGAGATTTTAATTAGAAAAAAAGTCTTCTTGTCCTCCTCAGTTATGAAAGCAAAGCATAATGAAAAATTCTTTTCCCCTACACAGGGGATAATAGCTTTTTGAAAATTACCAAAAGGCAAATATTCATTTTATTAAGTCTCTGAACAAAATGCCTCTGACATCTATCTACTGCTACCAGGCACGCAGACACACTGGCTCACATGCAGGCCCCAAAGCTCTGTCTTTTTTCAATGCTTTCTCAATTCATCTGAGTACACATGGAGAAAGCCAAAATTCAGTAATCATGTTGTTAACATGCATCCTGACTACTTTTAACCTCCCTCGCAACAAAGAAAGTGTACTACCTGATTCAGAGTAACAATAGAGACATGAAGCTGGTCCTTGATGGGTTGTCAAGAAGAAGCATAACTATTTTGAACACTGAATGTTAACTTCTAAGTACAAAATGAAGAAATAAACTAGGTAATACCTCATGGTCTTTGCCAGCCCCTATATTTTACTGTATTATCAGAATGTTGCATTCTTTGCAAACCTAAGCCAAACTCATATTAACTTTCCCCAAAGTTAGTTTATTTCATCACCTAAAGTGTAAGTTTTAATCCTAAAGTGATCCAATAGTGCAATTTCTGGAAGCAAGTTCTGCGTGAAGGAGCCTGCATTTTACTGTCAGCAAGTCACCAGAAATGACAGTTTTCAGTCCCATGGACACAGTGAAGGATGTTCACAGACCAGGAAATCTGGAGAGAAAGGCATCCAAGGCCTTGCATGGGGTAAATCGTCAGTCACAAATTCATAAACTATTGTGAGCATTTTGACCTTGAAGTCACAGCATTTTCAAAGTTCTACTTTCTTGTTGGTAAAAATGGAGGTGAGTTACCAAAGTATGGGAAAAATCAGGCAATTTCAGAGCATCCTACGAATGCCTCGGGATGTACGGAAAAGTAAGGCGTAGACCCTCCTCATGGGTATAGCGGACAGACAAGGTGGTTTTATGTGAGATTTTGAGCCTCAAACGGAGCCGTCTAGGTTAGGAATGCACATTTGGGGGGTCATAGCATGGTGGGGTGTGGGGAGTTAGGACTAGGAGGCAGAAAGAGTTTGTTGTTAGCAGAGGTGTAGCAGATAAATCTCTGGGGAAATGGCAGTATTTAGGAGAAGCAGAGGAAGAACTGCCTGCCAAAGACACAGAGACATGAGAAGTGCAAGGTGAAGCAGCCAATGGGGGGCAGTCATGTGGGCAGGAATTAAACAGCAGTGACAAACGCAGCCAAGAGAAGGGAAACTAGATGTTTACAGAATGGGGAAGGGGGGAATTGAGAGTGGTCCCACCTAAGGCTTCTGGTTTCCTATAATTAAAAAGCACAGTAAACTGTTCAAAATCAAAATGGGAAAATTTGAATATGGTCTTAAAGAAGGTGGTGGAAGACAGGAATATTGACTGAGTGCATTTTCATCTTAAAGAAAACTTTTCTAGGCTATTGAAAGGAAAACATGATATACTTACTGCCTTTTAACCTTTTGCCCTCGGATGTCGAGATTAAAATTACTCTTTGGCTGAAACCGGTTTGGCTCAGTGGATAGAGCGTCGGTCTGCGGACTGGGGGGTCCCAGGTTCGGTTTGGATTAAGGGCATGTACCTTGGTTATGGGCACATCCCCGGTGGGGGGTGTGCAGAAGGCAGCTGATCGATGTTTCTCTCTCATCGACGTTTCTAGTTCTCTATCCCTCTCCCTTCCTCTCTGTAAAATATCAATAAAATATATATTTAAAAAAAAATAAAATAAATAAATAATAAAATAATAAAATAAAATTACTCTTTGAATGTATCAATAATTTGAAATATAAAAAAATCCAAATAAATAAGTTTGTATGAAAAGAAACTCCAGTTTTTTTATTCTACTGCCGCGCTTTGTAAAATCTGGGGTATTTAAAAAATTAAATCCCGAGTAGAATAAAGGAATCGAGGAAAAAGCAAGCGAGTGCAAAGGGTTAAATGTGTAAAGATGGTAAATTTATTCAACAAACAATTATTAAAGGACATTATTGGGAAGCACAAGGATACATAAAGCAAATCTCTGATCTGACATCAAAAATTCAAGTGTGTAAATAATTCCCAATACAATGTAAAACAGGGCCCGAAAGGGATCACTAGAATTCTGTATGTGTGTGCTGTGTGTGTGGTGTATGGAGTGTGTGTCTGTGTGTGTGTGTGTGTGTGTGTGTGTCTGTGTGTGTGTGTGGTGTATGGAGTGTGTGTGTGTGTCTGTGTGTATGTGTGTGTGTGTGTGTGTGGCTACTGGCTATGCTGCCCCATCCCCACTCTTTTCTCTTTCAGTCGCTCAGGACACAATGCATGCACAAATAAAATGATTCGGGGAATTTAGGGATATAATCCATAGCTTGAAAAGAAATGTTCCACTCTTTCATTCATTTAGATTGTAACTTGAGTGTTAGGAACATGCTTATAGGACTAACTAGAGATGCTAGAAAGGGTCATTGCCTCCTGACTTCCACAAAGTAGAGTTAGCTGAGGACAGGTGACAGCTGCAGAAGCTGGGGAGGCTGAACGGCTGTGACTCTGCCTGCCTCTCCACTCAGTGGACAACCTTTTTCCCAGAGGTTGACTCTGCGAAAAACATAATCAACAAACACCCTCTGGGCAGGACTTGGAGGTAAAGTGGCATAAATAATATTCTCTTTCCACAGGAGCTCCCAATTTAATTGGAAAATAAAACAACCATAAGAAACCTTAGATAACACACAGATTTTGTAAGCTGGTAAGACAACTCAAGAGGAGCTGGCTCAGGGTTGTGCATCATTCTTGCCAAATCCATACAATAGACTGAAATATATGAGGAAAAAGAAAATGTGTAGAAGAAATCAAAGAGGAAAGAATACATTTAAGGGAAAGCTGTGGAAGAGGGAGGAATTGTGCTGAGTCTGAAAACTAGGTAAAGGTCAAGACCCCACACAGCACAGCAAAAACAGCCATCACAATTAGTACCCTCTTTGCCATTCCTGCTGGTAAACTCACCCTGTGCAACTCTGAACCATCTGTGTTTCCT
This sequence comes from Cnephaeus nilssonii, assembly GCF_951640355.1. Lineage (NCBI taxonomy): Eukaryota > Metazoa > Chordata > Mammalia > Chiroptera > Vespertilionidae > Cnephaeus > Cnephaeus nilssonii. The sequence goes on from NC_137077.1 coordinate 58,019,751, forward strand.
CAAGGCGTGTAACTATCAGCCCTAACCCTGCCAATGATTAGGACAGCTCTATTTTAGGAGGCATTTACTTCAAAGATCAGATGTTTGGCTGTTTCTTTGTCTTCGGGACTTGCAGAAATAAGACAAGCAGTTTGCCTCTAAGTTCCCTGCATGGCTAAGGACTTGAATCATGTATAGATGTTCACAAAGGTTGCATCTGTTGGTATTGTGTCCTCAGAAGAAAATAGCTGTGTTTGCTTTACATGGTACTTTCTGAGCTATTCATTTAAGACTGGATGGGAAACAGAAAGTCATAGCAATTTACCATAATTAACACTCTTATAATCACTCAGCGACAGGAAGTTCCTTTTCTCCATTCTCAACTCTGTATTCCCACCTTCACCCAGGTTCTGGGTAGCATTTCAAGTGAAGAGGCAACAGAACTGACCCAACCCTCCAAGAACTCTAAACTATCAACAACCCTACCATTTCTCTTGCATTCATTATTCCTAATCAAGCAAGTTCCATGTACCACTAAGTTGTAAGCTAAGTTGTGTTCCACTCTGCATGTCTGAATTAAATCATGACATTTTTCACTCACACAGCACTTCAAACAGTTTGCCTTGGGTACCAAATTAAGTACTATAAGGAATTTACTGTCAGGTTTAGGTACAGGTACTGAAAAGCACGCTAATCTTTAGAAAGCCCACGCTTGTCATGCATTCAGTGATCAAGGTTATCGGCCCTACTTTTCTTTCTGTGGCAGAGCAACAACAAAACCAGGGTTGGTGCCAGAGAAGGGGAGAACAGGCATCAGGCCCAGACAGTGAGTCACAAATAGAACTGGGGGTGAAACCAGGATTGATGACAAAGAGCCTAAGTGAGAGAGATGTCAAGAACCTGAGAAGGTCAAACAACAGAATAACAGCCAGGAAACAACAAGCAAGGCTCTCATGAAGGACGTGAGCAATCAAAATGCAAACTACACAGGACACGGAAAAGGATGTAGAAAACCTCAAAGAAGAAGAACCAAACCAATACCAAACAGAAGCTAATGCCTCCCTCCCACTAGCTAGGAGTTCTGATGGAGCCCTTATTGAGGAGATAACTTAAATTTTTTATCCAAACTCCCCACTGGGACGTGAAACGGATAGTTGCCTGTCAAGTACCTGCAAAGCACTTTACATACATTATCTCACTTAAACCTCAAAACAACTCTATAGGCATTTATAAATTCTCTATTTTATGCATGAGATATCCAAGGCTCAGAAAGGTAAATTACTGCTTTAAAGTTGCCCAGATAGTAAGAGCCAGAACTGGGATTCAAAGTATTCATTTCTCTATAATATGCTGTCATACTGATGTTTATACATTGCAAAATGTTTGTAGTTCTCTTTCTAGAAAGCTGCTGTCCAATATGGTTGCCACTAGCCACATGTGGTCACAAAATTAAAAATTTGTAGAATCAATACTGGTAATATAAATAAGAGACATTGTTCTGGTGTAGCACAATAGGGAGTGGTAGTGAGTACGGTAAATAGGTGATGCATATCTGTCTGAAGGCATCAAATTTGAAAGTTTTAAAAACATTATGCAACAGTTGTGAAGGAGGTAACCACGAACAATCTTTTCTCCTAGTTTTGATGCTGTAGGCTTTATTACGCTAAATGAAACAAAGTTAAGAAGAAAGAACCAGGTAAGAAAATAGGCAGACACAGAGGTATGAAGGAAGGAATTGAACATAAAATGATCCTGATTACTAAATAAAGTAAGTGTCCATCTGAATAGGACCCAAGAAATCCGCATCACCAATTGGTATTTATAATACAAAGCCTTAACATTTCTCAAAAGACTTTATTGGTATTTGCTGATTATTATAAACAATCACACCTGAAGGTAACGCTAATTCAACAGCTTTTGTTAAAGAAAAAAACTGGAGACATTGGGGAAGAAATTTACTCAGAGTTGCATAACTTATGATGGCACTTTGAAAGCCTGACTACCATTCTGGCCATGGTCGAAGGATCACATTTCTTCCTGTTTAATAGGACAGATAGAAGTCAGGAGGATGTGAATCACGGGGAGCAAGTGTATAGGGATCATGATCCGGACTTCCAAGTATCTGTAACATTTCTGAGTAATATTTGTTGTACTATTTTGCTTTCTCAGTCATTTAATTCTCAAACCAATGAATGGGGTCAGTAATAATAGAAGCCAATGCCCTTCGGGCAAGAAAGTCACAATCTGGTCAGAGAGGAACACGTGCCTCTAAGGTAGCTATGAAATAAGGCTTTAGGTCACTCAGATGACAGAAGGAGCTAGATGCCATATCCTCACAACCTTTCATCTGAGTCCTGAGAGCTATGGTTTCACTGTATTCAGAGTAAGAGTGACAAAAGAAACATCTATCTAAATAAAAACCTTTTAAAGTGATTGTGTTATATAATAATACTAGAGGCCCAGTGCATGAAATTCAAGCCCAAACATCCATCCAATCTTCTCTACAAGATCCCCACTCAGAGGGTGTCCCACATCTTCTCCAAATCATCCCATGAAGAGAAATTTACTCCCCCCAATTAGAACAAATTTTCTCAGTAGCTCCTGGCCCTACGTTATGTGAATTCAGATTGCCCATATATATATGGGTAGCTATCACCTTTTCCATGACTGATCCAAGCCATCTCCAGGGCCTTTCGTCCTTCTTCATATGAAATGACATAAAACCCTTTGTCCCTGAGGTCATTCTCTTCTGAACAGGTTCCAGTTTGTCTATGTCCCTATTGAAAGATGAGATCCAGAACTAAATGTAATAAAAGAAGAATATATACCATAACAGTTGTGTGTTTTTTAAATGGGCCCTGTGGTCAGATAAATCTGTTAGAATACCAACTCTAAAACTGCCAACTGTTTGATCTTCAGCATGTTAATTAACCTCTCTGGTCTGTTTACTCATCTAAGTATCCCTGTACTAGGGATCAGATCAGAATGTTTCATTATATTCCTTAAAGCTTGATTAAAAGGATTAAATGTAGTGAGTATAATGCTTAGTAGGGTATCTGATACATAGCAAGGTTTTAATAAATGGGTAGTTGCTTTTATAGTGTTACTGTTTTTACTCTCCAGCTGTAATCTGACTAACCCAAAAAAATAGCATGACTGTTAAGTCATCTCTGAAGTTGTGTAAAATTTACTGGAAGACTCTCTAGGCTTTTGTGTGTATGTTTTATTCTCTTATTTCTTGGCTTGATAACTCACCCACCTCTGGCTTTGCCTTCATCCCACTTTTATTGAGAAAAAAATTTCCGAGTGGGGATACCTGAGCCATGTGTCACAGCAAATCTTCAGTGTGGCTTCAAGATAAACCTCGTATTCCCAATTGACAGAACCACAGTGAAAATTTCCAAATTAATCTAAGATGCTCTCCATTTTTGTTTGAAAAAATAATTAAGGAAGGATGTATTTCAGGTTTTATGCTTCCTTATCCAAATTATGTACAGATGCTGCATAGAAATGTATTCTTAATAGGTATATTAACTATAATAAGTTCACTCACATCATTGTCATTCATGTCTAATTAACCTAAAAGCCCCACTGGGAGTAGTAAGAACTTGTGCAAGGCAATGAGAGTGAGTCGTTTGGATCTCCCAGCCCCCAGTGCTGCCATTTAAATATACAGGATAGGAGAGGGAAATGAAGATGAGTGTTCAAGATCAAGAGGGTTAACTGTCAGGAGAACCTGATAGGACTCTTTAATAGCATAGATCTGAAGTCATCAGACATGAAAACTTTCATTTGACAAGAAAAGCTCTTGTGACATAATAAAACAGAAAGTAAAAGCATAAAACAGCCCCTATGAATCAAAATCTAGACAGCATTTTGAAAGGAGTGCATGCACATTTTTTTGTTCATAATTTTTACCTGTCAGAAATTAAACATTTAGTTTTCCTTAATAAGGTCAAAGTCATATCCAGTTCTTTGTGTAGTATCCCTAACAATTAGGCATCCAGACTATGTTTGATTATGTCCATTGGTGAGGGCTCACTACCTCCCAAGGCATAGTATTCCTTGATGAAGATCTCTTTTGGTTAAACATTTCCTCCTTTTATTCAATTGATCTCTATACCCTGCATAACTCCTCCACTCCAATAGTTGGCCTGTGCTCTCTAGAATGACATGTCAAAAAGCTCATCAGGTAGGAGACTGAAGGGAATGAGCTGGTGGATGTTTGGGGACAATGCATTTCCCCCTGCTGTCTGTTAAAGCATGAGGGCCACTTATTTCTATGGGAGACAAGCCTTCAGTCCTACTTTCCAAAGTGGGGGCCAGAGAAATAAAGGATGAAAATGTTTGTCTGTTACTTGAGTATAAGTCTATCCAAGTTACACACTAGGCACATATTGAAAGGCCCAAAAAATCATGTGAAGAAAAAAAATCCTTGAATACCTTGACCAACTGGCAGGCATATTATACTGAAGATATACTGGATTCTCAATTTATATCGGATATAAGAACCATGCTTGTTTAAAATGCAGACTATTTGGTTCCATTAATTCAGTACCTCTGGTGTGGGGCCTAAGAGTCTTCGTGTGTAGCAAGGGAATGCTCTTTGGGAAATACTGGGGCCACAGTTAAGAGCTCTGGATTCAGAAAGATTCGAGTGAATATGTGGGTTTGCCAGTACCACCTGTATTTCTTATTCAGTAAAATGGAGATGATAATGATAGTTCAAATTTCTTTAGGTTGTTACAAATATTAAATAACAACATGGGTATAAAGCATAAAGCATACCACATATAATGGCCCATTAAGTAATTTGTAGCAATTATTATTTTATTTTTTATTATTATAATGTATTGATTTCAACTTTCTCTTGGGGAATTATTTGCACAATCAAGACCATACTTCCTACTTGGCTTTCTTTTTCTGATGCTCTATTTAAAATGCAGAAGATAATTTTGAAAATAGGGCATGAGGAATCAACTAGAAGACCTGTTAACTTAATATTCATATGTCTTTCAAGTCCAACCCTTCCTCCTTTCAACTTCCCTTTCCCCAGACACTACCTCTTCATTCTCACAGCCATTTCTCTTGTCTAAGGCCTCTGTCAATATTGTGCTTTTTGCCTAGAAAGCCTTTCTAACTGCCTTTCTGAATAGCTAAATAATTTCTATCTGTGAAAAACACTCAGCTCGCCCATCACCTCCCCAATGCAATCTTTCTGACCATTGTATTTTGTTTTCTAATTATATGATGGTCAATTTCTTCACTTATTTCATTTTCTCAAGTCTAAACATGTGAGTAAGAGTAGGAAATAAAGAAATGGGACAAAGAATGGTAGGTAATCATTCAACCCGAAACAGTAAAGTCTGTTTCAATTGCTTAATTCAGGCAAATGCATTTTTGGCCCAGCTTATCAGTATAATATCATCAATTTTCCACTTCACTTTCTTAATGTTGACTCATGATAAAATTTCTCAGTCTCTTCAGTTAATTACAAAAGTGAAATTATTATATGTAAAATTTTAAAATAATGATCACGAAGACAATTTTTAAAGTACTTAAAGCATTATGAAGCACTGAAATTAAAATATCTATAGTGTTAATATAACATATAACTGATATAATAAATTAGCACTAATTTGAACACTAAATGAGATCGTAAAATATGAAGGAATGTACATTATTTCCATTGACAACTGAATTATTAATAAGTATACTATGCAGAACAATGTAATATTCTGATAATGTAATAGTATAACAATAAGCCTGCCATATAGAATACTAGGTGGTAATGTTAAGCCGCTATGAAAAAATAAAGGACAAATGGGGAGTTGTCAGAGCAATACTCACTGACAGGATACAGACTGAGACAAGATAAGGTAGTAGCCATGTCAATTTTGGGGCAAAAATTCTCTCTGGAAATGCCAGTGCAAAGGCCAAGAGTCAGAAGCCAATGTGCCTGGAACAGAATAATTGAAAGGGAAAGTAGGAAGAACCAGCAGCAGAAAGAAAATGGTGGGTCAGGTCATAATGGGAGTTACTGGCCATTATGAGGAACTGGCTCTTACTATGAGTGGCAAAAGAGCTACAGGAGTATTTTAGCAGAGGATTGCCAAGAACTGGCTTAGGTACTAAATATATCACTCAGGGTGCTTGATTGAGATATATGGAGGAAGGGAGGCAGAAGGGAGACCACTTAGGAGATTATAAACTAATCCAGGCCAAAATATTGGTGATTTAGACCAGAGTAATAACAGAGGAGGTGGTGAGAAGTAGCCAGATAATTTGAAGGTACAGTAAAAAGACTTACTAATAGACTGAATGGGAATATAAGAAAAAGAAAGTCTCTGTCCATCAGTAAATGAATGGATAAAAAAAGCTGTGGTACATTTACACAATGGAATGCTACTCAGCTATAAAATAGAAGGAAGTCTTACCCTTTGCAACAGCATAGATGGGCCTGAAGAGCATTTGCTAAGTGAAATAAGCCAGTCAGAAAAAGACAAGTATCATATGATGTCACTTATATGTGGAATCTAATGAACAAAACAAACTAACAAACAAAATAAAAACAGACTGATAAATACAGAGAACAGACTGACGCTGTTAGAGGGGAGGTGGGTTAGGAGGCTGGGAGAAAAGGTGAAGGGATTAAGCAAAAACAAACAAAACCCTTATAGAGACAGACAACAGTATGGTTATTACCAGAGGGAAGGGTGTGTGTAGAGGAAGGTACAAGAGGGTATAAGGAGATAAGTGGTGATGGAAGAACTTGAATTGGGGTGGTGAACACACGATACAATACACAAATGATGTATTATAGACTTGTACCCCTGAAACTATATAATTTTATTAACCAATGTCACCCCAATAAATTCAATAAAAGAAAAGAAAAGAAACAAAGAAAAAAGAGGTCTCAAGGATGACTCCAAGGTTTTGGGGTTGTGCAGTGAAAGAATAGAATTACCACTACCTGAGATGGAAAAGGCTATCAGTTCTCCATGGAATTGTGGAATTAAGCAATTCAAATATAAAAGTGAAGAATTAAGGATAAAGATCTATATACAAATACTACTTATGGAACCACTAGCATATTGGTGTTATTTAAATATAGAAGTAGATGGTATGACTATGGGTGAGTCTACAGAAAAGAGAAGAGGATTAAATATTGGACTCAAGGCTCTACCAACATTGAGAGGTCAGGGACAAAAAAAGCAACCAGTAAAGGAGACTGAGAGAAAATGAGGTAGGAGAAATAAGCCAAATAAAGAAAGCTTAACAAGGAAAAGTATGTAATCAACTACGTCAAATGCTGTTAATATATCAAGATGAGGATTAAGAACTGAATATTAGATTTAGCCTAGTGAAAGTCTATTGTTATCTAAATAAGATCAGGCTTAGCAGAGTGATGACACATGAAATATATTATAAGAGAGAATGGAAGAAAAGCAAAGGGATGTAAAATAATAGAACTGATTATGGAACTGATGGAAAAGTACAATAAAAAAAAAAACAACTTAAAATATATTGGTACAATGACAGCATGTTTGTATACTGCTGAAAATGATCCATAAAGAGGTGAAGAATAACTGATGATGAAAAGAGAGGGAAAGTCACTAGAGTCATGTCCTTGGGAGGTGAGATAAATAGAATCCACTAAACAAAGTGGAGGGATTGGCTTTCGATAGGAACAGGAATACTTTTTCTATGGTAATGGTTCACAATGCTGGCTAGACAGAAATATCTCCAGGGAAATATTTTTAAAATGTAATACTCAGGCCCCAACTAACAGGTTCTGATTTAATTTGTCCAGTGTAGGAGGCATCTGTAGATTTATAAAATTCCCAGGTGATTCCAGTATGCCCACAGTGTTGAGAACCACTGCTGCTTGGTAGGAGACAGTAAGGCCAATGCTGGCGGGTGGGTAAATATGCTGATGGAAGTTCTCTGCTGATCCTTCAGTTTTCTCAATAAATCAGGAAGATAGTCATCAGGGAAGAGTGAGGATGAGGATGAGGTGCTGGGCTTGAAGGAGAGAGGAGAAATGCTCTTGACAGACCTTGAAGAGCCCAGGGAAAAGTTATGGGAAATGGGAAGGGTGAGAGGAGGCAAAATAGGAGATAAGAAAACCTAATGGAAATTAAAATGTGGGAGAGGTTTGGAAGCTCTTGTGGGAAATAAATTTAAAGCAATAAAGGGCAATTGAAGCCAGTCCTAATGAGCTCAAGGCAGAATGTGATAGTAAGACGAAGAGTGTTCGGAAATAACGGAAAAAGAATCTAGGGTTCTCTCTTGACCCTTAGGTGGAATCAAGGAGTTCTGGAGTAATAGAGTATCCTTAGCCCTCCTGTTGGTGGAATGTCTGGTCACCCTTTAAATTTTAAAGTAAAAACCAGTACAAATAAAAGTATATCTTTTTTTTTTAATTGAGGTGGTGATGGCAACAGTGAAAGGAACATGGAATTTGGAAACAGACATTTGAGATTAAATACCAGCTATAGTAATTTTTAACCAAACTTGCTTTTAAAGATTTCATAGCCAACTGTCCCCTAGCCATCATGTCCCTAAAGAGATTTATGGTTGCACAAGCTATCCCTTAGCACCCTTATTCTGTCTGTGTTATCCTAATCTCTAGCATACTCTTCTGAAAGAGTAGAATCACTAATAATCATGATAGAGATAACATCATTAAGCACAATTTGCAAGGGCTCTGGGGTCAACAGGCCAATAGAACTGGATGGGCAATTTAGTACCAAGAGCCAAGGCAGGGCCATGTCACCAAAGGATCAATAAAATATCAGTACAACAGCAACTGATGGCAAATAAAAAGCAACACACAGCATTTAATACTTCTTTGATGCCAAAACTATTCAAAAGCCCCTTGGAGATTATGGTTGTCATTAAGGAGAAGGAGAGGAGAATAATCTTTACCTGATGATTCACCCAAAATAGACAAGTTTTAAACCAAAAGTGACTGTTCAACCTTAAGCTGGCAAGATTAAGTCTCCTAGAGTAAAAATGAAGCCTTGAGAACCAAGATGGCGGCATAGGTAAATGCCTGTACTTGCTGCCTCCCACAACCACATCAAAATTACAACTAAAATCCAGAACCACGGGAAAGCTGGCTGAATGGATGTACTACAACTAGAGAAGCAAAGAAGAAAGCACACTGAGACTGGCAGGAGGTGCAGAGGCACCGAACGGGCTGGTCCAGCACCCAGGTGTGCCGCTTTTTTACTTGGGAGGGAGAACACCTCTGCAGAGGCCACCCAGAGGAGCAAGGGGTCCAAGACTCACACCAGACCCCCAGCCCAGGGTTCCAGAAGGGGAAAAAAGTCCCTTCGGGCAGTAAGAACTACAGGTTGTAAAAACCAGTGCAGATTGGGGTTGAGTGACACACAGGCTACTGGAGACCCAACTGCTCCTCTTAAAAGGCCAGCACCACAAACAGAATTTAAAAGCTCCCACTTCCTCTGAGCTCCAGTGCTGGGCGAGGCTCTGGGGGACCCAGACACATATGGGAAGAAACTGGACTGTTTGGCATCAGGGCAGGAATGTGAGGGCAGCTTTCTTCCAGATGGAGGTGCTCACAGTGGTCATTGTTCCCATGCTGGGACCGCCCCAGTGCAGGACTGACTGGAAGCCATTTCTGTTTGCTCCGCCCTGGTGATTCCCTGAGACCCTGCCCCACTCAATTTACAACCCCACCCAAGCTGTGCACAGAGGCTTTTGCATATGAATGGTCTGTCTTTTCTCAGGCTAAAAATCTATCAAGCAAGCTGAAGCTGAGTCAGGGAGCCCCAAACCTATCAAGAAAAGGCCCCAGATCCCACACCAACAACCTGTTTTGCTTCACATCTGGGCCTCGTCTGAGCACTGCCAGACCCAATACAAAATGGAGAATCTGCAGATCTCTCTGTAGCTCTTGCTGGGTGGCCCCAGGCAGTGACTGACTTTGCACCTCCCTGGAGACCCAAGAGCCAGTGTACCCAGTGGTCAGTGTGAGACCGTACCAGATTACAACTCTTCACATCCATAAGAGACACACTCAAGGGCAGTCTTAGTGAGCACCAAAGCCCCACTGAAGCAAGTCCTGCCCCATAAGGGTGTCTCCTGCACAGCAGCTCTCCCACTATAGTCACAGCTGGTCCCCACAGCCAGTTGGCCTAGAGTTCAATTCCTCCCAGTGACACTAACAGCAATCAAGGCTCAACTACAACAAAACTGTGCACACAGCCCACAAAGGGGTACACCAAGCGTGTCCACCTTAGGTGATTGGGGAGGCTGAGCCACTGGGCCCTATAGGACACCTAGCACACAAGGCCACTCTATCAACTCAAGGAGACTTAGTAGCTACCCAATACATAGAAACAAACATAGGGAAGCAGCCAAAATGTAGAGACAAAGAAACATGCCACAAATGAAAGAAATGGAAGAAAGAAAACTACTGGATATAAAGTTCAAAACCACAGTTATGAGGTTACTCAAGAATCTTCTAGAAACCTCTGAAAAACTTAGTGAGACTTTCAAGGATCTTAGTGAGAATGCCAAAAAAAAAAAAATGGAAAAGGACCAGTCAGAAATTAAGCATACACTGACTGAAATAAAGAATAATATACAGGGATTCAACAGCAGACTAGAGGATCCCAAGAATCAAGTCAAAGATTTGAAATACGAAGAAGCAAAAAACACCCAACCAGAGAAGCAAAAAGAAAAAAGAATCCAAAAAGCTGAAGATAGTGTAAGGAGCCTCTGGGACAACTTCAAGCGTACCAACATCTGAATTATGGGGTGCCAGAAGAAGAGAGAGAGCAAGATATTGAAAACCTATTTGAAGAAATAATAACAAAAAAGTTCCCCTACCTGGTGAAAGAAATAGGCTTACAAGTCCAGGAAGCACAGAGAACCCCCAAACAAGAGGAATCCAAAGAGGACCTCACCAAGACACCTCATAATTAAAATGCCAAGGGCAAAAGACAAAGAGAGAATCTTAAAAGCAGCAAGAGAAAAACAGTTTGTTACCTACAAGGGAGTACCCCTATGACTATCAGCTGATTTCTCAACAGAAACTATGCAAGCCAGAAGGGAGTGACAAGAAATATTCAAAGTGATAAATAACAAGAACCTACAACCAAGATGACTTTACCCAGCAAAGCTATCATTTAGAATTGAAGGTCAGATATAGAGCTTCACAGATAAGAAAAAGCTAAATGAGTTCATCACCACCCAACCAGTATTATATTAAATGCTGAAGGGTATTTTTTAAGAATAGGAAGAAGAAGAAGGTAAAGATAAAAAATATGAACAACAAAGTGACAGCAAATACATATCTATCAACAATTGAATCTAAAAATCAAATGAATAAAAAATCTGATGAACAGAAAAAAATGGTGAATGGAATAGAATCAGAGGCATGGGAATGGAACAGACTGATGATTCTCAGAGGGAAGGGGACGTGAGGGTTGTGGGAAGAGATTAGACAAAGATCTTATATGCATGTATGCATTAGCTATGGACACAGACAATAGGGTGATGAGGGCCTGGGGTGAGGTGGGAACCAGATAGAGGGGATCTATGGGGGGAAAAAGAGGGACATCTGTAATAATCTCAACAATGAAGATTAATTTAAAAAAATTATAGCCTCAAGAGCCAAACTAAATTCAGAAAAAAAAAAACACACAGAAACTTACATCTTTGTACCCCCTGCATGTCAAGGAGCCATTTCAATAATAGTAAGAAACATGCACCTAGTGCTTAGTATGTGGTAAGTTTCATCTAAACCGTTCACATGGATTATCACATTCCTCTTCATGGCAATCCTCTGAGTAAACACTATTATTTGCTCTATTTTGCCAACAAGAAAGCTAAAATCTCATACCTACTCAGGGGCAAAACCAAGATTTGAACTGCTGCATACAAAGTCCCTGATCCTAATCAACTTGCTCCATGTTAGTACTGCCTCCGTCTAGTACAGTGGTCGGCAAACTCATTAGTCAACAGAGCGGCAAACCGAGGCTCACGAGCTGCAGGTGGCTCACGAGCCGCAGTTTGCCGACCACTGGTCTAGTAGAACAAACCATTTATATAGTCAACATTTTAGGGCATTACTTTTGGACGTTAGATTCAGTGGATAGCTCCAAGATTCATTTTTTTTTCCACCAGATTCAAGTTCCTCAAGATCTTAGAACATATTTTCACAATTTTCAGTACCCCTCATAGTACTCTGTATGACTTAGGAAGAAACTAATGTCCTAAACAGCGATGTCCATAATCCAGTTTGTCAGGGGCCATGAAGCAGGATGGTCCACATGGGGGGTAGCACCTCCTTTGATAGCCTTGATGTTAAATCCTAAGAGGATTCCATGGCAGAAGTAATGTGGTGCCAACATCTCAAGGAGTACAGTGAGAACTTGTCTCCCACTTCAACCCAGTGATAGTTGGTTTGATAAAATACGTAGACTGGCAGATGAGAGATCATTGATAGCCTCCTGATCCAAGGTTGTAGTTACTCATGGTCAATGGCAGTCCAAAAATGCTAAATGGAAAATTACAGAGATAAACAATTCATAAGCTTTAAATTGTGTGCCATTCTGAGTAGCATGACATAATCTTGCATCGTTCTGCTCTGTCCCACCCAGGATGTGAATCAGCCCTTTGTCCAGCATATCCATGCTGTACGTGGAGTACAATGGGATATTTTGTGAGATAGAAAGAGATGATATTCATATAACTTTTATTATAGACTAGAGGCCTAGTGCATGAAAATTAGTGCACTTGGTGGGGGGGTGGGGGTCCCTCAGCCCAGCCTGCACCCTCTCTCAGTCCAGGACCCCCCAGGGGATGTCCACCTGCTGGCTTAGGCCTTCTCCCTGGGGGATCAGGCCTATATTGGCAGTCAGACATCCCTCTGGCAGCCTGGGAGCCCTCAGGGGATGTCCGACTGGGGGAGCGGGCCTAAGCCACGTTGGACATCCTTAGCACTGCCAAGGAGGCAGGAGGCTCCCATCAGCTCTGCTACTCTCACAGCTGTCAGCTAGGCTGTGGCTGAGCGGAGCTCCCCCTGTGGGAGCACACTGACCACCAGGGGGCAGCTCTTGCATTGAGCTTCTGCCCCCTGGTAGTCAGTGTGCATCATAGCGACTGATAATTCCCGGTTGTTCCACTGTTAGGGTCAATTTGTATATTACTCTTTTATTATATAGAATAATTATTCTAGTTTATTAGTAGTAATTGTTGTTAATCTCTTACTGTGCCTAATTTGTAAATTAAACTTTATCATAGGAATGTGTTCATAGGAAAAAAACCATAGTGTACATAAGGTTCAGTACTAGCTGTATCCCCTGTGGCTAAGGTGGGACGGCTGTATTTCCTTTTACTACATGTCGAAGTAGCTATGACTTTAAAACATGTCCAACATGTTTTGTTCCTTGTGCCACCATCAATATAATCTTCATCATAAATAGCTACAGTTTTCAGAAGGCGTTCTGATCAAAGTGTATTATCTTTTTTTGTTTCAATTTTAGGATTACCGAAAACTCTGATCTATTCTGTGTGTTGTCTCTCAGCTCTCAAAATTAATCCCTGAAAATTAATCTCATGCTGGATGCCTATATTAGATTGGAAATCTTAGAAACCTTGGTTCATCTGATACATAAAAATTCTTACTTTAGTTTTACATGCAAATACTGTAGTACTCCAATTTAAATCAATGTCATAAAGAAGGCATAACACCTGACCTTATGCCATGGGAGCCCTTAGCACTATCCAGCTGTTGTGAAATTGGATACATACCTTTTAATGCCTTTCTGTAATAAGCATATTATATGAATGCCATGAATGAGGAATACACACTCCTACCCTGTAATTTTCACTGCAGCTTACCTGTGGTCTTTTGTAAAACTACACATCACACAAAATCTTGGATCTGCTCTGCTCCTTCCAGTAGTCCAAAAAACTAAAGAGAAATAAGCTATTTTAACATCCAGTATGGAAGGTCCTGTTTAAGTCTAGCTGCATATGTCCCCGGTGGTCATAGTCATTTTGTAATGTTACAAGGGCTTTTGTTTTCAAATGCACAGTGTGCTTGTACAGCAGCTTTATCAGATTAATTATCTTCTTTGGGAAATCTTCTGGAACACAAAAAGTAATATACAACAAACCAATTTTTGTATCAGGTTTGTGCCAGGCAATTTCTATAATCAAAATCCTGTACATAGGATTCTTGCTTGCCTCCAAAAATATATTTGAAGACAATTCTGCTTCACCTATGTTTTCATTCCTTGCGAATATACCTAAGCATAAATTTCCTCCTTCACCTCATACCTTTATTATTTTTACCTCAGCTACATCAAATAACATCATAAATCACTGACTTGTTTCAAATTGAATTTTGTACCAGAAAAACAAATTCTCTTAACCAAAGTAGTAAAGTGGTGTCTATTATTAGCATGCATAAACAAAAAACACCCAAATGGCATTTGAAAGGGAGAAGGACAGTTTGTAGATTTTCCTATTTGGGCAATAGTCTCTGCGGGGCCACCTCAAATGCCGCCCAGGGGTCTATCAGGGATGGTGCCCTTTACAGTGAAAGACAAGGGGCCGCGATGCACACACGGCAATGCTATTTTCCTTTTCCACTTGTGTTCCAGGAGTGAGAGTGGCAATAACAAATGCTTTCTGGGGCTGGGAAATGAAGTAGCCAGAAAGGTGAAAAGTGAAAAGCAGATGATGTTCCAGTAAGGAGGGGAAAGACATCATGCACCCCCAACATCTTTTAATGCCCCGGCATAGGCCCCCAAAGCACTTCTGTTCAGTAGGGCTCTAGACTTTCTACACCCAAGTAACTCCGTTTACCTTCCACATCCTTCCTCTTCCTAGCAGAGAATTGATTCCTTAATGATTTATGGTAGTCCATTGTAATAGACTTTTTTTGTTGCGTCATGGTGCCACCAAGTCAAACGTTAAATGGAGCTTCCCTGGGCCACTAGCTGCTGTCTCCTGGGACTTGGAAACTCTAAAAGCTGAGCTGGGTTACAGGTAACCAGGGAAGTTAATAGAAAATTGAGTTTATTCAGCTGAGCTGAGTATCAATTTCCACAAACTAGTTTTACATAGTGAAAAAGACTTACGGTAGTGGAGATACTTGCGCTAATGCAGAAAGGAGTCTTTGTATGCTGACCTGAATTTATTTTATTTCTAGATGTATCTCTGATGCTTCATGGCATCCAGGAAGGGACAAAGAATTTGGGATCAAACAGATTGAGCTCAAATTCCAGTTTAATTTCTTAAAAATTCTTAGCAAAAATATTCATAGTAGCACTAAACTATGGTTTCCATATTTATGTAATGGAGAGGTAATATCTACCTCATTAGTTTGTCATAAGGATTAAATAAAATAATATATATGAAGTTCCTGGTCCAAAACTTTAATCGAAGCACTTACCTGTTTATTGGTCTAAACCTATTCAAAATAATTTAATAATAGTAGCCATTGTAATAGTAGCAGATATATAGTAAGAATAATAACAATGACCTTTCATTGAATACTTTATAGCTAAGCACTGTGCTAAGCATATGCACATTGAATTTCTAAATTTTTCTAAATCTTATTAATAAACCCTACAACCTGAAGGTCATTTAATAGAAAGTATCCCTGTTAAGTGTTACAAACAGCAAGGAGAAAACTGGACAGGTACAGGAGATTCCATTCCTTGCTTTGAGTCGGGATTCTGCCAGACAAATTAGCATCTAATTTGACTTTAGGAAAGTTAAGTACCTTCTCCAAGGCCTCATAGCTAACAACTGCCCAGTGCTTAGTATATACTTAAAATGTAATAGTTTTCCCTGATTTGTGTATTGCATTTCAAAACCTAAAAGTAAAAGAAATTCTTGGAACCCAAGTAAATTAAATCCAAAGAAACTCACCACCCTAAATCCTGTTGCTACATAGCCCAAGAGTGTCAGATAAATACTGTTGCCCAGAAACTACCCCTAACCAAAAACCCGTGGAGTGGCCTGAAATAAGACCACACCTATCAGAGAGAAGAGAAAAATCTGACCAGAAAGTCCTCAAGAGGTGGGCTGACAGTAATCCCAGGTCACAACACTCCCATTCAGAACTGAGGAATAAGTGCACCACCACTAATGGCACTAATTGAAATAAGTACTGAAGATAAGTAATCTTCTCATCAGGAATTAATGTTGAGTCCCAACACCAGCAAGAATCACATTCAGCACCTCAGAAAGGAACTGCATTTTATATGGAGATGATAAGCCACTTCTTACAATTTTTTTTTTATCATGCTAAACTGAACTGCAAGACGGGATATAAGATAAACCCTTGGTACTATCAAATATATACCAACTGGCCCTAGTCAGTTTGGCTCAGTGGACAGAGCGTCAGCCTGCGGACTGAAAGGTCCCAGGTTCAATTCCGGTCAGAGGCACATGCCCAGGTTGTAGGCTCAATCCCCAGTGGGGGACGTGCAGGAGGCAGCCGATCAATGATTATCTCTCATCATTGATGTTTCCATCTCTCTCTCCCTCTCCCTTCCTCTCTGAAATCAATAAAAATATATTTTATATATATATTTTTTTATTGATTTCAGAGAGGAATGGAGAGGGAGAGATATGTATATATGTATATACTAGAGGCCCGGTGCACGAAATTCATGCACGGAGGGGGGTTGACCCTCAGCCCAGCCTGTACCCTCTCCAATCTGGGAACCCTCAAGGGATGTCCGACTGCCCATTTAGGCCCGATCCCTGGGATCAGGCCTAAACGGGCAGTCGGACAACCCTCTCACAATCCAGGACTGCTGGCTCCCAACTGCTTGCCTGCCTGCCTTCCTGATTGCCCCTAACCGCTTCTGCCTGCCAGCCTGATTACCCCCTAACCACTCTGCTGCCAGCCTGTTTGCCCCCAACTTCCCTCCTCTGCTGGCCTGGTTACCCCTAACTGCCCTCTCCTGCAGGGTTGATCACCTCCAACTGCCCTCTCTTGCAGGCCTGGTCCTTCTCAACTGCCCTCCCTTGCAGGCCGGGTGCCTCCCAACTGCCCTCTCCTGCTGGCCATCTTGTGTCCACATGGGGACAGGATCTTTGACCACATGGGGGCAGCTATATTGTGTGCTGCAGTGATGATCAATCTGCATAGTACTCTTTTATTAGATAGGATAGAGGCCTGGTACAGGGGTCGGGGCCAGCTGGTTTGCCCTCAAGGGTGTCCCTGATCAGGGTGGGGTTCCCTTGGGGCGTGGGGCGGCCTGAGTGAGGGGCCTGTGGTAGTTTGCAGGCAGGCCACGCCCCCTGACAATGCAAGCGGAGGCCCTGGTATCTGGAATTTATTTTCCTTCTACAATTGAAACTTTGTAGCCTGGAGCAGAGCCAAACCTGGGGCTCCCTCCGAGGCCCGCAGCCATTTGTGTTAGGGTTATAATTGAAACTTTGTTGCCTTAAGCGGGTGGGCCCGGCCAGGGTGTGTGGAAAGCTTTGCTTCTCCTGTTGCCGGCGGCAACCCTGGCCTGCTCTCTCAAGCTCCATTCTGCCGCCATTTGTTTGAATTTGTTTACCTTCTATAATTGAAACTTTGTAGCTTGAGTGGAGGCTTAGGCCTGCAACGGCTGGCAGAAAGCTTGGCTTCCTCTGTTACCTAGGAAACCTTGCTCTCTGTGGCTGTAGCCATCTTGGTTTGGGTTAATTTGCATACTGGCTCTGATTGGATGGTGGGCATGGCTTGTGGGTGTAGCGGAGGTGCGGTCAATTTGCATATTACTCTTTTATTAGATAGGATACCAACTGGATGCTCATTTACCTGGGAAAACCCTGCCTGAAAGCAGAGACCAATTGACCTCACGTTCTTCAGACATTTCTTCATGCTATTGTGACACATGACACAAACACTTTCCTGTGTCTCAGATGCTGTTTCAAATACGAGTATTGGAGCTGAGCAAGAGTTTCTCTGGAGATAACCTTCTACTTAGCACATAGTGAACCCAATAACACAGGAAAGTAGTGAGAGAGGTACCTAGACCAAAATCTAAATAAATGAAGTTGAGTGCTCTTGCAAGATTCTCCACTTCTTGAAAAGATTTCTTTAAATAACCACTTCCTTAGGATACTTAATGTGTGGTTCTGCTTACATACTTAGAACTTTTTGGGGACTGGACTTCACTTATAAAATGAAGAGCTCAGATTGGGTAAGATTTATGAAAAAAAAAATGAGTCCACTTCACTGAACTCATAAACATCAACTGGGCCTGTCATGAGTACATGAAATAACTAATTACTGACTATGTAGCACCCTCAACTGAATCAGGACGAGAAATAGAACTGCAAGGTGCTACGTTTCACTATCATGCCTTACCCTGAAAACATTTTATGGGAACATGTTTTATTTTTAGAATGTGTGGTTTCTGACAACACTTTCCAGAATTATTCAATAGTGAATGACAATACACCCAAGTTCCAAAATGATAAGAAGTATTTCAAGCTATTTTTCCCAGAAATATGATCTGTTTCTCAATTGATAGAAATGTATCATAAGCAACTGCCTATATCATAGTGCTCCAGAAAACTTCATCATGCTCCAATTCATCAAAAGCCACAGAATGAATTGCCATTTAATCCCCAAATCAATGCAATAGTTCATCTAGCTACTTATAAGTTTATAAACACCTTATCAAGTATTTGATGTGCTATGCCACACCAATTTTAAACTCCATGCAATGTATCAGAAACGTTAATTCCTTAATATGCATTTACTTTCATTAGGGGATTTATATGAGCTTAACAAAAATCACTGCTTTAAGAAAAATAATGACATTCTTCAGCATAGTCATTACATAGAAACAGAAAAATGGTAAACCTTTATCACAAAAAAAAAGAAATTTGCAATAAGTTAAAAGAATCATTTTTGTTAAAGATTAACTTTTGATCAAAACAGAGAACCAGAGACAAAACTTGGGGTTTGGCAGCCCCACTCTTTACTAACTTACATGATCTTAGCCCATTTGGTTTTCAAATTTCACATCTATAGAGTAGGAAAGAACAATTTCTGTCTATTTCATATACTTTTTGTGGATCAAACAGGGTAATTTATTAAATTTTTTTAAGTATGTAATGTTATTATCAAAGGCATTTTCAAGTAAAAGGAGAGAAACAGCAAAACACATTTGGTGGCTGCCTCTCCTCAAGTGACTGTTCCCTTTATCCACTCTAAGCAAAAGAGCCAAAAATAAGTTGTTGCCCGAAGTAGGATTCAAAGAAAAAGAGTAATTCTCTGGCATTGAGATGTTCACTCTTGGGGCAGATACAAAATTTCCCTGAGCCTTAGTATCTCATTCTTTCTAAATGGCACAGCTTACCTGCCCCCACCTACGCAGACATAAGACAACAGATTTAACAGTGTTGTCTTACTCAGCTTTCTCATCTGTGAAATTGGCTTTGGAGGTAATATATTTAAAGCCTATGGCCTAGTGCTTAGCACATTCATTTATTCAACAAATAATCCGTTCTAGCTGCCACAGATATAACAGAATGGAACAGAAAAATCACAGGCCCCATTGAGTTTATATTCAAGTCTAGGGAGAAAGGCAAGTAATCGAATAAATAAGTAAAATATATGGTCTTTAAAATGATGGCAGTGCGAGCTTCATGGGCACACAACCTGTGCAATTGCACCGGGCCCTGAGCTCAGAAGGGCCTGTGCTTCCTTTAATGCTCTGCTGTTGCAGTCTTAAAATTCTTAATACTTTTGAACAAGGGGGCCCACGTTTTCATTTCCTGGATAGTGGTAGACACTATGGAAAAAAATAAAATTAGCAGGGAGATAGGGAGATGTGCCCTGGGAGGTAGAAGGAGCGGTCAGGAGGCCTCAAAAGGACCTTGAGCATTTTGAACACTACACAAAGGTGTCAAGTTTAGGGGGCTAGTGGAGCCTGAAAACTGCCTAAAAGAAGGGGCCTTTTTCTTTGTACAAAACTGGCTCCAGGCAAAGTGCTCTAGAAATGACAATCACATAGATTATAATGTGCCCCAAGTATCTTCAGATGGGTAGCCCAGCAAATCATCTGCTTGTTCATCTGTCAACCACAGAGCCATGGCCTCAGGTGGGTACCATTTTCTCCTTTACACAGAGGTTCCAGTTAAGCCAGCTATGGACCAGCCAATCAGAGAAGGCCTCCCTGAAAGGTCTGAAAGTAAAGGTCTGAAAAAATAAGCACATCAGTTGTGCAGAACAGAGAAAGAGGGAGCGAAACCAAAGAGAACTGTGAGTGCAAAGATCTTGACACAGCAGCCTGGCTCATGTTCCTGGAATAGCCTGGAGGCCAGTAAACCCAGAAAGGAGGATGTGAGGCAGGAAATCAGGTGAGAGAGGCAGGTAGAATTGTGAGGCCATTATCAGAATGGTGGCTTTTATTCAGACATGGGAAGCCATTGGAGATTTGCAAAGTATCATGTTATGGGTTCTGGGTTGAGAATAGACTAAACTGGGCAAGAATGAAAGTACAGAGAGTGCAATTAGGAGGTTATTCTAATTATCTAGATTAAAATGGTATTGGCTTAGACCAGGATAGTAACAGAAAAAAGAGTGATAAGAATTAGTTAGTTTTTGGATATATTTTGGATATAAAGAGAGCCAACAGGATTTTCCAATAGATTTATTAGAGGTTATAAGAGAAAGAAAGGCAGCAAGAATGATGCCAACATTCCTACCTCAAGCAACTGGAAGAATAGAGTTACTATTAACCAAGATGGAGAGGCCTGGAAGAACTTGTTGGTAGAAAATCAGAAAATTTAGATACATTATACTGGGGCTATGTATTAGACATCACATTAGGTAGTGGAGTAGACTGGAGTTCAGGGAAAGGTCTGTATTAGAGATTCAAATCTGGGAGTCATCAACATGTTGTTAATATTTAAAGTTATGAGACTGAACAGGATCACCAAAGAATGAGTGATTAAATGGTCGAAAGACTGAGATCTGAAGTCTTTCAAAGTGTAAAGGTCAGTAAACTAAAGAGGAAAAGGAAACTGAGAAGAATCAACCAGTAAGGTTAAAGGATGACTAGGAGGGTACGATGGCATGGATCCCAGGAAAATGTGTCGAGGAGAAGAAAGAGATCAGTGTATCACAGGGTGCATAGAGGTCTCATAAGAGGATGCCTGAGAATTGATCTTTGGATATAGACACATAGAAGCAAGAGGAGAGCCTCAAAAAGTGGTGGCTAATATGGTAACTTCAAAAGAAAAGCATAAAAAACTGATCATATCTATAAGCTACTTAATAAAGTCAGTATGATACTATGGGTGTAAGTTATCATTTGGCTACATTAGAGGAAACAGTATTTAGTAATTTAAGGGGAGTATAGTTTAATACAAGTTGTCCAATATGGGAATCACTAGTCATATGTGGCTATTGAATATGATTGGAAATATGATCCATGTGAGTTAGAAACTGAATTTTTAAATTTATTTAAATGTAACTTATTTAAATTTTAAATTATTCTGTTATTTAAAATTGTTTATGAATGTTTTAAAGAATTTGTACAGATGAATCTATGTTTTAATTCTGATTTTAAGAAATTTAAATTCAGGCCACATATTTTCTATGAAAATTTAGAGTCTGAATTGAATATGCTATAATTATAAACTGCACATCAAATTTTGAAAATTTAGTACCAAAAATAACTTAAAACATAATATTAATAATTTTATATTGATTACATGTTAAAATTATAATATTTTAGATACATTGGGTAAATAAAGTACAGAGGTAGGCAAAAGTAGGTTAACAGTTGTGAGTATACAAAACAGCATTTATTCTTGTATTATTATGTATTATTGTATTATTTTCAATAGTAACAACTATAACCCTACTTTTGCCCACTCCTGTACATCATTAAAATAAATTTCAACTATTTATTTTTACTTTTTAAAATGCGGCTATTATTAAGTTTTTAATTGCCTTTTTGCTCACATTATATTTCATTAGACAGTACTGATCTAATAGAATGTTGTAGAGAAAACAAGGTTTTGCCAAAATTAAGAACTTTGTCACCTATTTCATCACAAGCTCCTCTACAACAAATGAAAAACAAAGATGTACTGAGGACCACATGAAGGTGCCTGTCTGGAAATTTACATGTACTCTTTCAACTTGTTGGAAAACCCCACCTTTGTTCCCTGCACCAATAGCCATCTATCCTTCAAAATTCTGCTCCAGCAATATATGATCGAAGAAGGTGAATTATCTGACCCCTGAAAGTCAAGGTCCTCCCTGTCACTTTGGTATATAGATGACAGCACTAGGACACTAAAAGTTCATGTCTGTGTGCCTACAAGACTTCTCCGTGTCTGTTTCTTCTCTGCTACACAATCAGAACTTACTACAATGACCAGTAGTTAGTAGGCAGCCAGCCAATGGGAATTGGAAAACAAAGAATGCATACCATAGAGGTAAGACAGTAGGCACAGGCTTTGAGCCACCTTTCTAACACCAATCCTCTTATTCATAGGAAAGGTGAGACTGTCTTTGGACTGGAGCCTACTGACTTCTTATTGGCTCCACAATTTAGCAAGCATGTTCAACTGGATTTTCCTAGACTATAGTTTTGCCCCAGATGACCAGGACTGCAAATCAGATACTAAAAGTGAAGGATTGAGAAAAGAAAGCTGCTACAGAAGACACCTTGCTGAAGTGAGAATAAACAAAAAGGAAGTCAGAAGAATCAACTCAGTAGCAAACAGGAGACCTGGTGCAGGAGAGGGCAGTCTCACACACGTGGGTTTTCCTTAAGGGCTCCACGGAGCACAGAGGAAGAGTGATTTTTGCAGACATTTGGTTAAAGAAAAGATTAAATTATATGTCTTTACAGACAACTACATAATTTATTTTACAGAGGTTTCTGTAACAAAATGATTAAAATAAAAGAAGTCTGATGTTTGAAAAAGAAGAAATGTCAGCAACATGGACTATTCCCCACCCAGAAAGCATTATAGACTGCAAATAACAAGTAAACAAAGAATTAACGAGTATTTCTGCAGTAAATGTACACAGGTATGGTGGCTTTAATTCTACAGCTGATCTTGGATGTGAGATAAAAATTAAACAAACCATCAGAGAAGTGGGGGGAGGTCAGAACCCCACTGGAAAGCCTCCTCGGCCTTATGTCTGGAAAACAAAAGCTATAGGGGGAATGGAGATGAAGGGCATCACAGGAAAGAGGAAGGTAAAGATGATGTCACAAAGGAAATGTAGTTTATCCTTTATTCCTTCTCCAGATGGCACTAAGGTATATACTACGAATTTCAAAGTAAGTCCAGAAATCAATACACACAGCTAAAAATGTGCCATAGTTTCATTCATGAGTTCTAGAGGGACTGTCAATAATGCTGTCTATGGCACCCTTTGAAGGATGATCCACAAAAACACCCCCACTCATTCAGGCTTATATGAGGTGAGGACACTCAGTGAATAGGATTTAGAGCCACACTGAATATTGGTAGTAATATGTAATCATATCAATATTTATTATACCCTATTTCCTCTTAATGAAATATCTATTCAGATAATTTATTATGCCTGTACCATATATCAGGCATATCCAGGAAGGCTCAGAGTAGAATATTCTATTAAGAATTTGTTTCATTAAATCAATTACCTAGTAAATTCATATACAAGTAAATTGGCAAAGCAGTTCCATATCTGAAATAAATAAAAGTTAACATATATAAGATGCTTAGGACAGTGCCTGGCATATGGAAAGTGTGTGTTAAATAATAAAACATGTGAGTGTGTGTATATATTATATACATACTACATTCACTTTTCTTAGGATGCTGCTTATTGATGGAAATAAATGTCTATTTGAAAATGGGCAACAAAGCCCTGACAAAATGCTACTTAGATTTTACTATTTCCCTATCCAAGACTATGATTTGACAATAGAATAAAGTATTTTGTTTGCCAAAGATATTCTAACTTTAAATAAATCTTTAGAGTTTGGCCCTTTGGCTCTCTGATTTTACAGATGATTAGAGGAGTCTCTGGGCTGATGGTTGAAATAAACTGGTTTTAATTTTGCTACCATGCTGTTTAAGTGCCTGGAAGGCTGGGAAGCAATGGAGAGAAAAGGCACCACACAAACGTTAGAGTTACACAGAGATGCTATCTGCTTGGCTTTCACTCTGAGTATCTGTAAAAATAAATCTGAAGCCCTAACTGGTTTGGTTCAGTGGATAGAGTGCCGGCCTACAGACTGAAGAGTCCCAGTTTCAATTCCAGTCAAGGGCACTGGGGTAGCCAGTTTGTTCATCTTTAGGATTAACACCTTGCCATGTCACTGCTTTTCCAATTTTGTCATTCATCACCACCTCCAAACAAGCTTTCGACAATTCTCCTATTTCAAATATGCCACAACCCTAGTATTCTGATTTCTATACCCACCATCCCAGTTTCAAAATGCAGGAATTATTCAGGCATACCTCTATCACATTAAACACTATGTGTACATACTGTGGAAACTGGTTTGTTTTAATGTTTAAGGCTTCAGTCTGAGATTTCTCTAGCTGCAATATTCACCTTATACGGAAAGAAAAGTTAAATATAGCTTAACTAATGCACACTTGAGAAAAAATGCAAAGCACTTTAAGCAATCTACTAACCAAAACGGCCAAACGCAGAGTAGCAATTTGACTTCCTCTTGGTGTTACTGATGGCTAAGTGGTAAGGAATATGGATTGTCAAGAAATATATTTCTCATTTCTACCCCTATATATTTTTCTGCTTCTTTTCTTTATGCACATTCCTAGTCCCAAGTCTCTGCAAATGCTACCATCTTTTTTTAATGTAAAAATGTGTTTATTCACAATCCTTGACAAGCTGTCATTCCTTCAAAAAATTCTTTATGAATAAAATGCCAAAAAATTACAATAGTAGCTTATACCAAACCAAAACTATACATCAGATGTATACAAACTTCAAAAACCATAACACAGTCAGTGTGAATATAGATTACCTTTAAAATATTTCCCATGACATAGCTACAATGTAAATTATGTTAACACAGACATAAACAATAGCGTTACCTAATATGTTTACACTAGAGGCCCAGTGAACAAAATTCGTGCACGGGGGCGGGGGAGTGTCCCTCAGCCCAGCCTGCACCCTCTCCAATCTGGGGCCTAAACCGGCAGTCGGACATCCCTCTCACAAGCCAGGACTGCTGACTCCTAACCACTCACCTGCCAGCCTGCCTGATTGCCCCTAACCACTCTGCCTGCCAGCCTGATAGCCCCCTAACCACTCCCTTGCCGGCCTGATTGACACCTAACTGCTCCCCTGCCAGCATGATCATCCCCAACTGCCCTCCCCTGCTGATCACCCCCACTGCCTTCCCCTGCAAGGCTGAGGGGACTGGGGGACTCCAGCTGGATGAGGTGGGGCTGAGGGGACTGAGTGCCGCCATCTTGTGGCTGTGGACACTACCATTTTGTGAGGGCATGACAGTCAATTAGCATATTCCCTCTTTATTGGTTTGGGTGCCACCATCTTGTGAAGGTGTGATGGTCAATTAGCATATTCCCTCTTTATTAGATAGGCTATTTAAAGTGTCATATTAAGTCTTTGAAATAAAACTGATAGAATCATAGATGCCATTGCTTAGCAGCTCAGATATGGAAAGGACTACATGATTGTTTTAAGTACAGCAAGAACTCTGAGTTACTATTTACATCTGAACTTGCCTATATTTTTTAGAACGTGTACTGTCATTGTTGAAAGAAAAAGAAAAGGAAAAAACACTAAGGAAAAAATCAAGAGTTTACTTACTGAAATCATATCAACCCTCAGCAAAATCGAGACAAGCTATTAGGGAGTCTTATCTCCTTGGCCTTTTAAGTTGATGCCTAAACTTTAGAGAAAAGAGTTCATTATATATCACAAAAAGTAGTTAAATATATTGATATACTTAGTTCTAGCCCATTAATGCACCTTGTATTACAAGGCAAAGGAAAACTTAATAGAAATCAACAGATCCTTTCACACCAGGAAGGATTTATTTACTTTGAAAAAATCATATTATCTTTTTAGGTTTTCCTTTCTTACTAAATGATGCACAAAGAATATGATCTTTCTAAGACCAGTCACTGGAAATATAAAATTAAGAGAAAAAAATGGCACCGAGAAATGATAATTGACAGGAAGGCAGATAGACAGAACCAAGATAGGTATCTGTTGCTACCCATTTCCAACCAGACTCTCTAACGTAAAAATGTCCAACCTGTCAGTCAACATTTCCATGTTTTCATCAGATAATTATTTTTCTCTGATAATGATGAAGAAGCTATGAAACTTTCAGTGAATAAAAAGGACTATAAAAGGTTTTTAAATATTAAAGGTTTATATCAAAATTTTCCATCCACAATATGCTTTGCATGACCCTTTCAGAGGTTTTATATTTTTATTCCTTGTTCTTGTCATTAAGTTATTTTAATTAATGCAAATTAACTTTTATTCTTTAGATTTCTAGGAGTTAAATACTCATCTTCCTGGTATCAACATTAAAAAACTTCAAGAACTGACAAAGACTAACCTATTGGAAATAGAAAAGCTTTCAGAAACACAATACTTGCAGTTGACTATTTATAGAAAAGAAAAAAGCAGCTGACATTTTATTTCTACCCCATAGTTTTACAATTGGTTCATTTTTAGGATTTTCTATATTGCCTTAAAAATTGCATATCTAAAGCTAGAGAAAATTTATGAGATAGATGGGAATTTAAAAGAGAAATCATTTATATGTTTCTGAATCAGGAGAGCTCCACAATCATATATATATGTGATTTTATATACATACTAGGGGCCCCGTGCACAAATTCATGCACCTTGAAAGAAACTGTGGGCCACGAGGCTGTGGTAGGCATCCTCTGCGCCGTCCCCCCAGTCCCTTCCATAACCCCCGCTCCTACTGCTGTCGCTCCCATGCGCTGACTGCATTGGCCCTGCTTGCACCCACTGAAGGCGCGGAGTGATTGGGGCTGGTGCCAGCAGCAGGTGTAAGCAGCAGCTCTAGCACCAGCAGCGGATGCTAGTGGGGCCGTCGCCGGCAGTGGGTGCGAGAGGTGGCTGCTGACCCCGATCTCCCCTCAGGAGCAGGAGGAAGTGGAGAAGCCCTGAGGGGCAATAGGAGCTGGCAGCCACCACTCACACTCACTGACAGCGCCGAGCGATCAAGTCTGGCACCGGGCAGTGGGTGTGAGCAGCGGCTCTGGCACCAACAGCAGGTGCAAGCAGGGCCGGCGCCAGCAGCAGGTGCAAGTGCCAGGTGGGACTGCGGCACGCGGGAGCAAAGAATTTTCAGTAACCACCAGAGGCTCACCGCAATGACAGCAACCAACACCCCACCTTGGTCTGGCACCCCTGCTCACCTGCTCCACCTTCCCACCAGGGCCGACACCCACCATGTTCAACGTACGCCCTCTGATGGTCAGTGCACATCATAGTGACCGGTTGTTCAGTTGTTCCAGTTGTTCCACTGTTCGGTCTATTTGCATATTAGCCTTTATTATATAGGATATATGGTTTTATATACATATATACATATGATTATATATGTGGCCATATAAATAACCAAGTGCTTTGTACCCAAGATGAACTTTTTTAGATCATTTTTTTTATATTTTGTAAAAATAGAAAGATTATGATCTGTTAAAACAGCCTAGAAAACCAAGACCAGTTTTTGCGTATGTCATTTTATTCTGAAAAGCACAAAGCTGTCTTTCACAAGTAACTTTACTTAAGTGAATGTGAATCTGGGGGTGGGAGGAAGTGGTTATTGTGTAGGAATCTTCTGGAGCTATTAAATGTTTGGATCTAAACACAATTTTCACTTAGTGACCATGCCTAAAGTTCCTGTTGGTTGGGTACTTAAATATGAATAACACATGGCCTCTGTTTTCAGGAACTCCCTACTATTTCATGGGGAGGAATGAGATAGGAGTAGAAATAAATAGTAGATAAGGAGGAATATACTTCATGAGAGGAAGAAATAAATTATCATAGGAGTCCAAATGAGCGGGAAAGAACATATCTGGTGAAGGAGAGAAGAAGAGATTCATATAGGAGGTGATATTTTAAATGGGCCTTGAAGGGTAAGAAGAATTGTGACAATGGGAACAGTAAGGGAAACGTTGTATGCTAAAGACAGCATAAACCAAGACAAAGAAAATGTATTAGAAGAACTGAGCATATTGGGGGGCTGGGGTTAGTAGTTTTGCTGAAACATGCAGTATCAGGGTACTATTGCAAGACAATTCCAATGTCTACCTAGATTTTAATTTAATGGTCAATAGGAGCCACAAAAATTGACTCAAAGCAAAACTGTAAAGTGTATCTTCATCTCATCTCCTCTTTATTATGTTCTCCATGAAGCAATGAGGCTCTCATGGAGGTGAAGAGAAGCAATAAATGACTGAGCCGGTCCAGTGTCCTGAGAACCCACTGCCTCCTCCTGAGAGCACTATGCAGAGGCATTGTTTGCATTTTCCAAAGAAACAATGGCATTCCCTTTAAAAAGTCCTAAAACTTTGTATTACTACCATCCACCAAGTCTGTATTTTTTCAAGTGCTTATTTCAGTCAAATTACAGACCTTTGTAACAAGAAGTTAAATGCAAAAGATACTAATCCATTGCAAAGTAGGCACAAGTCAGCACTAGCTTTCAAATCAGGAAAACAGTTGAATAATAGTAACTCAAAAAGGTGTAATTTCAGTGAAGTTACATTGTTGGGTAAGAAAATATGAAATGCATCTAAGATTCCTCTTTTCCCTGAGACTTAACTACTGCCAATCACTCACTGAGTAATTGACATTTTTCACAGCCTCCACCATCATTTATTTGCCACATTTCTGTGGGATTTTAGCCTATACATTAAAAAAAAGCATATGATTAATAAGCAGTGGCTTCAGCTAATGAGATATTTGTGAGTAACATAGAGGACATAAGTTTCATGATTTCTGTACAATTGGGAAGCCTACCTCTGTGCTTCCCCAATATGGTAGCACTTCATCCAGAGAAACACCAGGGCATGTTTGGACAAATTTAGTACCACAGAAAGTCAACCTTTTATCCATCACAAGGACACAGAGAGGACAGAGCAAAGTGTGACAAAATTAGGCACAGAGATAAGGCGTTTTACTGATGACAAATCACTAATGGGCAATTTTTGAAAAGCATATTAAAAGGGTACCTATTTTCTTAAGTCTACCATTAGCATTAGAAATAGGGGTCTAGAAATCAGCTTAACTGAGATGCTGAAATTAAAGTATGAATTTAAAGCAACTATAGAGCTACTAATAAGAACTAACAGTGTTAAAAATAAAGTCCACTCAAGATTCTAAGAAGAACATCTATCTTTGGAAAGTGGTGGGGTCGGGGAGGCAGGGTCAAAGGACTCCATTTTGTTGCATTTTGTCTCAGCAGATTCTTTTGGAAAGAATGCTTTAGCCAAGTATCCCTATATTGGCTTTACATGTTAATTTTCCTACACTAATCCTCTTAAATTGAGACAAATACATAACCCATATTATGTAACATTTGGAGTTTGTAATATACTGGTAGAAATTTAAATTCAAGTTAATTGCTTTTTTAAAAAAAGGGTGCTCTCATACACAGCTTAGATTCAATCATTGTCTATCAACATTTTTCTATGTACATAGGGTTCCTAGTTTAACTTTATAATAAACTTTTTTTTTCTTTTTTGTGTCCTGATGGAGGGTCATGGAGAGGATGGGCTGGGATGCACTGAACATCAGGGGTGACGCAGAAAATTGTGAAATTGGCCACTTGCCCCAGAACAAGCCCTATCTTGAAGGATCTAAGGGACTGGGAGGAGAGTCCTGAGAAGAGAAACACCGGGCGTCTGGGGGATGCAGTCCCCTCATCCCAGACTCATCCATAAGGAGTCTGGCTCACACCACCTATTATGCAAACCCCAGTGCTCATGGATGCCTCACTCCACCCTCACCCTAGAAGCCCTGCCAGGTGTGGGGAAGGGTCTGCGGCCCAAGGCGGCCCAGGACAGGCACTGAAAGCCAGACAACAGGGAGTCAACTGTGCATATGTCAGCAGAAAATCTACAGCATCTTTAGCCCTTCGGGGGCTGGAAGACTCTAGGATAGTGAGTTCAGGCTTACCCAACCCAGAGCCCTCAATCCCATGTCTGCCAAGGTCTAAGGCCATAGCAACCCTGAGCACCTGTTCCACTGCACAGCCTTGGGGCCAGGTGTTCCTCCCAGCAATTTTGAGGTGTCTCAAATTCATCCCAGGAGACAATCACTACTGTTCCCTGAGCCTTTTCCCTAAAGAGCCGACTCAGGAAGTTACTCGTTCCTTACCCCGCCCATCTGTCAGCACCCTGCAGTGGGAGAACTTTATAAACATAGGAAGAATACCTGTGGAATTACTGCTTAGGGATATACAGGTGAGGTGGACTGAGCTGACAAGACACGTGACTTTGGTGAACAACGTGTACAAGAAGATAATCAGCATCCTTGAGTGAACTTTGTCCAAATGGTGCTCAATTCTATTTGGATGAACTACTTAGTACAATATTAAATGTAATTTCAATTTTGTGCAAAAGGGGAAACGTGTACATGAATGATAACAAGCAACTTTATTTGAAAATAGAACAAACACTCCCCCCCCAAAAAAAAAATGTGCTATTACATTATTATACAGATTTTCCACTTCAGGAATTTTTTCTCATAGCAAGCCCTATTTTGGGGTTCACTGACCTACACAAAATCATTAAACCACAGAAAATTTTATTAACCTAAAGTCTTCATTTACTTTATAACTCTTAGAAGCTTACCAGGTAGTAAGGTAATATAACCCTTCCTGAATATGCACATTTCATCATCCCTGTTAAGAATATAATGAGGGTCTCGATGTAGTAGACTGTATTATCTAGAAATAAGATTAGTTTTACTAAAAATAGTGTCTTAAATTCCCCATATTATTGGAGTAATAAAATAACATCTGGATTATGAAGTTGCTGGCTGATATTTATTGCTTAATTTCAAGAAAACATTAACATAGATTGTTTAGGCACATAATGTTTGCTCTATCATTTAGATGAAAAACCAGAGCACAATATTATCCTATCTTTACCTTCATATAATAGATGTTTCCAGAAAAATTAAACTTAATCAAAATGTGCATCAAATTAAATTTAATACATAGTCAAGAGGAGGGCTGAGTTTTTCTGGAAAGGACTATGAAATTGGAAATCCATGAATCTCACAAATTTACATTGTTACATAGATAATGGGGTGGTAAATAAGACTAAACCGAATCAATCACATACGGTGATTTTATTAATACCAATTTTCCTGGTGCCAGGAAACTCGCATGTCCCCAATTTTATGATACAATTGTCTTGATTTCAAAATTTAATAGCTCGATAATATATACAAATTTTTAAATTTAATCTCAATTATGATTTTGTTGTTAAGATGAGGACATGAGATTTAGTGGTAGACAATAACACACAAATAACATTTATCAGGAAAGCTAGGTTCTTGTAGCCCACTAATTTATGAATGCTAGCAAGTTAGATTTTTTAAAAAATATTTTTGTACTACATTTGCTAAAGATTTTTATGTTAATTTTCATGCACTAATACTTCTTAAATTGAGACAAATACATAATCCTGTCTTTTGTAGGTATATTAAGGATTTCATGAACAAAATAAAATGAAACAATTCTCTCACAGTCATGTTTCTTCCCCTCCACCATCTTCTCAAAATCCAAAAGGAAGGAGAAGACACAAAAATATTGGCAGGATGATGCTTTGTCTTGAGACCCCCCCCAAATTTTTCTAAGAATTAAGAGGAGTTAAATGAGTACATTTTCAGTATACATAACAACACCTGAAAATACAGTTGGTTTGTTGTTTTTAGGAATCTGAAAATTTGTTTTCACAGAAAACCAGATGGTGTTTTTGGTTTGGGGTAGTAGTGGAATTTTGTTTTGTTTGTTGTTGTTGTTTGTAAAAACAGGTGTGATGATCATTTTCTCCTGCTACTATATTAGCACATGTAATTGCTAAGTTCACAGGCAACCATCTCAATTCTTTTACCAGCAGATGGTGAAAGAGAATTTAAGAGAGGAGTAAGGATTTTTCAAAAACCATTTCAGAACAGTATGAGATCTGCTCTTTTCCTCAATGGGTGTGTCAACTTCTGATGAACGCTAATGGAACACACATAACAGCATCTACAGTGCATTTGCCTTTAATTGCTTGACAGTTACCCAGATTTTGTAAAATTATTCACACATTATCTAACAAAGCATTATGTACTTGCAGTAACTTTCTTCAAATCACTTTATAACCATTAGCTAATTAAACTGCACAAATACTTCTGCAAAATATGGAGGTGAAAAGTTTTACAGGCTTCATTTTCTTGAATTCCTAGGTATATCACTGGCAGAGATGGAAGTGAAATGTAAATCCCAAACTTATGAGGATTTATGCTCCATGTCACACTGGCTCCTCAAATTTAAATGACTCACTTTTAGCATACATAGACCTTTGATGCCACAGGCACTGTTAATTGCTTCCTCATTATCCAGTTCTCACCTCTTCTTAGCTAGCAGAATCCTACTTCTCTTCAAGAATGGCCATTGTTAAAGAAAAAATGATTCTGACACTTGCTAAAATGGTAATGAAGACTTTATCCAGGACTCTCACAATAGAGGTATTAAAATTGGGGACAGAGATCAGAACTCCAAATACAGCAAAGATAGCTGGGGATTTGTAGAGTGAGGGGACCAGTGGATAGAAAATTACAAAGAGGAGACACCAAGGGTAAGAGAATTCTTACTAAACTACCTAATAAGATTCTGCTAACAAGCCAAGGACTTGTCATCAATGGTGGGGGATGAGGAACTTGATTGGATACCAAGGGTGGGGAGTATCTCCCTAAACTGATTGTCAGGATTCTTTGCCAACACTGGGCTGGACAGGCCAAAGACAGGATGGGAGCCAAAATAGAGGCCTCATCTAGAAGAGGGCTCAGGGGAGCCTAACTAAGGTTTGGTCAGAGAGTCTTTGTCACCATGCATCCAGCTAAAACTTCAAATCCCCCTTGCTACTGGGTGGGACATGTTACATGATTCTAAACACCAATGCATAAAGAAAAGTCACTGGGAAGTTTTGAGGATGTTTTCATATTTCTGATACAGGTAACTGCCTCCTTCCATTCACTTCCTTCCTGAATGCAATGAATCCCAATTGTGACCATTGGTATTAAAGCCACCTGCTAAAGATGGTGGAACAGAAAGGAGGAGGCTAGGATGCTGATGAAAATGTGGCACTGTTGACACATCTCTGGGCTGCTTCCTCAGACTTCTCTTTATGTGAGAAAAACTAAACCATTATAGTCAGGTTGTCTGTAATTCACACTAGAAAGCAAACTTGGTTGAGACATTTGGCAAACATGATGATACTAGAGTGCTCATGGCAAAAATTCTATATTAAACTGGAAAGATAAAATTCAAAATATAATTCTAAAAAAAAATAAATATCAAGAATGAATGAGGTAAAGGGGCCCACAGGTTCCAGGCAGTCACAGGTACCAGAGGTCCAGGTTGTAGGCTCAATCCCCAGTAGGGGGCATGTAGGAGGCATCTCTCTATCTCCTTTCCCCTCTTTCTAAAATCAACAAAAATATATTTTTAAAAATAATAACAGCCAATACAACAATAGCCATCTGGTATGAATGAATCAAAATTATACATTTTTTGTCAGATAGGCCAAAATAATTTTTTGATGTGCTGCATAATTTTAGTAATTAGTTTATGTGTGCCATGAGATCAAAAAGTTTGAGAATCACTGACTCAGGCCATTATATTGTGTATTCTTAAGAGAATAGCTATATTCAATTATTACTGTATCCCAATATTTAACACAATGCTAGACATCTTTGATGCTAAATATATTTGTAGAATAGAGTTTTGTGGTTCACTAAATTGACATGGATTAATTTTATCTTCACAACTACCCTGTGAGAAATGTTTCATTTTTAATCTCATTTCTCAGATGAGGAAACAGACTCTGAGCAGCTCAGAGAGTAAATGTACAAGGACTGGAATCTGGTCTTTTGGTTCCCCCTCCCATATACTCATTGCTGTTACTCACATGATGTGTTAGTGCTGTGGTTGGCAAACTGCGGCTCGCGAGCCATATGCGGCTCTTTGGCCCCTTGAGTGTGGCTCTTCCACAAAATACCACGGCCTGGGCGAGTCTATTTTGAAGAAGTGGCATTAGAAGTATACGTTTAAAAATATTTGGCTCTCAAAAGAAATTTCAATCGTTGTACTGTTGATATTTGGCTCTGTTGACTAATGAGTTTGCCGACCACTGTGTTAGTGCATCCTCCAATTATACATTAGTGTATGACTGTTTAATCAGTTGTATAATTCTGTCAAATACAGCTCTTGTCCACTTTTTAAAAATTATCCTTGTGGCCTTTTTTTAAATATAACCACTTAGTCCTATTTCACCATTAAAACTTTCAATCTCAAACTTGCCTTGCTAAAGTAAATGTCCTCAACATCTCATTAGCACGTGCAACCTGATGAAAACAGAGAAAATAGAACACTTCTCTTTACCTTTCTGTATTTGCTATCAACTGTATATAGTCATGTGCCTCAAAAAACACTCCCCTTGGACTGTGGTCCCATAAGAGTATAATGAAGCTGAAAACTTCCTATCACCTAGTGCAGTGGTCGGCAAACTCATTAGTCAACAGAGCCAAATTTCAACAGTACAACGATTGAAATTTCTTTTGAGAGCCAAATTTTTTAAACTTAAACTTCTTATAATGCCACTTCTTCAAAATAGACTCGCCCAGGCCGTGGTATTTTGTGGAAGAGCCACACTCAAGGGGCCAAAGAGCCGCATGTGGCTCGCGAGCCGCAGTTTGCCGACCACGGACCTAGTGTATTAATAGCCATTGTAATGTTGTAGTATAGCACATTTACTCACCTGTTTGAGGTGATGATGGTATAAACAAACCTACTGTCCACCCAGTTGTATGAAAGTATAGCACATATAGTTATAACCAGTACATAATCATTTATAAACAACTGTTACTGGCTTATGTATTTACTATATTTTTAATCATTATTTTAGAGATTACTCTTTTTACATGTAAGAAAAAGGTTGCTGTAAATATGCCAGCAGGTTTATTTTAAACACAAGGAAAAATAAACAAGTAGAACCATATCAAGCAAATAAGCTTCTGGATAGTAAAATGAAAAGGCAACCTACAGAAAGGATGAAAATATTTGTAAGCCACATATCCAATAAGGGCTTAATATCCAAAAATACAAGAAACTCATACAGCTCAATGGAAAAAAACACAAGTAACCCAATTTAAAAATGACAAAGGACCTGAATAAACATTTTTTTCAAAGACAACATACGTATGGCCAACAGGTACATGAAAAGGTGCCAATCATTACTCATCATCAGGGAAGCAAATCCAAACCATAATGAAATATCACCTCACACCTGTTAGGATGACTATTATTAAAAGAGAGAGAGACTAAGTGCTGCCAAGGACAGAGAGAAAAAGAAACCCTTGTACACCCTAGGTGGAAAGGTAAACCAGCATAGCCACTATATAAAACGGTATGTAATTTCCTCAAAAATTAAAAGTAGGACTGGCATATGATCTAGTAACCCCCACTTCTAAGTACATATCCAAAACAATTAAAGTTAAGACCTTGAAGAGACAGCTGTACTCTCATTGTCACAGCAGCATTAGTCACAAAAGCCAAGACATGGAAACAACCTAAGTGTCCATCAATGGATGAATGGATAGAGAAAACGTGAGATATAGATGTACACACACACACACACACACACACACACACACACACACACAATGAAATATTATTCAGCCTCAAAAAAGAAGACAATCCTGTCATTTGCAACAACATGAATGAACCTTCAGGGCAATAAGGCAGAGAAAGACAAATTATTTCAAGGTATCGCTTATATATGTACCAATCTTATAAAATGAATGAGGTCTGAGGAGCTAATGTATAATATGGTGACTGTAGCTGATAACACGCAGTATTGTATAATTAAAATTTGCTAAGAAAATAGAAAAATGTTCTCTCAGAAATATAAATATGTGAATTGATAAATGAGTTAATTAACTCAATGGGGGAAATCGTTTCACAATATACATCAAATATCATGTTGTACACTTTAAACATCTTATTTGTTCATTTTACGTCAATAAACTGGGGGGTGGGGGGGAGATAATCAGTAGAATCCAGGATGGGACTGAAACTGATGGACTCATTCCAAGAGTACTCTAACAACATCATGGAATCATTACTCCTTAACCAGGCAGAAGCGGCACTGTGAAGAGAGAGCAAGACGGAGGTTGCAAACAGAAGATTAGTGGCACCAACTCTGGAAAGCTGAGAATAACATGAAATTGGGCAATTCTTGAAACACCTAATCAGAGATATATTCAACTGCACTCAATATCCTTGAGTCTTTGGGTTAAACTTAAAGGCTAAAACTCATCATGTGTCCTAGCAATTTCTGAAAAGTATAAAGCCTGCCTTTCTCTCCTGACATGTCTCTACTTGGCACATTCCCTGAGCTTTAGCCACCCTAGCGTCTAGTTTCTCCATATACAAATGATCAACAGTGCCTTTTTCCCTTCTCTTTATATTCAGCTAGCTCCTACTCTTCCTTTAGTTTTCCACGCAAATAATCAAAACCTTATTCAGTTAATCACCACAAAAATATTTTAAAACACTTAAGGGAAGAAACTGTTCCTTAATTGTCTTGGCAGGGGCAGGCAGTAAAATGTACAAAACATAAATTTTACCATCTTAGTAATTTTTAGGTATACAGTTCATCGGTGTTTAGTACATTCACATCTCGTACAACCAATCTCCAGAACTCTTCAGCTTGCAAAACTGAAACTGAAACTCATCAAATAACAACTCCCCCATTCACTGCTCCCCACAAGTCTCTGACAACATACCCATCGATGTTGTCACTATGAATTTTACAACCCTAGAAACCTCATTTAAGTGGAATCAGAGTATTAGTTCAGTTTTAATATTAGTTTTCTTTTTATAATTGGTGTATATAAATACACCATTGTGTATATATATACCACATTTTGTTTATTCATTGATGGATAGACATCAGTTGTGTCCACCTTTTGGCTATTATAAATAATTTTGCTATGAACATGGTGTACAAAATCTGCTTTCAATTCTTTTTGATATATACCAAGAAGTATAATTGCTGGATTATATGGTAATTCTATTTTCAATTTTTTGAAAAACCATACTGTTTTCCATAACAGCTGCACCATTTTACATTCCCATCAACAGTGCATAAGAGTTCCAATTTCTCCTCATGTTCACCTTCTTGTGTTTTGTTTTTTAATCTAATGGGTGTGAGCTGATAATATACATCAGGAATTCCATGGCTGAGCATATAGTAAGTGTTCACTAAATACTTACGAAGTTTAATTGGGAAAGAGCTCAGCTCAGTATCATCCGAAGAAAGCAGGTGCATATTACATGGTGTAATTCCGTCTCCAGGGTGCTTGGAAAAGAGCCCATTTTGTTCTCACTTGCAGTTATGCCAACAACTTCTATCTCCCTACTTTCTCTTTTGAGGTGTTTTGAACTATCTGACCTTGGCTGGTTTGGCTCAGTAGATAGAGCATCAGACTGCAGACTGTAGGGTCCAGGTTCAATTCTGGTCAAGGGCACATGCCCAGGTTGTGGGCTTGATCCTCAGTAGGGGCCATGTAGGAGGCAACAAATCAATGATTCTCCCTCATCATTGATGTTTCTATCTTTCTCTCCCTCTCCCTTCCTCTCTGAAATCAATAAATATACGTATATAAAATTAAACTATCTGGATACATGTAAAACATTAGAGTGGGAGATTTCAAAAATAAATAGAAATTCCTTATGTTTTGCCAGTAATTTGGTCATCAATGAAATAATGTTATTGTAAGTATCAACAAGAACTATGTATATAAAATACAAAAGAACAAGACTAGCATACAGGAAATGCTTAGCAAGTGTTATTTCTTTCCCCCTCCTCTTCTAAATAAATTAGAAGCTCTTCAAGTCAAGAAATATCTTTATGACAATGGTGTAGTCTACTGTTTCTCAGATAATAATGTTACCATAAGTAATCAATAAATGATTTATACTTGAACAGTATAAATTTATTAAGAAAAATTTATATTAATATACTATCTGATTTAAAGTTTAAAAAAGATTCCTTTGAAAAAATCTACTTTAAACACTTTTTTTCTTTCTGAATTTGGAGTCTACTACAATTAATGAAACTATACAAAGGATATGGAAAGTGACTATTTAACACAGGCTGTCTGGAGACATATTCAATGCATAAGGAGGAGAATCCTAACCAGTTTGTGGCTATTAGACAACTTTAAAAATATAAAACCTGGTCTGCTTGCCAAAATCTAATTGTATGCATTGTGTAAGAGGGCAATTCATAACAGACATGTATCTGTAATTATCTCTATTGAAAAACCTACTAAGTACTAAGTGAAAAAATAAATCAAGACATATCCTGATTAACTCAGTCTAACAGAGAAAATATGTAGAACATAATGTGGTAAATACTTTTTAAAGGTTATGAAAATAATGAGGTAACAGCACAAAGGAAGGAGATATTCACTAAGTTTGAGAGATCAAGAACTCAATACTCATTTGAACTTGGCCTTGTATAAGAGTACAATTCACAAGGCAAAGAAGGAGACAAAGGGATATTTTATACAGAGGGAATTGTGATAACAAAGACACAAATGCATGAAAAAATAGGTTGCAATATGTTCAGAGGATGTCAAGAAATCCAATATGACTAAAGCAAAGGGCAAATAAAGATGTATGGTCAGAGACAAGATGGGAAAGGAACATACATTCAGACTATTAAAGACCTCAACAGCCAGGTTACAAGCATAGAGTCAAAGCAGCTGTTTCAACTACTGTTTCAACCCTGAGAATATTTTTAACCCAATGGTACACAAAATTCCTGTGTCTTTGTTCTTTCATAGAATGTCCTCTCATTTTATTTTGATACTAAGAATAAAGAAGAATACATAATTTAAAAATCAAGCACTTAAATTATAATGGAGATCACTGGTATATATCATTAAAACATAATAGAACTGACAATGGCTAAAACTATACATGATAAAACTTACTAGACACTACAAATCAATGGAAGAATCCAATTTTCTTAATGAAATTTATATCTGAAAATTTTTTTGTTCCCCCAATACTGGACCTATTAGAAAAAAAAATGGCAGATCAAGAAAAAATACAATGTTAAATGGGATAAGAACAAAACTGGCTAAAAAGAACAGGCAAAATTTAAATAAACACAGAAGGGTTAACACATCTGGAATGTAAGAAATAAACCAATTTAGCCAAAGAATTATTTTTTCCTTCAGAAGTTCTGATGTTAAGAATTAAATGGCAGATCAAGCCCAGAGTCTGAAGAACTTTACAAAGGTCAAAGAGTTTAGTGGTAACAAAAACTAAGTTCTTCCACAAGAAAATGATATACCAAAAGCACTATTCATTAGTTATTATAACTCATTCTTTAACAAACATGCATTAAGTACTAACCATGGACCAGGAGAGAGGAGTCACTGAGAAATGATTGCAGAAATAAGAGTGAGCAAACTCCTGCAAAAATTATCATGAACATCCAGAGTAAAATGGTAACATTGGAATGGAGAGTAAAAAGTTCAAAGGGCATTTTAAGAGATGAAAACATGGTCCTCGATGATTCATTCTATATAAGTTTTAAAAATAGAGGCTAAAGAATACATTCCTGGCATATCTGCATTT
The DNA here is from genome assembly GCF_951640355.1 of Cnephaeus nilssonii. Lineage (NCBI taxonomy): Eukaryota > Metazoa > Chordata > Mammalia > Chiroptera > Vespertilionidae > Cnephaeus > Cnephaeus nilssonii. The sequence continues at coordinate 58,059,680 of NC_137077.1, forward strand.
CAAAAATGAGAGGGGATTCTTGGAAAAAAAAGATGGCGACCGGCAGGAAGGTAGGGAGAGAGAGAGTGTGAGTGAGGAACCCATAGAGGAGAGTGTAGACGTGTGAGGTGTGTGTGTGTGTATGAGCTAGGGTCAGTTAGATTCTGCACGTCTTCCAAGGGGCTGCCTAACCGGGCAGTCCTAGACGGCGGAGCCCCGCGCACAAAGCGGACACTTCTGGGCGGCTGGTGCGGACGCAAAGACCACGCCATCTTGAGAAACAGAGCTGCCTGAGACTCGGATCCTGGCTTCTGACACAAACCAGGACTCTGCAGCCACTGGGGACAGAGAACTGCTATCACAGCTTCAGACCAAAAAACAACAAGAATCCAGACTTCCTGGCAGATTTCCGTGAGTCAAAGAGCCTATCCCCCTCCCCGCAGGCGCGCGGATAGTGCCAAAGTAACTGATAGACCCGCCCCTCGCCCAAGCTGCAGAGCTTTGCACAGGGATGCGCTCCCCCTTACAGAAGTTGGCGCACGGGACAGAAGCAGCTCCCCGTCGGGGAAATCTGTCAGTGCGCACAGAGGGCTCCCCTTCGGGGAATTTGGCTTGTGGATCACAGCTCCCCTTCGGGCAATCTTAAAGCCTGCACAGAGGGGCTTCCCTTTGGGGAATTTGGCACGCAGGATGGACTCCGCCCCCCTTCGGGGAATCTGGGAGAGTGCACGGAGCCAGCTCACCTTCAGGAATTTGAGAGTGTGCGCCCTAGCCGGTTTGGCTCAGTAGAAAGAGCACACACAGGACGCAGCTCCACTTCAGGGAATTTGGCACGCTGGACACAGCTGCCTGGGATCCCTGACTCATAGCACATTCACACTAAGAGCCAGCGACCCCAATTGTTGGTGCATGCACACACAGGGACCCTGATTCTCAACGAGAAACCGCACAAGGCAACAGAGACTCTGACACTCGATTCTTGGTGCAGACACAGGGAAACTCTGACTCCTGGCACATGCTAAGGATCTCATTTTCGGCACATACCAACAGTGTGGTGCAGACAGGGCCCCTGATTCTAAGTGTGCACACGAGACCACACGGAACACAGGGGACACTGACCCTGGGCAAGTCTGGTTCCCACCAACCAAAGGCAGCCACACGTCCTAGTGTCAGAGCACTTCAGTGAAACTCGGGTGGAGCGAAGTCCCCACAGCACATGGCCCAGGTCCACGCAAACGGAAGCTTGAGCTTTCTGGTAATAGCCAGAATGGGGAAACGAAATAACTCACAGAGGAAAGAAAATGTGGAGTCGCCAAGAAAGGAAATTAGTGAAACTGAAGCTTGCAACATGACCGAAAAGGAGTTCAGAGTAATGGTTGTGCAATTCATACATCGGATGGATGAGAAAATCAACAACTTATGCAAGAATCAGGAAGAAATGAAAAGTGATATAGCTACAATCAAAAACACCATGGAAAGTTTCAACAGTAGACTACAAGAAGCAGAGGACCGAATTAGTGAGTTAGAAGATCAGGTACAGAAACAAGCTCAATCTGAACAGCAATTGGAGAAAAAAATTAAAAAGCAGGAGGAAAGCCTAAGGGAGCTTAGGAATATTGCCCCCCCCCCACCCCACACCCATACATGCCCTCACCCCCAAGAGTTTTGCGTCCATTGGTTATGCTTATATGCATGCATACAAGTCCTTCGTTTGATTTCTTATCTCCCCCACCTCTCCCTAACCTTCCCCCTGTAATTTGACAGTCTGTTTGATGCTTTACTGTCTCTGTATCTATCTTTTTGTTCATCAGTTTATAAAGTTCTTTATTATCCATAAATGAGTGAGATCATGTGGTATTTTTCTTTCATTGACTGGCTTATTTCACTTAGCATAATGTTCTCCAATTCCACCTCTGTGTAATTAACCTAATATACTCCTGTTCTATTCACTACTGCTGCCAGATGTGTAAGTCTAAGAAAATTCAAAAATAATTTTAGGGATATAAACAAGATTCCAAGTACTCACATATGCAAATTAAGTGACTGAGTAACTTCAAAGCAAGAAAAGGTCATCTCTCCTCTCTCACTGCCATTCTATCAGTAGTTCCTGGCCACTCTGGTTTTGTTGAAGATTAGCTCGGTAAGAACAAAATGTATATTACATTTCAAATGCAACAAAAGGGGTGGTTGAATTAAGATAATTTGATGTTATAATTTTTAAGTGTTTATTTAATCTTTGCTTTTCTGTAAATACCTTTCAATCATTTAAGTATCATTTAAAACAGATTTTGTAAAGTATGATCAGATGTGCTGTCAGATGGGGAGACAAATTAAAAGTGCAATTCACACTGTTACAGTAGCAACGCTCACAGCAAAATGTAATCCAGTCTCTACAGTGTACGTGATTAAAGACTTGCAGGGAGACGAGCATTTAAATTATTAATCAATGCTGTTTCCTTAGGTGAAAAAACCTGTGTGCTACATAAATGGGGGAAAGGTCTTTTCCTTTTTCTTTTAACTTTTGCAAATTGGCTGCCTGGTAAAAAGCTTCAATTATCACCAGGTCATCTAAGTAACGGCTAGGCCTATACTACCAATTGATAGTATATGCTTAAGACAAAGTTATGGGCAAACATCTGGACAGCCAACCACCTCAAGAGGACTTAGTATTTATTACAAATGCAAACCCCCAGGCCCGAGCCAGATGAACCATAAGTTTCTAACGCAGGGGCAGGGGCAATTCTAGGCATTCGTTGTCTTACCCTAAAACATCAAGAGGGAATCAAGACGCAAATTTTTAAAAACCACTTTCACTCTCCGTTGCCTTGGAAGAATCTCTTATAAATGAAAAAGTTAAAGATGATATGTCTTTTCAACTTCTTCATTGAGCCACTATTGGACTCACAAGTTACCCAATCGAAAGGCTTCTTCCCAACAACCTGAGTTGTGACTATTAACTTAATTAAGCCAGGAGGCCATTAGGCTGTGGTGACTCCAAGGCTATGGTGGGGTAGGTAAGCAAACTCAAATCTAAGCCTGTAAATACCTCAAGGTTACAAAATCAAAACCTCAGGACAATCACAAACAAGCCAACTAGGATTAAGCTGTAGCCAATCAAATAATTTCCTTTCTTTGTTTCCACACGTTCACTCCAAGTCTTTTCCCTGGCTTCTGGGTAGATGGCTCCCAGCCATTCCAGTCTGGCACTGCCAGGTGGGAATCGATTTTTGATCAATTAACCTTGAATCTTTTGATAGGTTTCAGTTTACTTTTTAACATACATAACTCTGAAAATAAGAAATCATAAAAACAAACTTAAAGCGGGCCATCCTAGCAAATATAAGGAATCACACAGGAATTGTCTGAATCAGCTTTTACTTTGAACCCGGTGAGGAAGAACAGAGTTTGTCACCCCAAAATATGCCTTTTGGGGGATACTGATTAGTTTAAGCCAGTTATGGTTTTAGGGGTTCAGGACAAGTCTCCCCAGAATGTGCCACCGTGGTGTGCAGATTATTTCAAGCAGAAGACAATTAAAGCCCAACAAATTCAAGAAAAGCTTTTCATCTCCTTACCTGCCTAAAGGAATTTAGATAAAAACACCTGCTCCTAGAGGGAGCTGTCACCTTAGCAGAACGTGAACTAAGTGCAGTAGGCAGGGAGGAACCTAGAAAGTCTGTTACATTCCTTTCTGTGTTCCATTATTTCTGGGTGGCCCAGCGAGAATTTGCTTACCAAATGTTTGCTCTTTCTCATTCACCTGTGAATTATCTGCTTGCCCTTGGAAGTCCCAGATCCCTGTCTAGAATGGCATATAAACCCTGACTGTCCTTGAGTCCCAAATTCCTATGGAACCCCTGTATGGATATACGTAATTAAATTTGGTTAGTTTCTCCTGTTAATCTGTCTCGTGTTAATTTGATTATTAGACCAGCCAGAAGAACTAAAAAGGAAAAGAAGGACATTTTCCTTTTCCCTCACACTGGTCAGCAATGTGTATTATAATCCAACTAGAGGCCCAGTGCACAAATTTGTACATGGGTGGGGTTCCTCGGCCTGGCCAGCAATCAGGGCTGATCGGTGCTGGCCGCCAGGGGGAGGGACTGTGGGAGGTTGCTGGCTGCGGGAGGTTGGCTGTGGGAGTGCACAACCAGGGGGCAGCTCCTGTGTTGAGTATCTGCCCCCTGGTGATCAGTGCATGTCATAGCAACCGGTCGACTGTCGTAACAGTCGCTTAGGCTTTCATATAGATAGATCACAAAATAAATGAGATAATTTAGAAATCACTCTATGCACAAAACATTTTGCACTTTTTCATATGAATCTACATTCTAAACTACGTACACTTTAATCGCAAATAAGAGATTCAAGTAAACTTTTCTGCCAAAGCCTTATTAAATGGTTGATGTGATCAGCAATTCCATTCTCCTCTTTGCAACAATTTTGGGTAAATAAAATACTTGGTCTCCAAGTTTTAAAATGGTTCCAAGTTGCCAATACTAAATAAGTATTTGTAATTCTAATTATGTCTTTCCCTGAAAGATGGTCTATGCTTTTCGCTTCCACGCTACAAACATTATGAAGAGTTCTTGCAAATTATGAAACAAAGATGCCTTATTGTTTGACTTTCCTGCTCAGTGTGGTTCACCAAGTGAGCACTGAATTGGGTGGCTTCCATGGCTGAGTCCAGATAGTGGATGTGCTGCTGTCAGCAAGGTCTCTCTGACGGAAACCTCTTCTCTTGTGAAACTCATTCGGTGAGCCTGTCCCTGGCCTCTAAAAAGAATAAAATTGCATTTGTATGTCTTACAGTTGGTAGACCAGTGCAGCAAAATTGTCACTCTTTAAAAGCCTCGCTTTCCCTCGGCAGCATTCACTCCATTCTATAGGTCTTTGTCCTTCCCTAGAATATGCAGTCATTCTTCCACTTTTTTTTCTCACCATAAAATAAATCAATGCAAAATAGCCACTTTTGTGAACAGCTGTCTTTCTTTCAGCCAGGCTCTTAAAATGCAAACACAGTGGTGTCCTCATTCTTCTGATGGGTTCTCAGACACCCTTTGATTGGGGCGAGGGGAGGGAGGAGGACAGTAAGAGGAAAGGGAGGAAATCATAACACAGATTTCAGTAGACTAAGGATCTGCCTTCTTTTAGACTAAGAATTCTTTGGTAAGAATCATGAAAAAACATTCCTACAACGTTGATCATGATGAAGGTGCTCAGAGGTCGTGAAGGGGAGCAGAATTTGGTCCCAAAGTATGTCTCTCTGGCATAAGGATTATGTTAGGCTGGTTAATTTTAAGAAGGAGCAGACATAGGAAGAGCTGAACACTGAGTGGAAGTGACATTTATAAGGGAAATCTCCATTTGTAAGAGTATCTCTCTGAACTAAGGAATAGAAAGGGAAGTAAATTTCTAGAAATTCTAATCAATGGAGAAGGTGTGGATAACTGCATAACAGCCACACACACTTGATAAAAGTGCTCTGCCTGGTAACCCCTCATAACTGCCTGGTAACCCCCATCCCCTTTCCCCAACATCTTCTTTTGCCTTTAGCTAGAGATAGTGTTTAAAGTGGTGGCTTGGGCCATTTCAGGCAGTTACTCCATTTTCCTGGATATCAGCCATGTATATTGGAGGTATACATGTTATTAAACATCTATTTTTTTTCTCCTTTGAGTCCATCTTTTATTATAGGGAGTGTCTCAGCCAACAACCTTAAAAAATAGAGGAAAAATTATTCTTCCTCTCCCACAGCAGAATTACACAGATTTTGCTTAGCAATAAATATTTATTGAGCTGTGTGACTTTGGGAAAGTTTCTTAGCTTCTCTGTGCCACATTTTCCCATGTGAAAAGGAGTATAATAATATTTCTTCTCTACAGAAGGTTTTTGGATTAAAAGGAATAATGTATATAAAATACTTCACCTACCTGAGTAACTGTCAAATTAAATTAACCCTTATTTTGAAAGCAGAATTGAATGATCTCCAAAAGACCTAGCATCCTTTCCAAATGTCTTCCAAAATGAACTTGGTGAATCCAGTATCCTTGTCTCCATTTTTCATATCCATCACACTCCACATTCTAAGATATACACGTATTCATGTCTCAATATTTTTTGAAAAATTCTCTAATTGGGTAACTTAATAATTTCTAAAATAAAAATGTATTTTGAAGTTGAAAAGAAAGGAGAAAGGTGACTTTATGAGAAGTAAGAGTGGAATGGCATACGCCTATGTCAGACAGAAGTACTGGGGTTGGGGGTGGGGGGAAGGAACAGCCCACAGTTGTCTAAACACAGGCACACAGATTAGGCCTGAATGTCCTCATGGTACTTGGTGTCTCTCAAAGTTAAAGATGTCTTGGATTCACTTGGGGAGCACTTCAGTCTACAGGGATAAAAGGCAGATTTGGGGGCCACAACCTAGACCTTCTAAATTAGAACCTCTGGGGTGAGGGGGTGGTGGAGCCCAGAATTTGACAAAAGCCCCCTCCTATGCTTAAAGTCCCAGTGACTCATGCCAGTAGTCCATATCCCATACTTCAAGAAACTAAACTGTTAAGAACTGATGTCCCAGGTGAGGCTTGTTAAATATGGCCTATTCTGGCCTACATTTGCATTGCTTTTCAAACTAGGCACACAGGGTGGTGGTCAATATTTCCTCACTGATCACTTGCAACTACCGTCTGATCAGAAAAACCAAGAGCCAAGTTTCCCCAGTAACCAGGAGAGTGTGTGGAATTCATTTTCACGGGAGAATACACTTTGCTTCTTCAGTGCTAAACTATAATAGGTTGTAATGTGCAACTAAATGGCATTTTCCTACAAATAACTTGATGTTATACTCTTTTGGTATCAAATGAATTACCATTAACATGAATTTTGGTCAAACAAACTCCCCCCAAATACCAAACTTACTTTGTAATTGTACATTGTTTAATTACCCTGCCACTGCATAGCACTTACCACATAATTAGATAAATAGTAATTATCATTTGAGGAACCAATAACTAAGCAGAATTCGTGCATGGTAATGGTAATCGCTGCCTTATTGGATAAACAAGGAAAAGGGATCTTCAATAAAGGTTTCTATAATTAAGCCACTGAACAACATCTCGAAAGTCATGGGTTTTAGATTTTTTCACCTGAATTAAAAAAAGAACAAAGTCAAATAGAGAAAATGTAGTGAAATGGTGATTCAGCTACTGTATCATCATTTCAGGACTTAAAGCTGGAAGCATAGTTTCACCCTTTCTGTTTTAAAAATGCTAAAATCCAAGTGAATCTATATAGCGAGGGCATAGGAAGAATGGGAAAGGAGTGAGGTAATACATGTTCCAGCAACTCACTGAAGTATTGCCCATAATAATGTCCTAAATTGGATCAAGTGTCTTCGGAGTTGGAAAAGGGAGCACAATTCATGCAGAGAAAGTTAGGGGGAAAACAGAGAAAAGAAAAGACAAGCCCAAAGAGAAAAGCGCTGTTTGGCAAAGAGCACAGCAGTGCCCCCACCTGGGCAGTCCCATCACTGCAGTAAAGGCACCTAGAAGGAGACCAGTTAAAGATGCTGTCATGGGAACTAAACTGGAAGAGAAGTCTCACAAAGAAAGCATCATAGAAATAAAGAAATAAAAAGAAAATATTAACAGCTCTCTATGTTCACTCCCCACCCCATGTCCCATAGGCAAATCTTACCAACACTGTGTTCTATAAAGGAATACTTTAAATGCCACACTGACTAGAAGCATGATTGCTAAAGCTTATTTAGCAAACAATTTGTTAAGTTTCTTTTATGCGTGTTATCTTTTAGTGTATTTCATGCTCATGAATTGTGAATTACTTTCAGGGACTCTTTCCTCCATAGAAATACGTCCTTGGAATCACAGGAGAATACAGTCTAGCAGAGTCAGAAAGACTCTTTGATTTCCAAATAATAGAGCATGACTTTCCTTTGTCTTTTTGAACCTTAAGAGCAAAGAAGTGAGTTAATCATATCCCTGGGTTCACAGCACACTATCATCACTGTAAAACTCCTCTCTTGTTTTAGCTTCATTTCCAATTTATTTCTTTTTTTAACATTTTTTAATTTTATGTATTGATTCATTTGAGAGAGAGATAGAGAGAGAGAGAGAGATCAATTTGTTGTTCCGCTTATTTATGCATGCATTGCTTGCTTTTTGTATGTGCCCTGACTAGGGGTCAAACACTAGTCAGGGCACATACAAAAAGCAAGGATTGTATTTGTTTCTTTCACTGTGCTATCGCCAGCATCTATGTAGCGTGAAACCTCAGTGTATCAGGACAATGTTCTAACCAACTGAGCCACCCAGACAGCGCTCCAATGTCTTTCTAATCCTTGTCCCACTGTCCCCCATTCCTAAACTGCTTGCTATAAGTCCTTAAATATGCCCATATCGTTATAAAAATAGTAACTTTGTATAAATGTGTTTAATTTACAAGTGTAATGTTAGACTATGCATTTCATTTTTTATTTCTTTTTTTCTTAATTTCTTAATATCTATTCAGGTTCTTAATATCTATTCATGTCGCTCCATTTATATCTAGCTTGTTGCCTTGGAGTGCCCTTGTTAAGCATACATATTGCACATTTTACTTCCTCAGTTCCCTATAGTCATATTTGTTGCCTCTAACTTTCAAGTACCACTCCCAGCACCACCAAAATAGACAGATGAGAGAGAAAGATAATCCTCAAATATCTTCCTTTACCTAGTTAGAATTTTCTCTAGGGTGTACCTAGGCCTGGGTGAGTCTTCCTGGAGAGTATGCAAATATTACCTCACTAAGTGCTAACAGACTGCTTTCCAGAATGACTCTTCCCAGCAGCAACTGGGTGAGAAAAAGGAGTGTATTATTTTGCTTCTCTTCCGGGTACTTTTCATATATTTAAAAGTTCTTTATCCTGTGGATCAACACTCTTCAAATTCAATTCTTAAAAAAGAAGGAGGAGGAAGAAGAAAGGCTTATTTCAGAAAGCACAAGGTCAACAGCTAGAATGTAGTAATTTGGGTGGAGTAGGAGATAAAATATACTACAGTTTACAAAGGCTCGGCCATGCAATAGATTATTGGGAAGCTAAAAAGATACAATGTTAGAATATGGTGCATTTTCTACTGAACCCCTCATTTTCCTTCACAATAACCTACATCTGTCATAAATCCGCTCTGCCATTTATTCCCTTTGTGACCCCAAAATGACACCCTCAGGGCAGAAAGCAAACCAAAGCTTCCAGTCAGATATCCACTGACTCCGCTGGGAAACTTCCCGGTATTATCACTGAGTAATAAAAACTGGGGAGGGTGAAATTCTAGGTCCTAGGTCCCAGGATTATCAATCAGCCCTCTAGAAACCAGTCTGAAGCCCCTGCATTTTAACAACCAGCAAAGTCAGTGCAATATCCTGTTCAGAGGCCGAAAACAAGCTTAAAAGACAAACAGATAAAGCTAATAGCCCCAAGTCCTAATACAAACACCTCTATGATCTCAGGCGTACTCATTCTGTGTGTGTGTGTTTATTATCATTACTGTTCTGTGAGCACACCAAGCATCCCAGGGTCTCTTGCTTCTTACTCTGCCTGAGCTCTCTATCGCCATATATTCACAAGGCTCATCCCTGGCTTTGCTCAAGTGCCCATTTAGCAGAAAGGGCTTCCGTACCACTCTTAGTAGCACTGTGCTTCACACACTCTGCTGTATTATCCATCAAAGCGCTTAATCACATAGATCTTCCCACTAGAGTGTAAACACCATCAAAGCAAGGATTGTATTCGTTTCTTTCACTGTGCTATCGCCAGCATCTAGAACAGTGCCTGGCCCAAAGAAGGCACTTAAATGTGCGTGGATCAAGTCCGTTTCGACGATGATAGATGTTGAAGGTCCAATAATGAAAAGAGCACCCAGTCCCTGCCCTCATAGAGCGGACACCCTTGTGTGGGAAACAGACTAGCAGGCTGTAAGAACTGCACAACCCAGGTCTTCTGACTCAGGTGGCTCTTTCCACCGCCATGCTCAACAAGGTGTAAAAAGATGGGCTTCAATTATTTAGCGGCAGCTAAAGGAAGGCATTAGCAAGCATGAGAAAAGAAAGCTTTAAAAGCCGAGGTAGTTGCCTTTTTCCATCATGTATTTTTTAAAGCCTTCCTGTGGTTTGTTAAGAGACCCATTCAGATTTGAGGCCACAAAGGAGGAAGTAGCCATGAGGACTCTTCGGGGGACTTTAGTATTCTAAAAGCATTTTCAGTTGTTTTTGTTTTTTGTTTTTTCAGTCTTCCATACCATTTTATTTTCTCCCTTCAACCATAATAATATATGCACATTTTTTTTCTTAACCAGAGTGTCTGCAAACAAAGGCTTGTCCAACCCACTTACAGGCAAGGCAAGTGCTGCTGCTTCAAATGGCCCCCCCCACCCCCCCATGGGCCCTCTGGCATCCAACCCAAGTCGCCCCTAGCCCGGCTTTATCTTCACTAGATTGTGCAGCTGCTTCATTGAATCTCATTCCAGACTAACTTTTCCAAGGCTTCCATGATTTTTCCGTGTTTTTCACACAGAATGTGTTTGATCTTTACTGCATTGCCACCATCTTTGGGACCCGAGACTCCTTGTCAGAACTGTCACTCCCAGAGGCTGCTCCTCCATCCCCCTTTTTTCCAAAATCGCTTGTTCCTTTAGGGTGGTATCTTCAGAACTTGACATTGAACTCTCCACTGTATCAGTTTCTGTACCTTCGGTTGTATATTTTATACATGGAATATTATTTAGGTTTTAAATAAATTATCATAGCAGATTAATCGGTGTGCATAAATTTACACATATACATAACTTCATGTATAGTTTAGCAATGGGTACAGAACTGACCATTGGAAATGTTTCAGTGGTTACCTAACTTGTCCTCATTAAGTCATGATGCTTGTTTTCTAACAGAATGAATGCAAAATCTACCAAGTCTCATTAGAACTGCAATAGTGTTTAGCAAGTTAGAACATAAAACTTCAGTCCGTATGCATTGGCGTGGAAATGAATATTCTATTTTGTATTTTAAAGCCAGACTCTCCTTGACTTAACTTGGGGAAAGTGAAAGGAACACTGCCCTAGAATTTAATTGAGAGAGAGGGAGAGGGTGTAAGTTGCTTTGAATGTGAAGTTTGGTCGCTCATGCAATTTAGTCTCCAGAAGCCACCTTTCATGCCTATTGACTGACAATGCTGTCTGACAGGAGAGAAACCCAGTCTAGCAGACTAGTTCCTTCATTGAGAGCAAGAGATCTGTGCCCAGGATTGGGGGGGAATATTGGGCTTATTTTGACGTGTATAATATGGCCTAAATGTGAGTGAATAAAGAAGATAGGAATATTTTGCCAATAATCTTCATCAGAAGTTTATCTTGCCCTGTGTACACTTTAGCTCCTGGGAACCAGAAGGACAAAGTGTGAGGCAGCAGTCTTCTAATCCGGAGCCCTTGAGGAGAAAAAATAATATTGGCATTAATAACAATAATAAGCTAATGGCTTTCCCTGATTACCACTAAATAACACACACAAAGTGGCTCAGTGACACACCATCTTTTGTATCATGTTCAGTGTATTTCCTAAGTGAAGGAGTGACAGGACCCAAGTCAAATGATCAAAGGTCTACACAAAGGCCCATCACTTACTGGTCATGAGACGTGGAAAAAAAATCACTTAATCTCTTCAGTGGTAAAACTCACCCTATCTTCTTAACAGGGGTAAATGCATCAAATAAAAGGTGTTATTATATAGTGTGGAAGAATGTGTGTATGTGTGTGTGTGCTCGCACGCGCGCACTCAAACATGTTTGTGCATGTGTGGTTAGTTGGTCAATAGTGATGTGATCACAAATGTAATTGGATAGTCAGTACATGGTATTCATTCAAGTAGAAGTCAAATATAGTCCTTACAGAAACAGAGCTCTGGTGACACAGCGCACTACAAATGCATTGGTAATTTTCACCTTTCTCCTCCTCACAGTTGTTTCTCTCAGACTAATAGGAGCAGGGTATGTAAGAGAGAGATTTTAAATACTTTTTAAAGGCCAAGAAATATATTTATAAATGTATAAGAGTCAAAAGCATACCAACTTTCTTTTATGTTTGAAAACTACAATTATTCAAATTTTGAATAATTACATAACAATATGACATTATATAAACTGGTCTTAACAGAAGCAAAACCAGGGAGAAGACAAAATCTTCAAGGTCAGAGGCTGACATTCTTCAGCACTATAAAGCCATCATCTGCTACAAAGTGATCGTCTTGGTCAAGAAAATGAACTCCAGAAGACCTCCATCATGGGGAATTATTTCAAACATACAAATTATTTCCTTTCAGAAACTCATCGTATGTAGCTGAATTTCCTCTACCAAATATAAACAAAGTCATTAAAATCATAATTTTGCTATCATTTTTAAGCATCCAATTTCATAAATGAGGACAGAAAATACAATTTTTTTTCTTTTCAAAATTCAAAGGAAATAAATTGCAGTACGGTTTTAAGAATCTTAGTGCAGCGAGCTCCACAACTCGTAAATCATAATGTGCTTCCTTGCAGTGTCCTCTTTTCATGCAGCTGAATTAAAAAAAGCAATAAGGGGTGAGCAAATGTACCACTGGTTCCTGTTAACGTGTGTGCTGTATCTACAGATGGCTGCCTGCATTTCAAGCCAGTCATTCATCAAGGTCCAGGACAAAGGAATAAATGGTTCTGGTCATGTCATCACTGAGCAAATGTGCAAATGTACTTCTCTCTGGGCCTGGCCCCATTATTGCACAGCCTGAGTATCATGCACAATTTGTGTTTTGCCTTATTCAAAATGCAGATTGCCTAGGTTAGAAACTGACAAGAAATATTATCCCCTGCAAGCCACTAACCTGCAGAGTCCGAGAAAGTCTGTAGCTTCCTAAATAGCGGGTGACCTGTTGAAAGTTGTACTTCTGAGATTACAATAATATCTAAACCCAACATATGCTAATCTCAACGCACTTCAATTATTCCGGCTGCTCCTCCCCGTAAAGTAAATGACCAAAATATGTAAATAAAATAATGTAACATCTTCTGAAGGGTCTCTTTGGCGGAACGAAGTGAATAAACACAGAAGTGTTGCCCCACAACAGAGTGCGCTCAGAAAGCTCAGGAGGAAAATCTGCTCTTGAAAATTGCCCAACTTAAACTGAGACTCTCAACAAATGTTTGCAGAGGCAAATTAAAATCATCTGTAAAACTTTCAACAATAAAGATAATTTTTTTAAAAAGTAAAAATAATAAAATCAATAAACTTCCCTAAGGCTTAAATCACATAAAATAAGTCAAAGATTATAAATCATCACAGCAAGGAAACCTGTCTTTCAATTAGTATTATTCCATAGTGATGAATTGGTGCTTCTGATGGATACACTGGGTTAGGGCCAGGTTGTAGGGTTGCCCTGGTAGTGCCCAAACTTTGGGGGGCTTATATGTGGGTGCCACCAGGGACCAATCCTGTGCCCCGGACTGAACTAAGCATCCTCCTTCCACAGGTCTCATAGGAAGGCTCTCTTTCTCCTGAAGGAGCTGTTTGGGGGAAATTATTTTGTTGGTGGTTTCTTTTTCATTACTATCTATGCCCTCCTCATTCCCCAATAGGATTTGAAGCATTTCAGGCAAGCAGATAGTGAAATAGACTAAATGAATTCTAAAATGCTCTATGATTTAGAGTCTAGAGAATTTTTTATAATATTAAAATACATAAAACAACTAAGTTAAAAATTAAAATGGATCAGAAAGCATTTAGGGAGTAATGAAATCAAAAGATGTGAATCCATATGGAAAAACAAACTCTCCTGGTAATAAACCCTGGGAGGAGTTTTTCACAGAGGGTACATAATGTCTTTAGTTCATTCATTAATTCAACAATGTTTATTGAAAACATCTGCTATGTACACTGCAATTTCGCTTAAGAAACAGTCTTTAAATAACAGTTTAACTTGGCCTCTGACCAAAGCCAAGGACATAACATTTAATTCTATTCGTCAAAATACATTCTACCAGAAAACTAAGGTTTTAGCCAAAATATACTGTATTCTGGTGATGTAATTTGGCCCGAGCAACAGTGTTTGGAGACTACTCAGTATGTACTGAAGAGTTAGTATGTCTCTTGAGCTGAAATGTTTCTCAAAATACTGCTGCAAACATGCGTCAGCAGGAGAGGTCTATGCAAGCCCGGCTCTTTGCCAAGTGCCGCAGGAAGTGGGAGGCTACCTTCTTAGTTGATGTAGACGTTCTACTTTGACACTTGGGAATGCAGCTTTCATCCTTGTTTCAAAGGAAACGATCTCACCTTGGCATCAGGTAGGTGCAGAGATGTCTGGACAGGACCAGATTTTTTTCCTCAAAAATGAAGATGTTTTCAGCTGCTCAAAATGATTCGTACATAGCACATGACACAGATGTATTTAACCAGAAAAAAAAAATTTAAGGTGGCTGTTTGTTAATAGCATTCTATATTGGCGTGCTCTTTAATATGACAAATTTTAAGTAACACCCCATCTTGATGCTCCCCACGAAGATGAGTTAGTTGTAAGAAGGTCCTCATGTCCGTGTTCATTAGTTTTGTGCAACAGCATAGAATTCATTTGAAAATCAGATTATATGTACCCTCTCATCGAGATGTGGGAAAATGCCTGGCAATCCGTAGAGGACAAAGACAGTAAAAACATGTACCCATACAAAAATGAACTGTTATTCCTTCTTCCCCAAAAAAAGGCTCATGCCTAAAACATATGGAAAAGCACAGGTGCTCCCATTAACTTGCCCCCACAGAGCAAAACTTTAACCATTGTACATAACATTGGCTTTGAAAATGCCCATAACATTCCAACAGTTGCTTGGCTATGGAAATCACTCCTGGCTAATCAAGAGTATAAAAATATGTGCTCCCCACTCTCTAACTCAGCACCAAGCCCAGCACCACCACTGACATGCCTTCCTCATCCAGAAGCAGTGTTACACACCACCTTCTCAGAGAGTAGAACCAGAGCCAACTCACAGCTTGTGTTAGAAGAGAGATGCGAGAAGCTACACTTCTTTACCCGCCCCCAGAACAGACATAGTTCAAGAGTGGCATCTGGCAGATCTAATCATTTGAAGCAAATGTATAGAAGTGCTCCAAAATAGATTGCCAGAAACCATATTGCCCTCATAGCCAATTAAAATAAATAGAGAGAAGGCTACACAAAGGAAAAATAGTAATTATCCAGGCTGGAGTATGCCCAAGTCCGAACTACTAACATACCCGAAATGTGTAAATAATCACCCTCAATATTTTTATGATTTCAGTAATTGAGAATCGTCTTTTCTTCATTTCACCTCCCAAGCAGCACTCCCTACCATTCAGTCTCTATTAACAATCTGCTGAAAGATTAATTGAATATTGACCCCACAAAATGGCTGCTACCTGTGGTGTCACTACAACTCTCCAATAAAAAAACAGGTCTAAATTGAGATACAGCAAGTTGAGAATTCCATCTCACCACTTTGATTATATTTTAACTGCTAGGACTTGGAAGCCAAAGTATTTTATTTAAAAACAAGGATTAAACCATTTCAAGACAACTGCAGTGTAATGAGAAAAGCCCTGGACTGGCAATCAGGAGTCTCGGCTTTCTATTATTGCTCTGTTCTCAGAACTTTATGACTGTGACTGTGAACCATTTGTTCATTCATTCTTTTATTCAACTATTTATTAAATATCTACTCTGAGCTAAGCACTGTCCCAGTTCCCTTCAGTCCATGATTCTTCATTTGTTTAAAGGATAAATAGATATTTATATCTATTCTAACACACAGGATTGTTATGTGAAGTAAATGAAAGTGTTTATGTGGTAGTTCTTAGTTAACAATAAAGTACTATGCAATTATGAAGTGACTGTTATTAAGAAAGCATTATAATCCGCTTCAATCTTCGCCTAACCAACACATCAAGGGGTGTATAGGAATATCAACAGAATTTGTGTGTACAATATATAAATTGTGCACAATGATATGTTATAATATATTTGAGTGATAACAAAGAAAATATAATTTGTAGAATAGAAATGGAGAGGCAGACTAGTTAGGTAAGGGAAATAGTGAACTTTTTAAACTCCTCATACACTAACTATAAACAGGGTCAAAAATACTATAACTTAGAAGACAATACATGAAAAAAGACAATAGAACATGGTGCTTCGTGCTGTATTGTGGAACCAGACTGTCTAGGTTCAATTATTGGCTCTACCACTTACAGCTGTTGCTTAGGAAAAGTTGCTTAGTCTCTGACCTCAGTTTCCTCATCTATAAAATGTGGTCAGCAATAATATACACTGTCTGGGACTCTTGGAAGGATTAACTGAGCTAACATACTACACAGTACATTGTAAATCTACCTGAGGGTGAGCTGTTTACAATGCAGAGACTTCATATTTATGGGTGGGGGTGTCATAGATAATAATACTTACAAATCAATTCAGTAAATTTCACTATAGGCACACATATAGGTTTTTACGTCACTACTCTATTCAAACATCTACAAAGGTCAGTAAATTTCACTATAGGCACACGTATAGGTTTTTATATCACTACTCTATTCAAACATCTACAAAGGCCTCATGCTGCCTTTTCAGTCTAAAGTCATTCATTAGCTTTTTAAGCCATTTATTATCAACCACTATTCAAATATTTGTCACAACTTCTAACATGAACTCTAAGTTCAATTATATCAATTTTCCCCTCCATTGGCTCTTTTCCATTAGCATAATAAAAACTATATCTCCCCTATTTGTGTTTTTTTTTAAAGCTTTCTTGATCTTGCTTAATTCATTTCTTTGCTCTCCTTCACAGCAAAACTTCTTGAAAAAACTGTTTGTACTTACTATCTAAATTTCCTGTTGTAGTCTCTCTTGAACTTATTCTAACTGATTTTTTTAAATTATCTAAGTGCAGATTTCTCTCCATAAAGCTAGGCACACATCCAACTTCTGTTAGTTGGTTCCATTTGGAAGCCTAAAAAAATCTGAAAGTTAATATGTCCTGCAGAACTTGATTATTCCTCCCATACCTGCTGTTACCTCCATCTCCTAATTTCTGTAAATGGAAACTCCATTCAGAAGGAATCTTGTTTGATTACCCCCTTTCTTTCACACTTCACATCCTCTCCATCAGTAAATTATGTGAACTCCTTCTTGGCAACATATCCATCCAACTGGATCTCAGAGCTGCACCACTACCTGACCCAAAAGCCCCTTTGCCTCTCACTTGGACTTCTTGCAAGATCCTCCACACTTTTGCCCTTGTCCCCCTCTGGTTTGTTCCCACACAGCAGCCAGAGTGAGCCTTTTACAGAAGTCAAACTATGGCACTGTTCCCTCCAAGTATTTAAATCGTTTCCCATTTCACTCAGTCAAATTCAATATCTTCACCACAGCCCCCTACAGTGCCTTCAGGCCCTACATGATCTGGCCACTGCTTCCTCTCTGATCTCATCCATCACTCCTCACCAACTCCTTCACCCTTCCTTTCCTGCTTCAGCTACACTGCTCTTTCCTTTCTTCCACCATACAACCATCCACAAGAATATAAACTCCATGAGACTATTTTACAAATTATTGCATCCTCTGAACCAAGAACAGTGTCTAGCACAGTCATACATTCATTGAAAGAATAGACTGAATTAATAATGAATCTCTATTGTTCCACAATAACTCCTACACCTTAAGGGCCACGCCCAAGCCTATACTATGTCAAACCTTCAGAGAAGACTCTGAAGACAAGCATTAGTATCCCCATTATGCAGATGAGGAGGCTGACAAGGTTGTATGTATTTCATGTCCCAGATCTCACAGCTGGAAAGTGGCAGCACTAAGGTTTTAACTAGAATCTGTGCTCTTTCCCTGGGCCTCTATGCTCACCAAGTAGTCCACAATCATTTCCATTCCTCCAACTTGTGTTGTTACCATGTCTGTAAAGTTTTCTTCCAACCTTAAATTTCAGATTTCTACTACAAATCAAGGTTCTCTTAGTAATTTCCTTTTCAACATCCCACACATTCATATGAATTATTCCAATTTGTATCATTGTCTCCATTCTTAGGAATAAAACACTTAAAGTTCACAAGGTACTGTAATGCTTTTAATTATATATGCTTTTCCATAATTTTCTAATTTTTATGTTTGTGTTATTCTTATCTGCCCCAAAAAATACAATTCAGGACTTTACTTTGAACCTATTTCATTAAAATGTCTTTCTGTCTCACATATTGGCTACTGAGAATGTACCTACATGATAGATTAACCCGAAGACAAACATATAATGTAAAAGAGTGCAAGGTACCTGGATGTCAGAAGCTACACATCTCATGTTGCCATTCAAAAATTCCTATCACTGGACATAACAGCACAGAGAGTAGATACCCATTTGCTCAGACACATGAAAATCTCATAGATCAGGATTTTCCTTTCCAGTGATGCTAAACCTGTTTCCCCATTTGTAAACTGAGGACACTCCACAAATGGTCACTGTTAGGTACAGATACGGAAATAGATCTTAAAAATAACTCTCCAGCCGAAACTGGTTTGGCTCAGTGGATAGAGCGTCAGCCTGCGGACTGAAGGGTCCCAGGTTCGATTCCGGTCAGGGGCATGTACCTTGGTTGCGGGCACATCCCCGGTGGGGGGGGGGGGGGGGCGGGTGCGGGAGGCAGCTGATCGATGTTTCTCTCTCATCGATGTTTCTAGCTCTCTATCTCTCTCCCTTCCTCTCTGTAAAAAATGAATAATATATATATTATTTAAAAAAAATAAATAACTCTCCAATACGGAGGCTAAAGCGTATGTGTTAACAGAATGTTTATTTGCCTTGAGTGATTCTATTCTGCTCACCTCAAATCCACGCTGAAGGCAGATGAAAAATTCATGTTCCTAAAACACCACTTCCCTCACATCACTCCCCTCCTATGAAAGCCTGCATTTCTCTCTACTACCTACAGAATGAAGTCTAGACTTCTTAGTCTAACATGGAAAACTTCTCACAACTGAATCCTACTCTCTACAAACTGATGGCCCACAACTTTGTAACTAAGACTCTAGGCCAATAAATTTGCTCATTTTTAGGTAATTCAATTAGGCATTATATGCACATAATACATTTATGCTGTGCTTTGTTAGCCAAAATAGTCTACCTTCAGTTCCTCAAATAATCTAAGTTTTTCCCTGAATCAGAGCCTGTACAAACGCTGCTCCTCTTCATAGACCACCCTTCTTCCATCTCCATGTGGACAGTTCCTGCATGTTCAGCATAATGTCAACTGCTTAGAGACATTTTTCTCATGACCTCACAATTCAAGCAAAGCGCCTTCCCACTATCAGTTTTCTCTATTTGTATACTATGTTTTTATTACAGCATTTATCTCAGTAATTATCTTACATGTTTATCTAGGTTTTTGTTGTTGTTTAATTGTTTCTGTCTTCTCTATTAGAATTAGTTTAAGACCAGGTCTGCCGTTTTCAACATTGTGGCTCCTGTATGCCTAGCATTAGTGCCTGGTTCATCGTGGGAATGCATGTTTAATGAATCAATGAATGTGTACTAGTATGTGCAAGATTTAAGAGTTCATTTGACTATATATTATATGATTCCATTAATTTGAAATGTCCAGAATCATCAATAAAGACAAAATGTAGGTGAGTGGTTTCCTAGGCTTGAGGTAGATGAGAGAGAAGGATGATGACTGCTAAAGAGTTCAGGATTTTTGGGGGAGTAAGAAAAACATTCTAAAATGGACTGTGGTAATGGTTGCGCAACACCTCAAATATAAAAAAAAATCATTCAATTGTATACTTTAAATAGGTGAATTGTATTGAATATGAAACATGTACCAATAATGCTGCTCCCTCACACCTCCAAAAAAGAATGCATTTGATTAATCATTGGTTGACTGATTTGCTTTCTTTTTTACATTTTGATAGATTATGAATACTAGCCTATATATTTTTTGCTTTTAAAGTACTTAAAGGGTACTATCAAAATTAAGTGACTCTGGGGTAATGCTAATAAGGCAGTCAAATAGTAAAGAAGTATCTATTCAACATCTACTATAGATCATGCAAGGTATTGGACTAACCAAAAAATGCTCAATCCTGCCCTTAAAGAGTCTGAAGAGCTAGTTTAATCAAATTAAGATGGTTAAGAGGAAAACGGTAAAGATTATGTTATCAGAAACCTCTTGTGACCCATCTCCCATCCTCCTGCACCCCTTTTTCCTCCAGCTGGTGCTTTAGTAACTAGCAATGTACAGATGTAACCTAACAGCTCCTCACCATAGCTTCCAGCAGGTCCTCCCACTGCAGCCACATGAACACTGCAGAACTGCTCAGCCATTCCAATGCACACACAAAACTGCAGTAGATGGGAATTAACAATTAGTACAATCCTGGACCACGTGGCATCTGATGCATACATCTCCACTCTTCTGTGTCTCGGGTGCACAATTCTCAGGTGTTTGTATACCACGTCTCAAAGTTTGCCCAGCGGGATTAAGTTATAGTTGCCCACAGCTATTACTTCTTCCATCTTTCTCTTTCCAAGTACTCCACCTCTTCATTCTAGTGTCATTTCCCAAAATAACATCATCTGGTGAAAGCTCTGCTTTGGGAAGTGAAGGGGTCTCAGTTTCAAGCAATTCGCAAAGTCTTTTTCTATATTCTTATCACCTAACCAAGAAGAACCAAATCTCTGCATCCAAAGCATAGGTAATGTCAATCATGTATGATAGCCATAAATTCTGCCTAGGTTGCCAAACGAATTCATTCAACATGCCACTCATTCCTTCATCAAATATTGAATGTGCTCTATAAACCAGGCTCTCTTCTAAATTCTGGAATACAGCAGTAGACATAATAAAATCCACACTCTCCGGAGGTTATACTATAGTGGGGAAAAACAAATAATAAACAAGTAAATATATGATATGCCAGGTGATGATTAGTGATATAATAAAAAATAAAACTGAGTAAAGTGGTTAACAAATGATGTGGAGAGGTTGTAACCAGAAAAAAAAAGTGATATTTGAGTAGAGATCTGAATGAAGTGAGGAAGTGAGTCCTGAAACTCTCTGGAGAAAATTGCCCCAGGTTAATGGGACAGCAAGGGCAAAGACCTGTCAGTAGAAATGAACTTGTTATGTTCAAGGGAGAGGGAGAAGGCAATACAGCTGTAATGGAAGGAGCATGGAGGGGAATGGCAGGAAATAGGCAGGGTGGCTCTTGAAGTCCAAGGGACAGAGGGTAAATTTTATTCTGAAAGCAAAAGGAGGACATTGGAGCCCAGCCAGCGTGGCTCAGTGGTTGAGTGTTGACCTAGGAACCAGGAGATCATGATTCAATTAGTTCGATTCCCCATCAGGGCACACACCCTGGTTGCTGGCTCGTGATCCCCACTGGGGGACATACAGGAGGAAGCCAATCTATGATTCTCTCTCATCATTGATGTTTCTATCTCTCTCTCCTTCTCCCTTCCTCTCTCTGAAATCAATAAAAACATTTCTAAAAAGGAAGATATTGCAAAGTTTTGAAAAGGGGGAGAACATGACTAAATTTACATTTCTAAAAGATCATCCTAACTGTTGTGAGGTAAATTGACTGTGGGAGTGCCAAGGTGGATGGGGGGAGGGGAGTGAACACAAGTAAGCTGTAACAGTTGTCCAAGAGAGATATAACAGTACATACAGATGGAGGGAGGGAGTGAACATTCAAATCGATGAAGCACCTAGAGGAAAAATGCACATGTTAGTTCTGCTCAAGCACTGTTTTTCTTTCAAATGAACATGTTGATGAAAAGCTATTCCTATTCAACCAAAGAAAATGTAAATGAATTTTTAAATCAGAAAGTATAAAACTGTTCTGCAATATTACATGGTGTTTGTATTGTTTTCAAAGAGAAGCCGAGTCTATGTTTAAGCACTTGACTTAAGGAGAGAACTTAGAACAGAACCCCTTCAATCACAATCAACAGGAAATCAAAGGTCAGATATAAATTATGTAAGTCAGGAGGGAAAAATATCCTAGGCTCACTGTTCTATATAGATTAAAAAATTAAAAGGGCCCTGGCCAATGTGACTCAGTTGGTTGGAGTGTGGTTCCATGCACTGGAAGGTTGTGGGTTCGATTGCTGGTCAGGGTACATACCTAGATTGCAGGCTCAATCCCCTGTTGGGGCATATACGGGAGGCAGCAGATCGACGTATGTCTCTCACATCAATGTTTCTCTCTCTCTCTCCCTTTTCCCCTAAGATTAAAATGAATTTAATGAATACATTTAATGCAGGGATTTAAGGGGTAAACCAGCACAAGTAAAAGGAGAGTGAAATTTTTTCTTAAAAGTATGATTGTCAAGTCCTGTCATTCAGGATATTGGTATGAGGGGAAATCTGATATTTCAACTGAAATGATAAGATTACAGATGCACAGATTTTTTAATAAATGTAAATAGCATATTTTAAAATATTTTCAGAAAAAGTATCTTAAAAACATCCTTCGCTTGTTCATTTATTTCATCTCCTCCTTTTACACCTTAAAAGAGACAGTGCTTGCATGAAGATTGCACCCAGATGTCAAAAGGCAAACAATATATTTATCCCACAGGTACATGTATTTTTCTCTTTAACAAAAACTTTGTATATTAATGGCCAACACATACACAGTACTTGCTATATGCTAAACACTATTCTAAGTGCTTTACAGACATAAAAGCATTTCATCCTCACAACTCTACTAGGCATGTGCTGCTATTAGTCCCATTTTATAGATGAAAAAATGGAGGCCCACCAGAAGTTAAATATGTTGGCATAGCTGGAAGCCAGAATTCAAACCCAGGCAGTCTGCTCTGTGCTCTTGACTACCACGTGCTCTTAACTACCACTCCTGTACAGGATGTAGCTCGGTTATGAGTCGGCGAAATCAACACCTGTAGGGTGCAATTGAAAGAAAATGAGTGAGGCACTGGGGAAACTCTCTCTCCTCAACAGCTAACTCTACCACACCAGAGAAGATGCAAGTGACATTTTCTAATCCTGCCGAACATCTCACCTAAAAGAGGGATTTGCCTTCCATATCATAGGCAGAGTCTCATATTCTGAAGATTTTCTTCTGGCCGTAGCAGTCAAGCACTACCATGCTTCGTAACAATACCAGGGCACTGTGCCGAAGAAGCTGGATTTTTATTCAGCTGCGTGAACAAAACCTGGTTTCAAATACAAGGCTTCCTTTTTTCTCATTCCAGGGGATTTCATTTAAGACTGAAAAATGTCCTTGCCATAAGAGGATCTTAATATAAGAGAAAACAATTCTATTTCATTCTAGGGGTTTTTTCCTCCAACTTAACTCAAATTCAAAATACCATTCACCCAAGCATGCCCTCTTCTTCTAACGTGGCCTAAGACTCTCATCTCAACAAATCTTACCAGACATTCCCAAACAATTCATGCAATCGCCTTAACACACTAAAACAATTCGTTGACTTTTTTATAAACAATGGCTGTTATCTTATACTACCCATATTTAACCTCATGAAAATCCAGCTAAGAAGACTCATATTAGAACCTGCATTTGCTAAAGAAAGAAGGTAAAGAATAGAGAACTAAAATGTCTTGCATAGGATCACATAAGTAAGTGAAGTGTGGCGAAGATATGTGGATATGGCTCCAGAAAAGTAAAGAGCAGCCATTAACTGTCCATTAGATATGAAATCAGTCATTCAGCTGGCTTACTGAAACCTGACGTGCACGTTCCATGCTAATCAGCAGAGTTCCATAGTGAACCATTGGAAACTCCCAAGCAAGTTACCCACCTGCCCCAGTTTCCTTGTCTACATAATGAAGCTAGTACTAGCACCTATATCCCAGAATTATTGAGAAGGTTAAGCGAGGTATTGTACGTCAGCATTGAGCACAGTGCCTGGCACAAAGGATTTTAATACATAGAAATAGAACGATGCAATTAGAGCAGTCGAATGATGATTGAGCTCCTCTCACCACAGGGTGGAGAGGTGGCTTGGATGACATATTATCAGAAATGATGGATAGAGCCTTTGCCAAACCTGTGAGATTAAGGAAAGAGGTAGCATCCTGGCTAATATAAGTTCTTCTTACATCTATATGCTGACATAGGAGTCCATTCTCAGAAATTTTCATATGATTACAATGCAAAATCTTACAAACAAAAGAGTCATACCAAAATAAATCTAGGCAAATGCTTGGATTAATTAACTCTCTTTTTCCCCAATTAACATTAGTATCATTTCTTGTTGCTTATACTTTTTAAAAGGAAAACCAATTACAGGAACCAAAACTAAGTCACACAAAATTAATCCACCAATTATTAACTTAATCCTGTAATTTAGCATTCTATTATATATTGTCTTGTTGTCCTGTAGTTTCTTCAGAGGCTTTTAGCTTTCCAATTAGATTAGGAGAAACTCAAAGGCAGAAACTGCATAATATACTTTCTTTTTTGTTACCTACACAGCTTACTATAATTTCCGGTACATGGTAGATAGTCAATACCCTAAGACCATGGTGGTTGTGAATTAAATTCCATATCATGCCTTGGCAAGGCGAGGTACACATAGAACTCTCATGCATTACAGGAGAGAGTTAAAATTGGAATAACCACTTTGGGAAAATGTTTGGCAGTATTTACAAAAACTAAACATACATATACCCTATGCCACAGCAATTCCACTATTGGTGTATATGCATAAATATGTGCATACACCAAAAAAATGTATAAAAATGTTCAAAGCAGTATGATACAGAATAGATCAAAACTGAAACAATCTAAATATTCTTTCAAGATAGAACAAATAAGTGAATTATGGTATATTTACAATATGGAATACAGTGCAGCAATAAAAATAGACTATCTCCTCTAATTAAATGATATCAAAAATGGTGACTCTCACGAGCATAATGTTAAACAAAAGAAACCAGGCCCAAAGAGGTTCATATATGATTTGATTTATATAAAGGTCAAGGACAGGTAGAATGAATCTATAAAGATAGAAGTCGGAAGCCTTTGGGAGAGGGACACAGGAGAGACTTTGGAGTACTGGTAATAAAAATGCTTATGTGAATAAAAAGCCTCAGGACCAATATTATTGTAGTCCCCTGCCTTTGTCCCTCTCCCTATTGCAATCACTGTAATTTATGAATGTTCTATACGAATCATAAAAGGCAGAGAAAAGAACATCACAGCAAAAAACATTGGCCTATAAGACCTTCTCTAAGGTTCTGTTGCTCCCTTGAACTAATTCTGCAAGTTAGTCAAGTTACTAAATTTTTCTGTGCTCCCTCACCTAGAAAAAAAAAAAAATCTCTTTTATTCCCTAGGCAGCACAATACATAGTGATTCACGTCATGTGTAAAAAGTAAAACAAAAATATATTATGATGACAACTAATTAAAAACAACTTAAACATCAGAAGAAACTATGGAGAGCTATAATTAGCTGCCAAATGATGATATTGTAAAGAGATTTCAATACAAATAAAACTTGGGATCAAAAGGTCCCATCATGCTATGAACAGAACAATGTTAACAGAAAAATAAAAGCCAGATGATTTTATCACCAGCCCAGAGCACCCTCAGCCCTTCAACTTCTCCATCTTCTGTAGAACCACATCACTGGCCCCCTTTACCCAGCCAATGGAAAACGCCCCCAGGAACTGGCAACGATATGGTAGGGCAGGTCAGGGCAATGAAGTCTTGAAGTGGCTTATACTTTATTGTGTTTGCATAGAGCATTGTATATCCTACCTAATAATAGACAAATATGCAAATTGACCGCACCTTCGCTATGCCCAAGCCACGCCCACCAGCCAAGCCACACCCACCAACCAATCAGGACGAGTATGCAAACCACCCCAACCAAGATGGCGGCTAAATTGCATATCAAGACAGCATAGAAAGAAGCCAAGAGCTGCAGAAGGGAGCAAAGCTGCGGAGAAGCAAGCAAGTCGGGGGGAGGAGAAGGGAGGAGCGGAGGCGGGGCCGGGGGAGAAGGAAGGAGAGCAGGCGGGCTGGTGGAGAAGGCGGGGCGGGGGAGAAGGGAGGAGCCCAGGTGGGGCCGGGGGAGAAGGGAGAAAAGCAGGCGGGCTGGCGGAGAAGGCGGGGCGGGGGAAAAGGGAGGAGAGTAGGCGGGCAGGGTAGAGTGCAGCAGGAAACCCTATTGCAGGATTCTTCCTGCAACGGGAACGCTAGTCCTATATAATAAAAGGCTAATATGCAAATCAACCAAAAGGTAGAACGACAAGTTTCTATGATGCGCACTGACCACCAGAGGGCAGATGCTCAAAGTAGGAGCTGCCCCCTGTTGGTCAGTGCGCTCCAACAGAGGGACCACTGCTCAACCAGAAACCCTGAGCCAGGTTCATGGCTGGCGAGAGGGCGCGGGCCAGGCTGAGGGACCCCACCCCACAAGTGCACGAATTTCGTGCACCAGGCCTCTAGTAGTACTTATATATTTTATTTCTTGTGATAAAAAAAAAAGTTTTCTGTGGGGCATACACTTCAATCATAAAAGACACATCTTGGTTTCTCCTTCCTATAATCTTCACCTTCTTTCTCTAAGAGATATCCTGGCCCCTCCTGAGCACCTGCATCCACTGTACCCTTTCTCTTATAACCTTTATACAACTGGGCCTAGAGAGGAGGTATGTGACCCTCTGGCTTCTCATTGCAGCTTCCCCCTCACATTCCATTTTCATTATATTAAATTACTAGAGGCCCACCCTCGCGTGCCCTGCCCACCCGCCTGCTGCCCCGCCTTGACACCCTAACCTCTCCATCCAGAGCTCGAGTGTGCCTGGCCCCGCCCCTGACCCCTCTGGCCTTCTCTGGCCGCTTCAAGCCCCACCCTCCGTCCCGGGAGTTGCCTGAGTTGCCTCGGGCTGGTTGTGCCTCCCTGCTTCTGCCCAGTGGCGGCTCCACCCCATCATGGCGCCAGAGGAGAGCATGGAAGTCTCACGCCTGCTGCAGAGTTTCGAGCAGCGCTGCCTGGCAGCACACACGCTGTGCTCCTTCCCCTGGCAGGTGGGCGGCGGGTGCGCTGAGTGTGAGCGGTGGGTGGCAAAGGACTGGTGAGGGGGGAGCTACAGGCTCTCACCCCACCCTTCCTGCCACGGGATGGTCCCGCCTCCTCCAGGAGCAATGAGGCGTCTCTGCCCCGCCACGCACGCATATGCAGCCTCCTGCTGATCAGTCATTGCAGCGTGAGGGCATCATGACCATCAGCATATTAGCTCTTTATTATATAGGATTTTCTCCCTCTCTCCTCCATAAAGTTTCCTAGCTAGAATCTTATCCGTTATTACCCCCAAACCTTCATTATTGATGCCATCTACAGATACCTGAGTCATTTCCACTCATTGGTTGACAATTTTAGCTCCTGCTTCATGATGACTTTATAAAACACAATTCCTATCTTAATTTTTAGCTATTTTACTTCATACATAGACCTTCCAACCCTGGCCTCTTCTTGAATTTCTCTCCTCTAATAATTATGTTTTACACCCCATCCTAGCCCCTTATTCCCAAGTCATGTTACTCACCTTATTACCTACCTACAAACCCTCCAAAATCTAAATTTCATGCATCCCACTGCCTGACCACTTCTTTCTTCATGCTCATTCCTTCCAGTACCTCAATTCACTCCAACAATGCTTAAACCCCACAGGGACTTGCAGAACACTGATCCTACTAATTTTTCACTGTCCTCCCTTTCAATGTCTCTCCAACCTCCTTGCTCAATTAAAATTCCATGGCAATCATTATAATCACTTCTTTGCATATATCCTTGACTCTTTTCCTCTCTCACCACCTTCATCTCTCACATGGATTATTGCCTTAGTATTCTAACAGGTCCCCTAGCTTCTATCTTTATCCACTGACAGTCTGTTCTCAACACAGCAGCCAGGGGGGTCCTTTAAAAATGTAAATCAGGTCATGTCATTTCTCTATTCAATACTCTCAGTGGCTTCCATCTCACTCTGAGTAAAACCCAAAATCCAAGTGATGACTTACAAGCCTACTTATGATCCATGCCCCTTACCTCTGACTTGCCCTCCTCTGACTCTTCTTTGCACTCACTCCAGGACAAAAACACTCGTCCCCTCACTATACCTCAAACCCACCAGATATTCCCCTGCCTCAGGGCCTTTGCATTGATGCTCTCCCCTGCCTAAAATGCTCTTATCCTAGATATATCACTGACTTTCTTCTGTGCCTTCAAGTTTTGCTCAAATCTCAGTTTCTAAATAAGGCTTACCCTGAAATCTTATTTAAAATTGCTAAACCTCCACTCCAGCCTAGCACTCGCCATCCTCTATACCCTGTTCTATTTTTCTTTTAAACATTGTATTTTTAACTGTCAACTATACTATACAATTTGATTATTATGTTTGTTACCTTCCTCTTGTCCCCTCCACCACTAGAATTTAGACTCCACAAAGAATAAAGGTTTGGATCTATCTTGTTCATTTGTACCTGCCAAGTACCTAGAGTAAGACCTAGTACGTGGTAGATATACAATAGATTTGTTTAAATAAATCCAACATAAATATTTCTCTCTGTGTGACTTGCTGGATTTCAATAACACCAGAACCAGACTACAGTAAAATCTCTTAGATTCCTAATTTGCAATGTTTCTATAGAAAGTGGGCTCAAAAAGAAAAGAAAGTTCCTAATTGACCCATATGTTATTGCCCAAAAGTTGATGTCTATACTTTCCCCCATAAGTAACAAATATTTTGATTGTCGATCCACAAGTCAGTCTATAAGATTATATTTAATTTACAGTTATTTAAATTATTTTCTATTATAAATGGATAACAATGAATTTAACTAACTCAATACCAATTAATTAAGCAGCAATGCAAAACACAAGGAAAAATTTGGAGGTGGTGGCTATACCTACTACATTGTGGCGATGGTATCACAAGTATATACATATGTCCAAATTTATCAAAATGTACACATTAAATATGTGCAGTGTTTGTATCTCTATTAGATCTCCATAAAGCTGTTTTTTTAAAAGCAAGACAAAAATAATGAATAGTATGATTTTATCTTGAATGCCAACACTTAAGAGCAGCCATATTTAATTAAAGAAAGTGAGAAGAAAGATAGAAACTTTCACGCCTACTCTGAAGGGGAGGTCAAGGCTCTTTCAGGTTATTAGAAATGTAGTCTTTGTTATGTCTGTTTTCACTTCAAAGCATGGTTTCCCTTTTCTCTGTTACACGGGGATCACCAGCGCTGCTCTTATACCTTCTAGCTCACAGATTGGTTCTTTTCAACTCATCGAAATGAAATAAAAAGAGAGCTCGAAAGAGTGAAGGAGACTACGTGTTTTTGATATTACTAGGCAACAGCTGGAAGGAGGGAAACAAAATGGTGCTAAAATGAAGAAAAATTGTTTGAGCTGAAAATAGGTGTACTGTATACGAGGAGGGCGCATCTCCTCTGGGCTCAGACATTAGTCGAAAGGGAAAACATAAACAGTGTTACCAAGTCCGGTGGGAAGTGTAGCAGTGTGTAAGCACGATGAGCAAGATAATTGTTCAATCAGTGAGTCAATGAATTAGTGAATGAGTACGTAAGTCATAAGTGTATGATGCGAGGGTTGCTTTCACCCTGGGAAAAGAGAGTGCCCGGGAAGAATTGTTACGTTGCCCTGATGGTCAGTCATACTGGCTACCTTTTAAAGGTTCTGGTTTTATTTGCATTGTCTCCACATTAGACTTGCTTCTTTCTCTCTTTCTAATCGGATCATAAATATAGATCATTGTGGCTTCAGAATATATAGTATATGTTTCTGGAAATTTACATATAATAAAGTTTAATTTTAAATAGAGGGAAATGCATGATTTTTTTTAATCCATTACATTTATATAGCACTTTCCAGTTTATCAGTCATTTAGATGTGAAATTTTAGCATAAAGTGCTCTTAGGGACCACATACTATCTATATTATAAATAATCTGGTTCATTTAAGAGCAGGAAAATGAGGTCCAGAGATGGCCAACGATTTCTCTCAGGTCACAAAGTGGGCCTAAAATGTAGGTCCCCTCTCTGCCCATCCTGCTTTCTTCCCAGTAATCCACACAAGTAACTCAGGCAGACATCACTACATGCATTTTACAAATAAGGAAAGTGAGGTGTGGACAGGCTACATGTCTTAAGTAAGCTACACAAACAGCCCAACCCCAGCCTGATGCTCTTTCTGATATGTACACCTACTCAAAGTAAGTCATGTCTGAGAAAGAAACAAATGTGAAGCCAATAAATCTTTGACAGTCTACCCCCAAATCATCTATGTATTTATGTTTGAATTTCATTATTTTCATGTCATTATTTTCTATTTCTCAACACAAACCTATTTGCTTTTGTAATACTATTAAGATTCACAGCAAGGATTTATTAGTGTATTGTTCTTCTTTAGATTTATAGAAACAATTTGGAACAGTATAAAATCTAACCTGATGATAGTATTGACTAGATCCTAAATTCCCTTCCATTTGTTTTGTAAACTGTGTACAAAGGATTTGAAAGGTTATCGTTTAGGAAAGGTTTTGTGTTTTGTTTAACCTTCCTTTCTAATTCATCTGTGCTTTTTGTTGACCAAGTAAAACAGGGTTGTGGAGTGTGCCCTCTGCTGGTAAGAAGAGGAAATTGTCATATTTAAACCAAAGAGATCCTTTGAATTATGTGACTATGTGGTATTATCTGAAGATCTAAAATATATGAGGCTACAAATAACTGATTTTGTAAATAATCATCATGTTATTATATAGACACTTAAATTTGGAAAGAAAATGGATTTACAAAACACAGAAACGGAAATTGAATTATTGGATTTATACTTATTTTGACATTTTATTTTGCTTTACTACTAAGTAAAGTCTAAGAGGCTACAGCTAGGAAGGGAAAGTGCAGTCATTCCCAGGTTGATGAAGCCACTCCAGGTTTTCATCATATTTTTCCAAGCAAAGTGTCAATTGCAAGCACTGACTCTGTCATTAAATGGAAGTCACTAAATTCAGTGACCCATATATCTTCTCCCACCCATTTTCTATCACTGTCCTTCAACAACTCCATATCAACCTTTTTAATAACTGCTTCCAAGGCAAAGAGAGAGATAAATTCCCAGCTGATCATTATAAGGGTATGCTTTAGACTTGGGAAAGTTACTTAAACTGTCAACAATAAACTTAGGATAATATTTCTTACCTCCTAAGGTAGTTTTGTGGACTAAATGGACAATATAGAATAGAGCAAAAGTAGGTTTACAGTTATTCAGATGGAAAATAATAATTAATAAATAATAACACAAGAATAAACTCTGTGTTTTGCATACTCAGAACTGTTAACATACTATTGTCCCACACTGTATGTGTTCCTTATTATGGCGGTGTTGAAAAACAGGTCTTGCCCTTAAAACATAATGGGCATGCTATTATGATGACTGTCCTATATGATCTGTCACCAGGCCACCTCTCCTACCATTCTCCTCTGCTACAGCCACCCTGAAACTCTGCCATGCATACTGTGCCCCTGGGCCTTTGCACTTGCTGACCCCTATGACTGTACTGTTCTTTACACATACAGCACATGGCCTGTTCCTACAGATCACCCTATATCAAATCCAATTGCTTTACCCTGCTTTTCTCCCATGCATCACTTCCTATTATTACAGTGATTTTGTTTTGTTTCTAGTTTACAGCTTCCCAATAAGAAGGTAAGCTCTGTGAGACAGGGACTATACTTGGTTCACTGCTTTGTTCATGGTGACTGGAAGAGTACCTGGTTCTCAGTAGGTAATCAATTAATATTTAGTGAATGAGGAATATTGCAGAGAACATTTTTGCTTTCAATGGAAGAGCGGTCTAATGACTTCTAGAGCCCCATCTTGTGATTTTATTAAGAAAGATCATCTCAAATAAACAGACCCCAGGCTCTTCCTATGGGTCACTGAAAGAGTACTTTCAGAAGTCCTCAGAGCTTCAATGGTATTCCTGAAGAAAAATATTTACATGGTGGTGCATTGATCAGGCATTTGAAGGCAAAATAGAGCAACCAAAAGTAGCTAAAAAATACCACATTCCTGCAAATGGTTAAGTGTTTAACTGTTAAATATGTCATATAACTTCTACTCCTTAAAATTAAGTATATACACTGACTGGCCAGATTATTATGATCTGTAATATATATATTAGAGGCCCAGTACATGAATGGGGTCGGGCCAGCCTGGTCAGGGGGAGGGAACATGGGCGGTTGGCCGGCCTGCCTGCTGGTCAAACTCCTGGTGGAGGGGACAATTTGCATATTAGCCTTGTATTATATAGGATATACACTGAGTGGCCAGATTATTATGCGTTCAGAGATCATAATAATCTGGCCACTCAGTGTAATAGAATAATGCTTCTCAAGAACAAAGAAGAAAAAGAAGTAACAGAGAAAATATAAAATTTCAGTGTGTGAGCATATGCTAGTACCTACTTTTTTATGACACTGCTGAACCTTATTAAAATAGAAGTATTTTAACACACCATGACACTCTATAACATCTTCTAAATCTACTCAAAAATAATATGCCTAGAATTCATCTTAAAGAAATATTATACTCTATTAAAAATATGCTACTATGAAAGCCCAGCTTCAGGATAAACACATTTTAAATACGCTTGCAATCACTAAGGAATTAGCAAAATGAGGAAATTGTCAACATGTCCAAATATTCCTAGCTGGTTTTCTGGCAGGGCTGTCTGTCTAGATGCATCAAGATTACACACAAGAAAAATGATTGCAGTCATTTGGTGTTTTGAAAAATGCCTGACACTATCCATCTTAATGCCAACATTTTAGGCCCCATATTGCACATGATGAGAGAACTGACCTTTGAAAGAAAATTGTGGGGTCGAATAGAGAAACATCAAATGACAGAAACAGATAGAAAGGACTGTTGCTGCAATCATACTTGGATCATCTTCTCAAGTGACCAACTTTTCTAACCAGTATATTTGTTACTTAATCATCCTCCTCAGTAAAAACTCTCCCATCCAGGTATGTGTCACATGAGGGGAAATCCTGTCACTTAAAAAAAAAAAAAAGGCAAAGCTATGAAAACTTCAGTATCTAGTTATATGTAGAAAAGTCTTATTGAATATATGATTTCAGATCTTTGTAATATTTTACAAAGTAACAAATTATTTTAAAATTAATTAAATGAATTTTAGGAACTTCCTAAGACCAAAAGGTGAGGCAGGTCCCCTTAATTCTGATATCTTCATGTTTGCTGGTGGGTACCTTCATATAGAGCTATAAAAAAGCAGGGGGAGCCCAGGACGGCGTGACTCAGTGGTTACACTGTCTGTCTTGGAATCTTCACATGGATTTTTCTCTCTGCCCTTCTCTCCCTGCTTCCTCCCTCCTCCCCGTTCCACTCTCTCTAAAATAAATGGGGAAAATATCCTCCAGTGAGGATTAACAATAACAAAACAACAACAAAAAGCAAGAGGAAAATCTCAAATTCCTTAGATATAGTTCTTCATTTATTCATTTAATAAGCACTTCTTGAGTGCCTGTTACATGGCAGAGCCTGCTGCTAGGGGTAAAAGATTATACATAGTCTCAGCTGTTGGGAACTGAGAAAGCAATAACATGACAGAGAGGACTTCTAATTTTGGGGATAACATCATCATCATGAAGTGCTCCCAAAGAAAAGTAAAAAGGAGACTAAGCATTAGATAAGGAGCAATGCATTTGGCCACTCCAGATATTTAAAAAACACAATCATGTGCAAGTCTGATATTATTTCAGATGCCTAAGTCATCAGAAGTGATTTATTATGTTATTCCATCAATTTATCACCCCTGGAAAGTAATAAGAAAATTATATGCCTTGTTTTGCAGATTATGAAGCCAATATTCTGAAAAATGTGACATATACAAGTTCAAAAAATGAGCGGATCTGCTCCTCCTAGTCCATGGTTTTCCTTATTATAATAGTTTCTCTGACCATATAGAATAAACTAATCTTCCTTCCATTTCCCTCTTCAAACACTGGTGGGAATTCCTTAGCGACAAAGTAGTAAATGTTTAAGTCAATGTACTTTGAAAACTGCCCCTAAATACCTCTGCCAGCGCCATAAAAGCAAAATTGAAACTGGCCAGTTGAGGTAGTTCCATTGTAACATTCTTAGAAACACATACTTCTTCATTAATTTTTAGATATTCCTAGTATATTTTTCTAGCATTCAAAATATCTATACAAAAACATTCAGTTGAAACTGGAGTATAAGTTAGCCGATGAGCTCTTGGGCTTGCATTAGGTAGACCAGAGTAAAAACACCAGCAACTCTACTGAGCTCCTCACTAAACCTGAGCTTGCCTCATCTGTAAATAGAGCAAGTACCCACCACCACATTAGTAAAATGCTTGGGTGAGCTCACAGTACATGCATGCTAAATAAACCATACAGTTGTGTATACTTTTCAAGTGATTTCATAGTGCATGCTTAACATTACAGTTAGAATCTGTAGAAATCAGGAATTTCTAAGGCCTAAATTTTTTGTCATATTCAGTAAGCATTAATAAAAGTGATTTAGCAGTGATAATAAGAATCCACCTGATATACATCAGGGCATGGAGAATCATCCATAAATGTTAATTATTTGACTGTCACATTATTAAAAGTTGACAAGTCTATACTTCTCTTGAGGCAAGTATAAACAAACATTTTTAAAATATATTTTTATTGATTTCAGAGAGGAAATGAAAAGGAGAGAGAGATAGAAACATCAATGATGAGAGAGAATCATTGATCAGCTGTCTCCTGCACGCCCCCTACTGGGAATTGAGCCTGCAACTCGGGCATGTTCCCTGACCGGGAATTGAACCGTGACCTCCTGGTCCATAGGTCAACACTCAACCACTGAACCATGCCGGCTGGGCAAAATAACAAACAAGCAAGCAAACAAACAAACAAACAAAAAAACCAGAAAACATATTTAGTGTAAAAAAAAAAAAAAAACCTTTTTCCTTTTATTCCTTTTATTTTCCTTTAGGTGAATGTTCCATATTGAAACCAGTGGGAGGCACACATATCATCTTTCTCAGATCTCAGCATTTCCAACAAAACAAACTGTGGGTCCATTATAGAGTGTTGTTGTTGCTGTCATTTTAATATCTGTAGATTCTTTGTGAAGGCGCAAAGGTGCCTGTGGTTAGAGAGAAGATATTTTCCATTTTTATTAGGACCTTCAAATTTCCATAATTTTTGCTCTTATTGGATTTCCTCAAAGCACAAAAGTAGAAAAATCTCTACTGGAGTGAAACTGCATCCAAAGTATACTATCTCAGCCTGTCTTTGTCTTATTCCTAAGATTATCCCAACAAAACAAATGTTTAGAAATTTAAAGAGAAATAAGAATCCAGTCTAAAACACAGTACTTACTTGGAATTTAACCTTACCAATAACAAAGAGAATCAGTATGCTTTGGATCCTGTAATGCTGCTAAGTATTGCACACTAAAATGGACTCAGAAGATAAAAAAATAAAACCCTCTTTTTCCGATTATTGCAAGGTAAGAAAAAAAATCTCTTAAATCTAAATACTGGAGGAAATGTAGTTTGCAGGAAATAATGTAAGTGCGCTCATGCTGCAGACTAACATCGCCCTGAAATCTGCCCCCTTAACAAAAGAGTTCACAGCCTCAACGCACACTTACACATCCTCCTTATTAAAATGCTGGAAATTAATTCCTTGCCCAAGAGGCATTCATGGTTCCATATTTAAAATCCTGCAGGTTCACAAAAAAGAACATTTAGATTATCTGCAGATGCTGTCATGCGAATTTAGCCTATTATTGAACATTTGCTATCTATGAGCATGAAAAAAAAATCAGTAAATTCAGTGGAATAGGCTGCTTGGGACAGATTAGGTTATCAGACTATAAATGAGGTAGAATTTTTCTACATGGAAATCGGTGAGATAAATTCAAGCTTTGTACCTTATAAATATGTGGTATTTATGGTAAGGGTGGCACAATAGAAATCAATGCCTGCCACTACCCACCCACAAATCTCTAATCATAGCATATTAACAAGGCTTGAACTAATGCAGGATCAAGTAGAACACAATTTTCTTGGTTTATGTATTTTAAAAGTAAGTGTGTTAATAAAAAACACAACAGAGAAAAGGAAAGAAGACTTCCTGCTGCTAAAGGGTACCATTTGGGATTTAACTTCATAGTAAGTCCAATATCTAATTCTTCAGACAAACACTACACCTAGATATTTAACACCACACACATCATCATGACACAGCATGGCAGCTCTGTTGGACTTACTCTATTATAAAAAACACCCTTATTACTAGCCTAGTACCACAGTGTGAATAATGAACTGTATTGTAAGTTGTATAGGATCACTTAACGAACTGCAATAATATGAAATTGCTTTTCAGTGAAATGTGTTGAAGCCAGGTTGTTCCATTTAATAACCTGTCTTATTCACTCAACTCTTCAATCTTCAAATCTTGACCATCTACAGTTAGGCCCTGTGGGAGAGTCAATATGTAATTATGATAAATTAGTTGTAAGTTAAGTGATAATGTAAAATCACCTTCAAATACAGCCTAATAAAATGCCAAAAGACCATTACACTTTTACAATAATCGATATAATGTCAACAGGTTCTATCCTACGAAGCCTACCCAATTTGTCACTGAGTGAAAATTACCAATCTTAGATCAGTTTTCAGGAAGAGAGACTGAGACACAGTGAATGTTCCGTAAATACTTGATACCTGACTGTTGACTAATACCTTATAGAGCTCCTGTGAAACAAACTAACCAAATCTTTAACATACATATTATTCCACTAGGATCTATACACACTTAGTAAGTTGAAAGGCCCTAATAACATCACATCTTGATTCTATTTTAGGCACCAAGAGGCAAGTAATTACAGAGCTACATCCTCAAAGTTACTCTGCAACCATGCATATCAGTGGACTAGATTTGACAGCAAGATACCAATGTTCAAACCTAATCAGACAGTGTATTAACCATTGCTGCTGGGTTATTAATTTAGTGTTTGAGAGCTAGAAATATTCTAAAAATGTTTTCAGTTTTCAGACACTTTTAATCTTGGCTGCCATACTTCAATGTACCATGAAGCAATTCAAAGTCAGATTCCACTGGCATTTCTTAAACAGAAAGATTGAACACCAAACACTGGGCCGGACCTTGCCACAGAAACTGGTGATTCTGATGACCAACCAGGTTTGGAAACCAGCCTGCCAATCAGTGCTCAAGTACAGTATCTTCATGATTAATATTTTTCTGTCCTCCAGTGGTAGGACAGAAAAACCTGAAAAAGGCCATGCAGCCCAGCCAGCATGGCTCAATGGTTGAGCATCAACCTATGAGCCAGGAGGTCAGGGCTCAATTCCTGGTCAGGTCACATGCCTGGATTATGGGCTGGATCCCCAGTGTGGGGCATGCAGAAGGCAGCCGATCAATTATTCTCTATCATTACTGACTAGAGGCCCAGTACACAAAATTCATGCACTGGTAGGGTCCCTAGAGGCTGCCAGCTGCCGGCCATGGCCTCCCTTCCTTCCCCCAGCCGCCTGCCACTGCCAGGGCCTCTCTCCCTTCCCCCAGTCACCTACCATTGCCGGGGCCTCCCTCCCTTCCCCCTGCTGCCTGCCACCACCAGGGCCTCCCTCCCTTCCCCCAGCCAACCCCACCCATTGGTTGAACTCCAAGACAAACTCCTGGTCGAGGGGACAATTTGCATACTACGCTTTTATTATATAGGATGTTTCTGTCTCTCTTTCCCTCTCCCTTCCTCTCTGAAATCAAGAAAAATATATTTAAAAAAATTAAAAAAAACTAAAAAATATGTTTTTTTAAAGGCCATGATTTTATCTTTGAAGAGCTCTATTAGCAAATCCTATATAATAAAAGCCTAATATGCTAAGTGTCCGGTTGTCTGATGGTCCATTCAACCAATCAAAGCATAATATTCTAATGATATGTTAAGACCGCTCAACTGCTCGCTATGACATGCACTGATCACCGGGGGCAGATACTCTGACTGGTAGGTTAGCTTGCTGCTGGGGTCCAACTGATCAGGACTGAGCGAGATGGGCCAGACACGCCCTGGAGCCCTCCTGCAGTCCCTCCCTGGCTGGCCAACCTCCCGCACTCCTCTCTGGCCCTGATCATGCACCAGTGGGGTCCCTCGGCCTGGCCTGTGCCCTCTTGCAATCAAGGACACCTCAGGGGATGTCAGAGAGCCAGTTTCAGCCCAATCCTGCAGGCCAGGCCAAGGGGCCCCACTGGTACACAAATTCGTACACCGGGCCGCTAGTTCTTCAATAATTAGCCAAAATCTGTGTTTTAAGAATGTCTATCACAGGACTCTTTGAGTCAAACATGCCCTCTTGCTCTCCTACATGAGAGTACAGCTCTTCACAAACATGAAAATAGCTATCATGTCTCACCTTCCCTCAATTTAAAGTTGTTTGCCCATGACCAATCTTTCTGGCACATCCCATCTTTTTCCTTTACATAATTTACAATGACTAGGTCATTGGTGTGCTCACGTTTGTACAGCCTATGTTCTCCACTAGACCTCTCTCCATGAGTTCAAGGATCATTGGCACCATTGCACAGCCAGCACCTAAAACATAACAGGTGCTCAACAAACATTTGATGGATTAGTATGTTAAAGAAGAAATAAATTATTGTCGGGGGGGGAGGGTGGTGATAAGTCTACAGTCATTTGATTTAGATTATCGTAAGTTATTTTTAGAGAGATTACAGAAGAAGAGTAAGTTCCTGTTTTAGAGCTGGTCTCCTACATTATAGAGAAATCTCAGTAAAATATGTTTAAATTATTTTTTATATAAGTAATTTTTTTCAATGATGAAGATAAAGATCAGCAACATTTGTTTAGCCTATATACAGGGTGTCCCAAACATGTATACATACTTTAATTCCAATGGGTTAAATCTGAAAAGAAAAACATCAATTGAGCTATCAGCTGTTGAGTGTGTATACATTTTGGGGGACACCCTGTATATGTTATTCTATAAAGTGCAAACAAATACCACACATTTGTGATATAGTGTGAGCAGAATAGATAGTTGTTGCCCTCATGATGTGATAATGAAATTTAAGGGGCTACTATACAGAGAAGGAAAGTAAAATATTTACTGCATGAGAATTAAGTTCACTTCCTCGCAAAGATCTAGCAGTGGAACATCAATCCCAGTAATTGGATAATAACCACAAGGAGGGAAAACAGAAGACAGTAGACATCAATTTAAACCAATAAATCATAGAGTTATAAAACCAAAACTCAAGCAAATTCAGAGACAGAAAGCAGAATGGGGGTTTCCAGGGACTGAGTGGGGAGAAGAATGGGTAGTTACTGTTTAAGGGCATGGAATTTCAGTTTGGAAACATGAAAATGTTCTGGAGATGAATGGTGGTGACGGTTGCACAACAATGTGAATGTACTAATGTCACTGAACTGTACACTTAAAAATAGTTAGAATGGTAGATTTTATGTTAGGTAGACATAAAATCCCCCCCCCCAAAAAAAAAAAAACAAAAAAAATTGAATCACAAAAGGCAGTGCAGTGGTCATTCAGCACCCATTTGCAGAAATACTAGTCCTGAGTCTTTTATTGGGTTACACATGCACAAGTATGGAGAAACACCACCAACAGCAGGATCTTCAAGCAAAGACAGACAACTACATTTGATAAATGATGCATCATTATGCAACTAACAAGGAACCTCAAGGACAGTGACAGCTCATTTTTTCTTCTAATTCCCTTTCAGGAAAGCTCTCCAGAGCTATGAGACTCAGTGATTTTATTTAAAAAAAAACAAACACCTAACCTCCAAAACACAAAGTTTTACTCCTCAAGTGAAAAGGCCTTACTTTGAAAAATCTCAAGATGTGACCAACAGAAATGACTTCAGGATGAAAATGAGAAATACTGGCGAAGCTAATTGGAAATTGGTAACCTTGCCCAAATACTCTAACTGTTCTCTGTTCCTTGTTTACACAGGCACAAGGGAAACAATATTTAGAATCATGATGCAGGTGGTATATTAGTGAGGAGAAAAAAAAACTATCTCTATATATAAAAGCCCAGTGACCTGAATGGCAGAATGACCAGAACGACCAGTGGCTATGACGTGCACTGTGGCAGACAACCAGTTTGATACAGGCCCTGATCAGCCCCTCACCTGGCCAGCCCCAACCCTGATCGACTCCCAACACCCTGATTGGCAGTGGTGCCAGCTGGCCAACCACCCATGGCCCCTCTCCCTGGCCAGCCCCACCCCTGATCTGCCCCCCACCCCAATTGGGGGTGGGGCTGGCCAGCCAACTTCCCACAGCCCTTCCTCCCTGCCGACCAGGCCAATGGGCCCCCATCGGGAAGGGCTGGCCAGACCCCACCCGTGCACAAATTCATGCACTGGGCCTCTAGTTTTAATATAAAATGTAAGGCATTGTGTAACATTCCTCTGAGTCCTTCTCAGAATCAACCATTCTACCAATCATTTATATGGAAAGAAAAACCAGAAAGTGTCACCACCAGGCTTGTCAAGCTGTCAACCACATTTACCATTGTGTGTACAGGATACTAGTAGTGACACAAAAGAAAAAGTATTATCTTTGTCAGGAGCTCATAATAGGCAGCGTAATGGTTTGTACAATACATAATTTGGTCAGGGAGTTGGAATGCAATGATGAGAAGAACCTGGGCTCTGGAGTGAGGCCAATCAGTGATGCAATCCCAACTCTACAACTTTTTTAGCTGTATGGCCTTAATAATATTAGCTCAATTACTGAGGGCTTACCAAACACCGGGATGTTTGGTCTATAATCCATGCAAGTTAATCCTCACAAACCCTATAAATATTATCATTATTATTATTATTATTTTAATTCTCACCCAACAATGTGTTTTTATTGATTTTTTTAAAGAGAGAGGAAGTGGAAGAGATAGAGTGAGAGAGCAAAAGAATGAGAGAGAGCAAGAGAGAGAGAGAGAGATTGGTTACCTCCTCTATGCGCCTGACTAGGGATCAAACCCACAACCTAGATTATGTGCCCTCACTGAGAATCAAACCCACAACCTGTTGGTGTATGGAATGTTGCTCCAACCAACTGAGCCACCCAGCCAGAGCTATTATTATTTTACACATAAATTCATTATTTAACTTTTCTAAGCCTCAGTTTCCTTGGGGGAAGAAGGGTTAATAGCAACCTTATACTATTGTTTACAAAATTAAATGAATTAATATGTAAAAAATAAGATACCACAGTTTCTTAATGAATGAATGAATGCTGATATCATCACTTAATTACTATCCTATTTAATAAAGAAGAAATATGCTAATTGACCATCACATTCTCACAAGATGGTGGTGCCCACAGCCAATAAAGAGGGATTGTGCTAATTGACTGTCACACCCTCACAAGATGGCGGTGCCCAGTCCCCTCAGCCCCACCTCATCCAGCTGGAGTTCCCCAGTCCCCTCAGCCCCACAGGGGAAGGCAGTTGGAGGTGATCGGGCTGGCAGGGGAGGGCAGTTGGGAACGATCATGCCGGCAGGGGAGCAGTTAGGCGTCAATCAGGCTAGCAGGGGAGGAGTTAGGGGGCTATCAGGCTGGCAGGCAGAGTGGTAAGGAGCCAGCAGTCCCAGATTGTGAGAGGAATGTCCAACTGCCGGTTTAGGCCTGATCCCACAGGGGTCCCAGATTGCAGAGGGTGCAGGCTGGGCTGAGGGACAACCCCCCCCCCCACCAGTGCACAAATTTCGTGCACCGGGCCTCTAGTATTTTATAAACACCTGTACCAATTGAACACATACTGATTTCCAATTATTGGCATGCAATTCTCTCAATAAAGGACAAGCAGCCAGCATTCAGACATTCTGTTTATAAAGACAACCTAAACTACCATTAATACTCACTGTTATCTGTTATAATTATCAGAATGAATGAAAATAAAAGATCGATCATGAAAAAGCTTCTTATTTATCTCACATGGCAGTGTGCTTTCAATTCCTAGTGAGATTTCCCAAGATATTTATGGTGAAATCTACCCAGAAAAACTGATCTCAATTGAAAATCTTATAGTTTGGGAGAATACAGGAAATTTCCCCAGGGTAGTAGGGTGATATATGATATAAGTTCCTGGATATTCCTGCAGTAAATAAGCACTCAGCATGTACAAAACATCTGAGAAAATTTATATTAACAGAATATCTAGCACAGTAAATAATTTATGTTATAAAATGCCTCCCATCTCTTCCAGGTAAACTCCATCAAAGTAAAATTTTGAAAGCAGTTAATTTGCTGAAATAACATAATCATTAGTCAAAATCCATTACATTTCACCATGGAATCTCCAGTACTATCACTGTTCCTTGTCCTTCTAATAACAATACATGGATACAGTTAAATATCACCATTTTTCCTACAAAAAACAAGCAAAGGCTTAAAGACAGTATTTTTAAATACATCTAGAGATTTCAATTCAACTAAGCTTGAAATTAAGTTATAAAACTGATATTTTATACCACACATAATGCTTTTAGTTCTTGAGTTTCCAATTTAATTATTTTCAATTTCTTAATACTTACATTTTTTATTCAATTTTAATTGTATCTGTTTCCATCTTAAACTCTGAGAGTACCTCATTATAAATATTGAAAGATAGTCATCACTGTGGATTACACAGTCTAATAGGATATTGGGAATTTACTTTTATATGAAAATATTTTTTATTTTATTAAGTTGTTACTAAATGACAACCAATGCCAAGTTCTCTACTGGCATTAGGCATATGATGTGCCTTCAAAACATGGTGGGAAAAAGCAACACACACAAAGATAAGGATTAAAATACAATATGAGAGTGTAGCAATGGTGATAGATACAAAACTCCACAGAAACATAGAGGCATGTGCCCATTCCTGGGGAAGAATTGAATCTTGAAGAACAAACAATACCTCCCTAAGCAGACAATTCAAGCAAACAAACAAGCAACAAAAAGCAAAGAACATTTTCAGTAAAGGAAGATGCAAGACACATGACCTAGAGGTAGGAATGGGCATAATGTTTTCAGAGAATGTCAACTAGTTGTGTCGATGATTTGCAGTATGGAGGACATTGGGAAGGGGGCCTAAGGGATGGGTGAATAAGATAGAAGTGGAGATTAGCTGCCTACAAACCAGATTGTAGAGATCCTTCAATGACACACTAAGGAGGTTAGGCTCTAATGTAGTTGGTCGTGTAAATTTTCCCCTTGTGTTCCCTTTGAAAATGATTTCAATGAAAATATTCCCCTTTACTCACTCATTCGTTTCTATGGTCAGGGATCAACAAATATCACAGAGGCCAATTGTTTCCTGCTGCCTGTTTTTGTATGGCCCGCAAACGAAGCATAACTTTTACATTTTTAAGTGGATGAGCGGGGGGGGGGGGGGGGGGGGGGGCGAGAATACTACATCATGATATATGAAATTCAAATTTCTGTGTCCATAAATAAAGTTTCATTGAAACACACTCACATTCATTTATTTAGATATTATCTATGAGTGCTTTTGACCTACAATAACAGAATTGACTAATTACAACAGAGACAGTATGGCCCACAAAGCCTAAAGAATTGAATAAACTCTAAAAAGTTAGCTGATACCTGTTCTAGATAATGGCAAAACACAAGGAGGTCTAATTGTGGAGATGAAGGAAGTAGACAACTCAGGATGATGATAAGTACTGGGGTACAAATAACCTCAGAATATTGTAGGAGCACATAGTTGGGACACACAGTCCACATTGTGTCGAGGGACTGTGAAAGGCTTGTGAAATTGGATTAAATTAGGAGATTAAATCTTAAGGAGCCTTGCATGTCATGCTGAGAATTCAGATTTCATTATGAAATTAATGGTAAGCGTCTGCAGGGTTTTCAGAAGACCTATGACATGATCAGTCTTGTATTTGAAAACAGCCATCCTGATGGCAACGTATCTACTGGTACATAATGCCTTTTTCTGGCACAGCAAACACAGCATTGGCACATAAGGATGATTTGCTCTGGGAAGAACTGATGAGCATTCTTATCAGGCAACCATTTTCTTAGTTATTTTCTCTCTCTTAGTAAAATAATAACAACAATACTGGTACTTCTTGCATGTTACTATGTGCCCAACACTTGCTAAGGGCTTTGGATCTATTAACTCATTCAGTCCTCACCCATATGACCTGTCAAGTAATTCTTGGTGAACTTGATACATACAACAATGGGATCCGATTTAACCTTTTTCTGCATGAAAACACTCCTAGTGTTTAAACTCGTGTTCTGCTTCTAGGTCAGTGGTTCTCAACCTTTCTAATGCCGCGACCCTTTAATACAGTTCCTCATGTTGTGGTGACCCCCAACCATAAAATTATTTTCGTTGCTACTTCATAACTGTAATGTTGCTACTGTTATGAATCGTAATGTAAATATCTGTGTTTTCCGATTCATAACAGTAGCAAAATTACAGTTATGAACTAGCAACGAAAATAATTTTATGGTT
This sequence comes from Cnephaeus nilssonii, assembly GCF_951640355.1. NCBI lineage: Eukaryota > Metazoa > Chordata > Mammalia > Chiroptera > Vespertilionidae > Cnephaeus > Cnephaeus nilssonii. The sequence continues at coordinate 58,104,381 of NC_137077.1, forward strand.
GGGGGTCACCACAACATGAGGAACTGTACTAAAGGGTCGCGGCATTAGAAAGGTTGAGAACCACTGTTCTAGGTGAATACATTGAACAGCTATAGCATAACTTTGACTCCTTTTGTCAAGCAAGACAAGTATTTCTGTATTCACTCAGTCATCTACTACCACTATGTACTAAGTGTCTGCCATGTATCAGGAAGTCTGCTGGAGAGGCAGTGTGTACACTAGCAAATAGCTCCCATTCCCAGGACTGAGATGGCTGAATGGGGAAAGCAAACACACTGCCAATCTCAGAGCTGAAACACAGGCATCCATCAACTCAGGTTTATACTGTTTGATACACCTAATCCTTGAAATCGTTCTTATTAAAGCCTCCACCTTCTAAGTGGTTTTGTGGATAGGTGTTCTGGTAAGGGGGAGACAGCTACAGAGACAGAGATAAAGAATTAACAAGCATTGGTGATGAGAATGAAGCCAAAAAAGACAGAAATCAATACTTCATACATGGTATTTTGGGCCTATTTCTCAATAGCAAACGTGAGGAAATAACAAGGGATTGTTATCTGTGTTGACTGGCTTAGGAATAGAGAGCAAAGGGCATAGGAGAGGAAAGGGTGACCGCTATGGTGTGAACAAGAGGTGGATATGTAGCATTTACCTTCATTTATAATAAAAAAGAGGGAAGAGCCAGACCAGTGTGTCTCAGTGGTTGAACATCAACCTATGAACTAGGAGATCAGGGTTCGATTCCTGGTCAGGGCACATGCCCGGGTTGCAGGCTCGATCCCCAGTGTGGGGCATGCAGCAGATAGCCAATCAATTATTCTCTCTCATCACTGATGTTTCTCTCCCTCTCCCTTCCTCTCTGAAATCAATAAAAATATATTTAAATAAATACATAAACATATAAATAAATAAAAAGGGGGAAGAAACTAAATATTTTGCTTATGTTAAATAAATTTGCTTTTAAATTCAGATCTAAATTTACAATTATAGGTATATCTAGGTTATAGAATATATTGTGTTTTATAGATTGTGTTTTATTTAATCACTTTATTAATAAACTAGATAAAATCAGATAATAAACAAGGAAGTTACCATTTTATTGGAGCAATACCCACACAGCACAAGATTTACAAACCAAGACAAGGGTTAGAAACCATGATTTTGTAACTAAGAAGGTGAAGTGTATCTGAATTTCCTCTCAGTCTCCTACAGCAGCAACACACTTTTTGGATTCACTAGAGAACATCACCAAGTCAGAATGACAGCATTTCATACCTCTGTACTTTTTCAATTCACCTGAGATGGATAGTTTTACTACTATATCCACTCCTTACAGTCTGAACTTGACCTGCTGTCAAAGAGAAAGAGGAAAAAAAGGGAAAGAGAAAAAATTCGGGTAGGGAAAACTACAGGTCTCTCCAAAGCTTCCCACCAACAGTTACCTCGCATTCCATTTTTTTCTTCACTGCACATTCTCATCTTTATTGCCAGAGGGTGGCTAACCTCAGTTACCTTATTAGGAGGCTTATAGAAGAGTTAAGTAGACATTTGCTAGGTTGTGAAAAACCATCAGAAGTGTTGATTAGTGCTAAAGTGCCTGTTTGTGTGTGATGTGATAAAGTTTCCAACCTCAGGATCAGCTGTTTTACCTCTACTGCTTGAAGAGTCTCTGCTCCTGTTTCTCTTGGCTGCCTCCAATGTGGAGACATTCTCTCCATCAGGCAGATCCCTCCTTCCCCTCTCACCACACCATAATTCAGTATAATAATCCTTGTTTCCACTAGGAAAGTCAGTAAACAGCTCCATGATCTCAGCTTCACTCTCCTTAGCTTTCTGCAGAGACCTGGTACAGACTACTGTAAATACAACCTTACAAAACCTACAGCCTACGTAACCTGTGTTATGTTAATGAAAAATGAACAGTTATGGAGAAAAAGATAAACAGTTGCCTAGAAAGAGCTAGATATGGGTCTCGCCAGGCATACCTTCTTCTACAATGACTCTGTGTTAGAGTTTGAGGGGCCAACTGCTTGACCAGAGCACAACTTCTGCAGACTGTGTTTACTCCGAAGTTGGATCAAGTTAATGTCCCGTATGAGAAACCATTCTGACGTCTACATAATGACCACCAACAATTGGCGGCTTTCTCTCTGTATGACATAAATCCAAAAAAAATGTTATTGTGGATTGTTTTTACTTATAGGAAAGAGCTTCTACATAAAATGTATCATCCATATTCAAGCAAATAGGTACAATTTAGCCAGAACATTTTATTGCTGTTGTTTATTGCAAAAAAAAAAAATCTGTCTTTTAGCTTGCTTTGTTTCATACTTAGTAGAGCATAAGAAGCATTGCATTTTAAAAGGCATCTAATAATAAAAAATATGTTTTTATGAGACACATTATAGCCTAATTCAAATTTTATTTTCTAGCTCTGGTTTTTAAAAACTGGTTGTTCCATCTTAATTACAATACAAACTAGAGTTTTTACCTAAAGAAAATAAAAAATATTGAGTACCTACTACGTATACTGCAGAGAAGCCGAGTGAGTAGTTTAGCCAAGACTCTACATTAACTGGTAAGACATATTAACATGGTAAACAAGAAACCCTGCTTCTTTTTTTTATACAATACATATTTCATTACATGCAGGAACACATTCAATGAGGATTACTAATAATTTCTATTCCAAGGGGAGAGGGGGAATCTACTAACACTAAAACAATTGGGAGAAGCAAACATCATTCACATCATTCTTTTTAGATAAACATACACCATAACCATGAAGCCCTGGCCAGTGTTGTTCAGTGGTTACAGCGCAGGTTCAATTCCCAGTGATTTGCAGTAAAGGGCATGTACCTGGGTTGCAGGTTCGATCCTCAGCGTGGTGAGGGGTAGGGGGGGTGCAGGAGGCAACCAGTGGATGTGAGTACATTAATCTTTCTTTCTCTTTCTCTTTCTCTCTTTCTCTCTTCCTCTCTCCTCTCATTCTTTCTCTCTCTTACCCTCTTTAACTCCCTTTTACTTTCTCTAAAAATCAATGCAAAATATATCCTCAGGTAAGGAGTAACAAAATAAAAATAAAATAAGCCCTAACTGTGAAAGAGATTAAATTTAGTCTATTGCCTTTTCTCTAGATCTCTGATAAATCACTGGTGAAATGGGAAGGTGTCTTAGGTATTCCATTTGTGTAACGTTCATTGCCCACTTGTTTCAAGAAGGTTTATCCGAGTAGATGGATGTAGCCATTCAAAGAAGGCACACAGAGGAGAGAAAGGAACATGTAAGCCCCCTGCCAGGCCTCCCCACAGTTTGCACTGAGGTGAACCCATGACAGATTTTCTCTCTTCTTGGCAAAGCCTGGAAACATCCCTTGTCACTAGAACAGGTTGATCTGCTTATTGATCTGATTTTCTTTCTTCTAGCTCCAGCTTGACTTGACCTTTCATGTTTCACACTTCCTCCTTTGTCTCACAAACAAGTCTGATTCCCCTATCATCTGGCAGACAGTAGTCATTTTTTCCAACTTTGTTTTGGTTTGCAGAGTCTGGGAGATGGCCTATGTTTTGCATTTGCTGAATAACAGCATTATTCAGCTTATTCGCTGCATCTTCTATTTTTATCAAAGGTTTCCATTTCAGAAAGTACTCCAACTCATGATCAATCTTTTGGGGATTTCAAGCTTAAACAAAATTCCTTCAACACAGGAAAGCATTTGGAATTATAAAATTTGCATTTAAACGCTTGACCATGCTGGCATCACTTATGTGGCAATATCAAACAGCATGAGATAAATCAGAGCACAGCTTGAAATTATAGTCCTAATTTATCTAATTTCATAATAATTTTAGGGTCTTTTTTTTTCTAAAAACCAATAGCTCAAAATCTTATATTTTTTCCAAGGAATTCTCTTTTCTGTTTGAAAAATAACTCTCCTGTGGGTCACAGAATCTCATTTATAACAGCACTATTTCTATAATAATTATTTCTAATTAAATTTAGCTAAGCAACATCAGCCAAATATTTATTAATTTTAATTTTTAAAATTGTATTGAATTTATTGGGGTAACATTGGTTAATAAAATTATATAGGTTTCAGATGTATCGTCACATATTTATAATTATAAAATTAGACAAACCCACTGCCAGAATTTAGTTTAAATTATTTAAATGAAAATTTTCTAGACTTGCATGTAAGTTATTATTTTGAATTTAATTTTGTGAAGATAAAGAATTAACATGTAGTCTACAGCCTTTTAGAATGACCCTAGACACAGAACATGAACTAAGAGGACAATGTTTACACTCAAATAAATTAATAAACAACAGAATTGTTCATGGGGCAACAGAGTAGGGAAGAAAAATACTACTAGAGAATAATAAATTATCTTCATGAGAAGTTATATAAATGTCAAATCTCTAAGCAAGTGAAATTTATTATAATAAGCAAAGTAAGAAAATGTTCAGTTTCCTTTTGTTAGGGTTATGATACATAATATTTATAATTGTGTAGCACTTTTCATATAAGAATCCCAGAACATTCTAATTATTTTTTTACAGAACATCAATGTTACCTTATTTTATAGAGAGTGAATCTATCCCCACCCCCACCCCAAAAAAAATAACCTCATATGTGGTACTTTGCCATATACCCAACCCGGATTGAAGTTTATTCTAAATCTTCCATGAAGCAGATACTATTCCCATTTTAGAGATAAAGAAATTTAAGTACACAGGGTTTAATTAATTTGCCCAGTTGTCAAAGGTAGAAAATGGTAAAGCAGAGATTCTAACCCAATTATCCGTCTGTAGAATTCTTGGGTTTAAATGCCATGTTTTAATGCTTTACCATCACCGATTCCTTTGGAGAACTACAAGACTAGCTCAGTTCTGAGGTCTTTCGTTCCTAACTCTTCTGCTGTAGAGACAAAATCTGTTATCAGACTAGTTGGGTTCAAATCCCATGAGGCCATGTCATGGATAGAGAAGAACAATGTCCCTTGTGCTTTCATTGTTATGAGAGAGAAAATTCCCAAAATATTTCTCTGCAACTCTAGCACCATATCAAGTTCTCAAGGAATGATGTCCAAAGGCAAATGTTCATTCTTGTTTTCTATGGATTTAGTCTGGCCTTCTACTAGGACAATCTGGGCATGGCTCAGGACCTAGTCTATCTATACCAAGAGCTAGACCAGGAAGGGACAGGAAGACAGTTCATTCTCTCCTTCACAATGAGTTTCCCTCTCCCCACCTGTCTTTAACCTCTGAACCATATCTCCTTGTCTGCAAGAAGAAAAGTCTAATAGGACTTGAAAAAAAGACCTCTTCTCCCAAAGGCTCAAAGCACAGACATTTATGAAATAATTCTCAGCTGCCAGGTACTAAATACTAACTACATGGCTAATTCTAGAGTCCTCTGTGGCCAAACATGTCAACACAGCATAACAGAAGTATCATGTGAGCTACTAGAATCCACCTCTCCTTACAAGTGAGTTTACACGGTATAAACTCCGTTAATTTTCCTAAGTTTCTCTAAACTATTGCTTTAATCATAACAGAAGGTTCTCAAAGCTCCTGACAGCCAGCAGTTGCAGAGTCATCTACAGGCTGACTGGCCACCTGTTGTGAGGTAGGAGCCAAGAATAAATGTGAGTAAAATCCTCTTTGTTTATTAAGCAGGAAAAGGGACATCTGCCACAACAGCCAGTACACAACCCCAAAGGACAGACTATAGGCCATACCACTTCCCCATTCCTGGTTGCTTCCATTCACCCCTCCTTTACATCTAATACAGGAGTCTCTGCCGTCTATTATTCATACTGTGACAACAACAAAGAGCTACCAAAGCATAATTACTTTCTTTCAAAACATATGTATTTAATTAACAGACATGCATTATAACATTTATAAAGATGAATATTTTAAAAGGCCAAATAATATGTTACATATTGAAAATAAAAAAATGATGTCAATGTTTTTAATTTTCTTTTTAATCAAAAGATAGGTAAAGAACATTTTAACCTCCACGAATTGCTTTTAAACAATCATTTTGTGTTTTTATTCCAAGTGAAATCACACCAATGATCTCAAACCACTTGGTTAGGTTTCTAATCTATAAAGGAAACACCCAGCGGCAGCGCTGCTGTGGTCAACTGGGGTGACAGGAAGAAAGAAAACTATCAAATTATGGAAAACCTAGCATGTTTCTGATGTGCTAGACAAGTTCACCTGCCTGATATGTTTTTTTAACACTAATATTAGGCTTGTTAGAGAGGTATGATGATAGCCATTTTACAGATAAAAAATTATATGTCTGAGAGGTTAGCAACTCATTTAAGGTCATACAGCTAATAATTAGCAGGTCTTCTGCTTGCAAAGCTTCCAACTTCAGTAAACTATGCATTATCTAGTTTTATGGCCCATATCCTAAAGCATAAATTCATGAGAAGGTGGTTAATTTTCACACAATATGACGGAACATCCTGAATTGACAGGAAAAACTGTCTTTCCCCCTCATCCAGCCCTTGTCAAAAAACAAAACAAGACACACAAAAATGTGGACTACTAGTATAAAATCAAAAGAAAGAGCAATCACTGTATACTTCTATATCACCTCATTAGTTAAGCATAGGTCAAGATTTCTCTGGAATAACGATGAACCCAGGTGAGGAAAGTTGACTTAGGGAGCTCACTTCTCTCTCTCTCTCTCTCTCTCTCTCTCTCTCTCTCTCTCTCTCTCCACCCCCCCCCCACATACACACACACACACACACACACACACACACACACACACACCATACAAAGTTTCTAGAAAATCAGCATAAACAAAGCAGTAGTATCATCACATCGTTTTCTAGGAGAAAAGGAAAAACAAGATTTTAGAATTAACAAAGGGCATTGCTTTCAGCACTACATTTACCTCCCATTGAAATCTCATCTGACTACTCCAATAAATAAAGTGGAACCACAATTTCTTGAGGAAACTTCATACTGTTTTCCACAGTGGCTGCACCAGTCTGCATTCCCACCAGCAGTGCACAAGGGTTCCTTTTTCTCCAAATCCTAGCCAGCACTTGTCATCTGTTGATTTGTTTATGATAGCCATTCTGACAGGTGTGAGATGGTACCTCATTGTCGTTTCGATTGCATCTCTCGGATGATTAGTGACTTTGAGCATGTTTTCATATGTCTCATGGCCTTCTGTATGTCCACTTTTGAAAAGTGTATATTTAAGTCCTTTGCCGACTTTTTGATTGGATTGTTTATTTTCCTTTTGTTAAGATGTATGAGTTCCCTATAAATTTTGGAGATTGGGCCCTTATTGAATATAACATTGGCAAATATGTTCTCCTATGCAGTGGGCTTTCTTGTTCTGTTGATGGTTTCTTTTGTGTGCAGAAGCTTTTTATTTTGATGTAGTCCCATTTGTTTATTTTCTCCTTAGTTTCCATTGCCCTAGGAGCTATACCAGTAAAGATATTACTACGACATATGTCTGATATTTTGCTGACTATGGATTCTTCTAGGATTTTTATGGTTTCCTGTCGTATGTTTAAGTCCTTTATCCACTTTGAGTTTATTTTTGTGTATGGTGTAAGTTGGTGGCCTAGTTTCATTTTTTTGCATGTATCTGACCAATTTTCCCAACACCATTTATTGAAGAGAGTGTCTTCACTCCATTGTATGATCTTGCCTCCTTTGTCAAATATTAATTGAGCATTAATGGCTTGGGTCAATTTTGGGGTTCTCTGTTCTGTTCCATTGGTCTATATGACTGTTCTTGTGCCAGTACCAGGAAGTTCTGAGAACAGTGGCTTTGTAATATAGCTTGATATCTGGAATTGTGATCCCTCCCACTTGATCCAGTAATCACACTTCTAGGAGTATATCCCAAGAAATCAGAAACACCAACACCAATCAGAAAGGACATATGCAACCCTATGTTCATAGCAGCACAATTTACAATAGCTAAGATTTGGAAACAGCCTAAGTGCCCATCAGAATATGAGTGGACTAAAAAGCTGTGGTACATCCACACAATGGAATACTATGCTGTTATAAAAAAGAAAGAACTCTTGCCATTTGCAACAGCAAGGATGGACCTGGAGAGCAATAGGCGAAATAAGCCAGTCAGAGAAAGAAAAATATCACATGACCTCACTCATTTGTGGAATATAATGAACAACGTAAACTTATGAACAAAAATAGATCCAGAGAGGAAAAAATGGTAGCAGAATAGATGGACATGTCCCGAGCCTTGTCCCAGAGCAGATAGAATGAGCAACTAAGTCGAATAACATCCACCCCGAATTGGTGAAGTAGATATAGCTGGTGAGACAATTCGCAGCCGGGAAGGGCAGAAGACGCCTGGAGAATGGTAAAATCAGGGATCTGGGCTAGAGAGGACTGTGAGAACTCGGAGCCCAGAGGGAAACCACACAGCACCGAGGCCGCGTCCTTTGGGACAGGCACAGCGTCTGACTGTGGGAAGGAGGTCTGCAGGACTGCTGGCAGCAGGGGATTCTAGATCTGGGTCCATAGCCCAGAGAAACTGAGCCCAGAAACTGAGAAACTGTGGCTGCCCAGGCCACGCCATGCCATGCCAGGGAGAGAGGGGCTAGCAGTGGCGCAGCTCTTTCCCCTCTTTTTGGTCTTTGCTTTTGTTCGCTGAACCTTGTTCATAGGACCTTTCAAATACAGACACTCCCCCGTGGCTAAGGAGCAGGTGGAGGTGCAGACTTGTGGAGTCTGGGGAGAGTAGAGGGTCCGGGAGAGGTGGCTGTGAATCTGGTGCTGAGTCATACCTGATGTGCCAGACATGGGCAGCCATTTTCTCCTAAAGGTATAGCCCCTCGCTGCAGTCTCCAGGCAACCAATACAGCCACACCCAGATTATACCCTGAGTGGTACAAAGGATTAAAAAAAAATCTGAATAGTCCCTAAGAGCCCACTGGGGCTGGCCTAAAGAGAGGCCTTCAGTCAGAGCAACAGGAAACTGAGAAGTGGCAGACAGTACAGAAGAGTGGGATCTTAAACCAGCCCTCATTTTTATTTTTATTTTATTTTATTATTATTTTGTTACCTCTTTTTTTCTTTTTTCTTTTCCTTTTTTTCATTTGGTTCTTTATTTTATATTTCTTTTCAAATTATTTTTTCATCATTCTAATGTTTTATTTTATCCTACTTTTTTAATTAATTATTTAAATTTTTTATTATCTTTTCTCTTTCTTCTTATCCACTCATCCTCTTTCTACTTCCTCTATACTGAAATGAGATCCACCACATATTCATTCAATTCCTTAACCTTACTTTCTGTATATAAGATTCTGCCCCCACCCTCTTTACTGGGTATTTGGTGTTTGTATGTTTTGGTTTATCTGTTTGTTCTCTGGTGTTTTCTCCCCATATATATTTTTTTCCCCTCTTTCTTCCTTTTTCTTCTTTTTGGTTTCTCTTATACCATTTTTTCTCTCTTTGATATCATTTGTGCTCTCTTTTCTCTCCCCTAATTCTCTTTTCTCTGGTGGTCACTTATATTGGGGTTATTGGTATCATGAGTACATTTGTGTTTTGTTCCCTTTGTGTCATGTCTTGTCGAGGTGAATTTTATCCTGTTTGGCCAATGTGATAGAGAGTGAGCCACATAACCAGACACCCGAAGAGGAGACTCCATCCATGAATGGGTCAATAACACTCCAGACCCAACTACAGAGGCAGGAAGAAGGCAGCAGTGAGGGAGAGAGTGTGAGAGAATGAGGGAGCAAAAGAGGAGTGTGCGGTCGTGTGGGGTGTGTGTGTGTGTGTGTGTGTGTGTGTGTGTGTGTGTGTAACAGTTAGATCCCGCAGGAACTTTGGGGGCAGGCTAACTGGGCTCGCCTAACCAGGCAGCCTCTGCTACCATTGCAAAAAGTCCCAGAGTGGCCGGTTCTTCCACAGAGGCCGTGCCTTTTTGAAGGGGAGAGCTGCTATGACTGAGAGCCCGGCCTCACCTCCACCCAGGATGCCCTCAGATAACACCCAGGACTCTACAGCCACCTCCGCCAGGGACCTGCTGACTCTGTTGCGGTTCCACGGTCACCAAGACTCCAGCCATCCCAGGCACGGGCTCGTGTGAGTTCTGAAGCACGCTCCCCTCTGACCAGCCCAACGCTTTAGCCCAGGGCACCACCACCACACGAGCAGCAGCGATGTGAGCAGCCTACCCCTGTCTGAGGAGCAGCAACCTCACGCGACCTAGCCCTGTCCAAGGAGCAGCAGCCCTGCGAGAAGCCCGCCCCAGTCTGAGGAGTGGCAGCCTGACACAGCCTGCCCCCATTCGAGGAGCAGCAACATGATAGGGCCCAAATCATGCCAGGAAAACATGCCCCAAACCATAACACTGGCCCCACCAGCTTGAAGGGTTGTACTCATGCATGTGGGGTGCATGCTTGCATGCTGTTTCCGTGAAATTCTCACTCTGCCATCTGCATGATGCAACTGGAAACGTGATTCATCGGACCACATGACTTTTTTCCAACCCTCGACTGTCCAATCCTTGTGTTTCTGGGCGAATTGGAGACGTTTTATCTTGGTAACTGCAGACAGCAAAGGTGTTCGAACAGGCCTTTGGCTTCCATATCCCATACGATGCAGTGTACGGCTAATTTGCCTACAGACGTCAGGTGGTCATAATCATCTGGCCACTCAGTGTATATATAAAAGAAGATAGACAGCTTCACTGCTGAGTGCCTCAAGGCATCTTATTAATATATTTTCTCAAGATCAATGGGCTTTAAAGGGGGGGGGGTAGAAAAGGGTAAAGGGGGAATAAATGGTGATGGAAGGAGACTTGACTTGGGATGGTAAACACACAATACAATATACAGATGATGTGTTGTAGAATTGTATACAATGTCACCCCAATAAATTTAATTTTTTAAAATAAAAAATAAATAAAATAGATCCAGAGACATAGAAGCATCGAACCGTCCATCAATCTTCAGAGGAAAGGCAGGGGAGGGGGAGGGTGTGGGATAAGAGATCAACCAAAGGACTTGTATGCATGCATATAAGCAAAACCAATGGACACAGACATTAGGGGGGTGAGGGTATGTGCTGGGGGTGGGGGTGGCCAATGGGAAACAAAGGAGACATATGTAATGCTATATGTAATACTTTAAACAATAAAGAATTTTTTAAAAAAGAGTAACCACAACAATTCTTCCATGATGTCTCCCAGATGTATTTTAGCAACATAAAGGCACACAAGTTAACCTACAAGAAGAATTCACAATGCCCCTCTCACCACTCCTTTATTTTCATTATTCCACTGTTGAAAAGCAGTTCATATAGGGTCAAATCCTTAGGGACCCAAAGACTAAGGGTGAGTTGCAATTACTATAGGAAAAGACGAAGTCTTAGGTATGAGTATGGAAGCAGTTGATTGAGATTAGAAGATAAGATCATGGAAAAGTGGACTTCTAAGAAATGAGCAGCAAGGGTATTGGAATAATCATCTGCTAGGTACATTTCAATGGACAAGAATTAAGATGGGGTACTGAAAAAAGTGAGAGAGCCACAAGAGGAAATTGCTGAGAAATGAGGAGAGTTGACCGAAGGATTGGAAGGCAAGAGAAATGAGTAAGAGTAGTTTAAAAGAGCATAACAGAAGTGCAGGAGCATGGTCTAAAAATGGCAGTATAGGACAGGGAAGCCCTCTAGCACACTCCCAGCTTGGTATGATGTAGAGGTAGAGGAGGAAAGCAGCCACCGCTTGCCAGGCCTACAGGGGAAACAGCAACCTCACAGAGAACCAGTTGTCAAAACAAGAAGCTAAAAGAAATATTCAGAGAATATTCTGAAACTCGCAGATTTTTCTGATAACAGTCCACGGTCTCCAAAAAGCATAAGGAAGGGTTTTTAGGAGACAGGGAATGGTGTCATAAGGGGACAGGATAGAGAATAACACAAATTATAAATAATTAGAGTATGGGATATGGTGGAATGTGACCTGAAGACTGAAAGTTCTATGTAATTATCTTAAACAAGATTAAGAACAAAAGATTTGTTCCAATAGATTCAAAGCAGATGGTGAAGGTGAAGCTATGAGTGTTGAAGATAGGAGGGATGATGGGTTTCTCAGGCTGCCTCTTCATCCTCAGTGGTACAGGTAAACGGAATGGGGGGGGGGGCGCTTAATCTGAATGCATATCCATTCCTCACAGTGAACCTAGGAACTACTATTATTCCAATTTTACTACTTATGAGAAAGAGTTAACTCTACTCTCTCCTTAAATCTCCAGAACAAATGAACCATGGATTATCATGTCTCTGCTTTAGGGAGAAGGGATCTGTACCTGCACAAAGTTTCCAAGGATGAAGATCAAGGGATGGGACCGGTGCAACAGAGCAGATAAATCCACACAAAAGTATAAAGAATGCACATTGCCTACACATATACACCTTGAGAGCTTGGGAAATAAGTTTAGAAATCATCTATACCATGAATTTCTCTCTTTCAACTAAAGGACAAAAATATTCCATCATTTCAGGTGTTATAAATTTTGTAGCATTTGAAGCATAATTCAAATATTTATGGTGGCCAGCTTTATTGTTAATCTTATTTACAATGAGTACATTCTAATATCTTTAGGATTTTCCAGGCCAATTTAATTTCTTATCTGATAAGGAATATATAACTGATGTAGTATGAGGAATACGATGAAGAAACAAAAAGTGAATTCTTCTTAATAACATTAGCCAAGATTTTAATTAGACCCTGCTTGCCTTCTATTGTCAGATTGAAAAAAATGGTCATAATCTAAGTAACATTGAAAAATTGGCTGGAAAATGTACTTAAAAAGCACTTATGATGGCATAATACTAACCTGAAAATGCAAAGCAAGTGTTAATTCAAGAAATCAGTGGTGAAAGATAATTATGAACATCTTGGTAATTTTAACAAATAAAATAATGTTGAACATCTGAAGCAGGAGGATATAGCTATAATGGGGAAAAACCACACCAGACAGAATTTCATTCAGTAATCTGATACATCCCAATTTTATTCAACCTAAAATTTCACTGCTGGAATCTAGTAATACATACTGACATTGATAGAACATGCACATTAAGATTTAATCAAACTGTGCCAATATCTAGGACAACAATTCCAAGAACTATTTTGCAAATCAAATGTATGAGAAAGGGTTATAATGCATAAAAATCATTATGTTTATATTAATTGTATATATCCTAAAACCAAGGCTACTTTACCCAACAAGGCTATCATTTTAAATTGAAGGAGAAATAAAGAGCTTCCCAGACAAGAAAATGCTAAACATGTCTGTTACCACCAAAAAATTATTAAAAGAAATGTTAAAGTGTTTGCTTTAAGAATCAAAAGAAGAAAGAAAACACAGAAGAACATAGTTTAAAAAATAAAATGGCAATAAATACGTACCTATCAGTAATCACATTAAATGTAAATGGCTGCAATATTCCAATCAAAAGACATAAGGTAGCTGAATGGATAAGAAAACAAGACCCATGTACATGCTGCCTCAAGAGACCCACCTCAGAACAAAAGATACACACAGACTAAAAGTAAAGGTATGGAAAAGACATTTCATGGAAATGGAAAGGAAGAAAAAGTGGGAGTAGCAATATTTATATCTGACAAAATAAAATTTAAACCTAAGTCTATAGTAAGAGGCAAAGAAGGACACAACATAATGATAAAGGGAGCAATCCAACAAGAGAATATAACCCTTGTAAACCTTTGTGCACCCAATACAGGAGCACCTAAACATATAAAGCATATCTTGATAGACAATAAAGGGAGAGATAACAGCAATACAGTTATAGTGGGGGATGTTAATACCCCATGACATCAATGGATAAATCTTCCAGGCAGAAAATAAACAAGGATACAGCAGCCTTAAATGACACACTAGATCAAATGGATTTAACCAATATCTTCAGAGCATTCCATCCGAAAGCAGAATATACATTCTTTTTAAGTGCACATGGAATGCTTTTTAGGATAGACCATATGTTAGGACACAGAACAAGTTTCAATAAATTTAAGAAGATTGAAATCAAATCAAGCATCTTCTCTGACCATAATGCTATAAAACTTGAAATCAATCACAAGAAGAAAACTGAAAAACACATAAAGACATGGACACTAACTAACATCTTATAAACAATGAATGGGTTAACAATGAGATGAAGGAAGAAATCAAAAGATACCTTGAAACAAATGAAAATGAGAACACAACACGAAATCTGTGGGACATAGGAAAAGCAGTCCTAAAAGGGAAATTCATAGCATTACAGGCTGTTTCAAGAAACAAGAAAAAGCTCAAATAAACAATCTAGCTTTATACTTAAAAGAACTTGAAAAAGAACAATAAACAAAGCCCAGAGTAGAAGGAAGGAAATAATAAAGATCAGAGCAGAAATAAATAAAATAGTCTAAAAAAGAATCAATGAAACCAAGAGCTGATTCCTTGAAAAGATAAACAAGATTGACAAACCTTTTACTGGACTCATCAAGAAAAAAAGAGAGAGGACCCAAATAAATAAAATCAGAATTGAAAGAGGAGAACTAACAACTAACACCAAACAAATACAAAGGATTGTAAGGAAATGTTATAAATAACTATATGCCAACAAATTGGACTATCTGGAAGAAATGGAAAAATTCCTAGAAACATACAACCTTCCAAAACTAAATCAGGTAGAATTAGAGAATCTGAATAGACAGATTACTACTAGTAAAACTTAAGCAGTAATCAAAAAACTCCCAACAAACAAAAGTCCTTGATCAGACCACTTTTAAAGTGGATTTTACCAAATATACAAAGAACTAATATCTATTCTTCTCAAACTATTCCTAAAAGTTCAAGAGGAGGGAAAACTTCCAAGCTCATTCACAATGCTGACATTTTTCTAATTCCAAAACCAGATAAAGACATGACAAAGGAAGAAAGTTATAGGTGTATATCCCTGAAAAATGCATATACTAAAATCCTCAACAAAATATTAGCAAACAGAATCCAGCAATACATTAAGAAGATCATACATCGTGATCAAGTGGAATTTATTCCAGGAAGCAGCTATTACAATGTCCGCAAAACAATAAACATGATACTAGTACATCACATAAATAATTTGAAAGATAGAAACCAATAATCATATCAATAGATGCAGAGAAAGCATTTTATTAAGTCCAGCAACCACTTATGATTAAAAAAAAACAACACTTAGCAAACTGGGATAGAGGGAGCATACTTCAACATAATAAAGACCATATATAACAAACCTACAGCCAATGTGATATTCAATGGGCAAAAACTACAAGTGTTACTCTTAAGACTGGGAATGAGATAGGGATGTCTCCTTTCACCACTCTTATGCAAATCTTTCATCACTTTTAGGTCCTGAAAGTCCTAGCCACAGCAATCAGACAAGAAGAAGAAATAAAAGGTATCCAGATTGGAAAGGAAGAAGTAACTGTCATTATTGCAGCTGACATCATACTGTATATAGAGAACCCTGAAGATTAACCAATTACTAGAACTGATAAATTAATTCAGTAAAGTAGCAGGATACAAAATAAATATCCAGAAATCAGTTGCATTTTTATATACCAATAACAAACTAATATAAATGGAAATTTAAAAAACAATCTCATTCACAATTGCTTCAGAAGGAATGAAATACCTAAGAATAAATTTAACCAAGGGTATAATAGACCAGTACTCAAAAATTATAAGACACTGAAGAAAAAAATTGAGGAAGATACAAATAAGTGGAAGCATATACCATATTCATGGATAGGAAGAATTAACATCATTAAAATGTCCATACTACCCAAAGGAATCTACAGATCCAATGCAATTTATATCAAAGAACAAATGGCGTATTTCACAGAACTAGAACAAATGTTTCAAAAACGTATATGGAACCACAAAAGATCCCGAACAGCCACAGCAATCTTGAGAAAGAAGAAGAAAGTTGGAGGAATCACACCACCTGGTATCAAACTATACTATAAGGCCGTAGTAATCAAAAGAGCATGGTACTGGCAATAAAAACAGAAATATAGATCAATGAAACAGAATAGAGAACCTGGAAATAATCCCATGCCTTTATAGTTAATTAATATTTGACAAAGGAGGCAAAAATATGCAATGGACTAAAGATAGTCTATTCAATAAATGGTGCTGGGAAAATTGGACAGATTTTTGCAAAAGAATGAAACTAGAATGAAACTTAACATAGCACACAAGAATAAACTCAAAAGGGATTAAAGACTTAATTAAATGTTAGACTCAAGACCATAAAAAATCCTAGAACAATACATAGGCAGTAAAATCATGGACATTTCTCATAGCAATATTTTTTCTGATATGTCTCCTCAGGCAAGGGAACAAAAGAAAAAAATAAACAAATGGGACTACATCAAACTAAAGAGCTTTAGCATAGCAAAGGAAATCATCAACAAAATGAAAAGAAAAAACACTGAATGGGAAAACATATTTACCAACTATTCATTTGATAAGGGGTTAAGTTTCAAAATTTATAAAGAACTTATAAGACTCAACACCAAAAAAGCAAAGAACCCAATTAAGAAATGGGCAAAAGACCTAAATAGATACTTCTCCAAAAAGGAAATACAGATGACCAATAGACACAAAAAGATACTCAAGGTCACTAATCAGAGAAATGCAAATTAAAACCACAATGAGGTATCATCTTATACTGTCAGAATGGCTGTCATCAATAACAAGTGTTGGTGAGGATGTGAAGAAACAGGAACCCTCGTGCACTGTTGTTGGAAATGCAGATTGGTGCAGCCACTGTGGAAAACAACATGAAGTTACCTCAACAAATTAAAAATAGAACTCTCTTATGACCCAGCAATGCCACTTCTGAGAATTTATCTGGAAAAAAAACCAAAACACTAATTCAAAAGAATACATGTAATCCTATGTACACTGCAGCGTTATTTACAATAGCCAAGATTTGGAAGCAGCCCAAGTGTCCATCAGTAGATGATTGGATAAAAAAGTTATGGTACATTTACACCATGTTGTTAAAAAAAAACCAAAATTTCAAAAGAAAGAAAATTTTACTTTTTGCAACAGCAAGGAGAACAATATGGTAATGGATATAAGCCAGTCAGAGAAGGGCAAGTACCACATGATTTCA
Source organism: Cnephaeus nilssonii (assembly GCF_951640355.1). Lineage (NCBI taxonomy): Eukaryota > Metazoa > Chordata > Mammalia > Chiroptera > Vespertilionidae > Cnephaeus > Cnephaeus nilssonii. Next base: position 58,121,580 of record NC_137077.1, read on the forward strand.
CTCATATGTGGAATTTAATAAATGAACTGAACTACCAAGCAAAATAGAGACCGACTTACACAGAGCAGGCGAACAACTCTGTTGTGGGGAAGAGGGGGTACTGAGAAAAAAGTAAAAAGAGAGAGAGAGAACTCATGGACATGGAGAATAGTGTGGTGATTGAGGGGTGAGTGGAAGAGGGCATAGAGGGGATAAATGGTGATGGGAAAAATAAAAAAAAAATAAAAGACCAACTATAAAGTTGCCATAAAAACCCCACTTTAACTACAAGGCACAGCAAGGTGAAGAGTATAGACAAGAGGCACCATGCTGACACTAATTTAAAAAGCTGGAATCGCTGTATTGATATCAAAGCAGAGTAAAAAGCAAGAAAAGTGATCAGGGCTCAGGGGTAGGGACACGACTTGGTGGAGCACGAGGGACTGTTAGGGCAGTAAAAGTATTCCGTGGGACAATAATGGTTGAGTACAGCCATCACACATTTGTCAAAAACCACATCATGTGCAACACAAAGCGTGAACCCTAACGTAAAGGGACTTTAGGTGACGACAATGTGCCCATATCCATCCATCCGCTGACGATGAAGCCGTCCCACAGTCATGCCAACAGCACGGGCTTCTTCATGCGGGATGTCAGGGGTACATGTGAACTCTCTGTGCTTTCCATTCAAGTTTATTGGCTCTTCACCCCGTCCCATTTCAGAGCCAAGTTAGGAACTGTTTTCTGGAGCCACCGGCCTCCCCTCCCCCAGCCCAACTGACCAGCCCTGGCTGCTGGGCACCCGGTCACCTCAGAGACAGAACCCCGCAGGGTTCTGAGCGGCCTGTGCCCACCAGACACTGGCAGTCAGAGGCGGAGCCCAGAGCCCGACCAGCCATGGAGGGGCTGCTGGCTGCCACCGCATCCGCCTTCCAGCTGGTCCTGCAGCACCTGTGCGGGGCTCTGCTGGGGGTTCCGGGGAGCTGGAGACTCGTCCCGGGTCCCGCTGCGTTCCCCTGGGCCTGGGGGATGCTGGTGGGCACTCTGGTGGTGGTGTCTGTCATCGTGAAGAGACGACGCGCTTCAAGAAGTGTGAAGGCGCCAGGGGCGAGGTGTTCTGCCCGCCGTCCAGTCTGTGCGAGAGGCCGTGAGAACACTGGGCCCATCACAGGCGTCAGCCACGCCCTCACGGCACCCGGGGCGGGGGCCAGTGCCCTCCTGTTGCAGACTTTGTGCTTGAGGGCACTGAATAAACACCTGAGCAAGCTGCCACTTCAGGACACGGTTTTCTTACGGAAAACGGCACGCAAGAGCCAACCTCCTACACTTCCCCAAGTGACTGATGAAAAGCCCATCTCAAAAGCATCGGGGATTGATGGAGAACAACTTCAGAAGAACAGAATGGATGGTTTGAACAAAAATTCTCATTATCCAGAAAGTCCAAAACTGCGCCAAGAAGAAATTATGGGCTGGAAGCAGAAAATCCAAGAGAAGGAGGAGGGGGAACAGAGGCTGGGGCAGGCGAACACAGGAATGGAGCAGGTCCTGAAAGTTAGAGGCGGCCAGTCAACGTCAGTGGCCAGAAACCCCAAGCCTGACGACCTTGGACATCACCTGTATGACGGGAACTTGGAATTCCCACAAAAGAGGGAAGTAGGAAAAGGAGATCGATTCATCCATGGGTCGGAAGTTGATCTCAAGGGTGTCCCTCATGATGCTGATGTCAGTCTGTCCCTTCAAAGCGCTGACCAGGGACATGAGGACATAGCCAGACAAGTGTGGGAGCAAAAGCAAAGGAATGAAGAGCTTGCAGCAGAAATAACGAGTCTGAAAACCGAGAAAGCATCTTTGCAGCGTGAAAATTCAAGCCTACAAGATGAGATGCAACAGCTGAAGCTGAAGCTTGAAATTGCTCCTGATGTATATGAAGATCCTGTAACACAATTACAGAAAAAACTGTTTGAGGCGGAAATGCGCGGCTTCGAAATGGAGAAGAAGTTTTTCAACGTCTGGAGAAACATGAACTCCAACTATCAGTTTCTGAACATGTATAGGAAGATGGTCCAAGACATGAATCAGGAGCTACGAAGAAGCACTTTCTACTATGAAAATGAGATTCGATACCATCAGAGAAGAGCTGAAGAAGCCTGCATGGCAGCCAAGTTCACTGAGAGAAAGCTCCAGTACCTATGGCGGGAAAATGATCACAACAAGCAAATGCTGGCTGAGGTCAAGTCCAAGTTCAAGCCTTTCCCAGGTAGCCCTTTGGTTCCTGCTGCTCTTCCCCACAGCCCACAGAGGCCTAAAGTGTCAGGCCATGGATCATCTAGTCCCCAGGAGGAAGGTCACACAGTAAGAGCTCAAGAATCCAGCGTCATCTGCAGTTGTGACTCAGCTTCCACATCAGATGGGTCCTGAACCCCAACAACGAGGGCACAACATCTGCCAGTAGTTCTGATTGATCTCTCTTTAGTTTTGCTACTCTTACTAAATTGATGCCACAATTACCCTTAGTAGTATACAGCATTATAACTTTACAGGTGTATTATTTAAATATAGATTCATTCATATAATTCTCATGAATACAATATTCCTCATAATATTCAGAATTATATACTAAAAGTATTGTATTTTGATGTAAATGACCACTATTGCCTAAACCATCGTCTAAGTTTGACATTGACATTTAAACAGAGACCATGATTGTATGATATGGCTATAATTACAAATTTATAGAAATGATTTAATGTGTACCTGAAAAAATTTTGGTTGGTTTTAAAAGCAATGCCAAAAAAAAGAAAAAAAAAAACTTTAACAGGACAACACCGCATTCAAACTACATAATATTTTCATTATTTCAGTCCTAAATTCATAATTTAGTCCTAAAATCATAGGATAGTTTAGCCCTAAATTCATAGATCAGAAATCTTTAGTATTCTTTCCAACTTATAGTGCTTTCTTCTTCCTTCTTGTCTAAGATACTGTTTATTGTTTAGCATTTCTAAATTTTATTCAGTCAAAATAAAAAAGGCTACTCTTGATAGCAAACACACCCACATACACTCACTCTCATTCTCTTTCACACACACACACTCAATGAAGATACAAAACATATTGTTGCAAAATTTAATAGATATTTTAAATATATATCAATAAAAAGAAAAATATCATTGTATTTGTTATTATTATAATAATTTTAGTATTATTTCTAATCTCACCAATTTGAAGTGTTCACGGACTCAAGAACCCTTGGCATTGGCAATCACATTACTCATTATCTGATCTTTTTAATTGTTTAAGTTCCATAGGATTAATAGGGTTGTGTGTTTTTTTTGTTAGTTTTTTAAAAATTAACTCATATAAGACTTCTTGATGCATTAATAAAAAAATCTCAAGGTCTCTTTTTTAACAAGGCAAAAACAACAAAGTTGCTTGAAGCTTATTGTATTTATGAGTATCAAGAGTGTTGTGAGCTTCTCTTGCTTTATATTAACCAGACAAACAGAAACAGAATATGTGGAAGTTCCCATATTTCTCTTTTTATTTAAAAAATAAAATCAGAAGAAGTAGCGACATTTGCACCTGAGAATATTTTTTCCCTCAGCAACAAGTCCCATTTCTTTATGGTTTTTCCCATTATTTTTATTATTATTATTGATGCTATTATTATTGTATGTTCCAGGGATTTAAAAAGTAAATAAAAATTTATGACCCAAACTTCTTTTTTTAAAAAAAATACATATTTTATTGATTTTTTACAGAGAGGAAGAGAGAGGGATAGAGAGTTAGAAACATCGATGAGAGAGAAACATCGATCAGCTGCCTCCTGCACACCCCCTACTGGGGATGTGCCCGCAACCAAGGTACATGCCCTTGACCGGAATCGAACCTGGGACCCTTGAGTCCGCAGGCCTACGCTATATCCATTGAGCCAAACTGGTTTCGGCTGACCCAAACTTCTATCTCTTCCTCTCCTCCAACTAAAAAGCTGCCCTAAAATAAAACATGTACACAGACTGCCAGACTCCTGCAGCCATTTCAGATGGGCACCTGGAAAGTTTTCCCAGCCTATCTCTAGAGCAAGATTGAGCTAAACTGTTACCCTTGCTTTCCAAAGGCTGAAATGATGGTGGATTACATCAACCTTTGGCAGGAACATCACCCTTCCTGTGTCTCCTTATGAAACACCACCAGATGCCCACTCATATCATGAGGTTTTTCATGAAAACACATATATTCCTGAGTGCCTGGAGAACTAAAAGTCCATGAGCTAGGAAATTCCCAAAACCCTAAGATCAGAAAATAGATAATGATGAAAAACGAGCTTCATTCATTACACATTGCTGATACAAAATATATCAGACCCTAGAAAAAAGGTTTGCTTTGTATATTCTGCACATTTTCCCTACATTTCATCAGAACCCAAAGATCTTGTTCCCCAGTGAAAAAGATTTCCATCAATGAGTTAATGCCTCAAGGACACAGAATCCAACAACACTGACATTATCACCTAATTCTCTACTCATCACTAATTGCTAGCCCTAAATAAAAAAATAAAAAAAACTAGTAAAAAAATTTCTATTAATTACCCTGTCAGAATAGGAAGGTAATTCCTACAGGTGTAATGATTTATGTCACCAATCTCTGAATACATTGTGTACCAAACGTTCATATTTAAGTTTTGTAGTTGACATGCAGTTTTCTGCAGAATCAATTATTTAAATTATGGTTAGGTTTTCTTGCTTGCCATAAAAATCTATTTAAATCACTATGTACCTAAACAAAGTACATATAGTCCAGTTGGCATGGCTCAGTGGTTGAGCATCGACCTATGAACCAGGAAGTCACCAAATCAATTCCCGGTCAGGGCACATACCCAAGTTGTGGGATCAATCCCCAGTGTGGATCCTGCAGGAGGCAGCCATTCAATAATTCTCTCTCATCATTGATGTTTTTCTCTCTCTCTCTCTCCCTCTCTCTCTCTCTCCCCCTCTCTCTCTCTCCCCCCTTCCTTCCTCTCTGAAATCAATAAAAATATATTTTTTAAAAGTAAATATAGTACTACTTCAAATTTGTTTCACTCTTGATTAAAACATTATTTTATGTAAAAATGAACTCAAAGCTCATATATTCATTTATTTATATTAAACTGAACCATATAGATGTCATTTTTGTAGGTGAAAAAATAGTTAAATATTGACAATTTATATGGACAACCTGATACACTCATTCAAATAAAATTAACTGAATACCATGACATAAAAGAAAGTTGGGAACAAAGATATATAAGGCAAAGTCCTTGTATTTACAGATCATCATATCCAATCAACACCATAATGTGTATTATTGGTACATAACATTATGAGCAACAATTAGATGCATATTGACTCAAGGGCAACTAAAAACAGACCACGCATTTTTTAAATTATCAAGCAATGTAAGCAATAGACATATTCACCTCTCTCTGAGCCCAACCCCCTTTACTCATCCTACACCCTGAGTAGGGGCAGGATGAAGGTTAAGCATCACTTGGCAGACAAACCACACCAATGTTTATTAGACTTGCCTATATCAGGAAGGGCCAGAGCCAGCTCATCCTCTGTGAATTTATTCATATATAATGGTCTGTAATTCAAGCTTTCTTATTACTCTCTTTAGCTGTAATATTCATTCAAATTAGTTTCAGGTAATAAATAGATTAATCAACTGAATAAGGATATTCAATCTGTTTTCCATTTGAGGAATTGAGACAATGAACACTTCTGCTTTCTGTAGGTTGCCTAGTTATGCTAACCATATTTGACTGACTAAATATTAAACAGCGAGCCAAGCAGGATGTTGGATCACAATATGATCCCTTATTCTCAACTCCAAATTGCATGGTTAATATTTAATTAAATTTCCCACAGATTTCTCCGTAGTTAATAGAACCATGTGTTATATTAATATTATTAAACTCCTATAAAATTATAGTTTGGGGAATTGGATATAATCTTAGTATCCAGTCTAGTTCCAATCGAATTTTAAAATTTTAATCATCTTTCTGAACATAAAAATAATATTCAGAAAGGACTTAAATGTAAGACAGGAAACCATAAAAATCCTACAAGACTTCATAGGCAGCAAAATAGCAGACATATGTTGTAGCAATATCTTTACAGACACAGCTCCTAGGGCAATGGAGATTAAGGAAAAAATAAACAAATGGGACTACATCAAAATAAAAAGCTTCTGCACAGCAAAAGAAACCATCAACAAAACAACAAGAAAGCCCACTGCATGGGAGAACATATTTGCCAATGATATTTCTGATAAGGGTCTAATCTCCAAAATTTACAGAGAACTCATACAACTTAACAAAAGGAAGATAAACTATCCAATCAAAAAATGGGCAAAAGATCTAAATAAACACTTTTTGAAAGAGGACCTACAGAAAGCCCAGAGACATATGAAAACATGCCCAAAGTCACTAATAATCCAAGAGATGCAAATCAAAACAACAATGAGATACCATCTCACACCTGTCAGAATGGCTATCATCAACAAATCAAAAAACAAGTGCTGGTGAGGATGCAGAGAAAAAGGAACCCTCGTGCACTGCTGGTGGGAATGCAGACTGGTGCAGCCACTTTAGAAGACAGCATGGAGTTTCCTCAAAAAGTTAAAAATGGATCTCCCATTTGACCCAGTAATCCCACTTCTAGGACTATATCCCAAGAAATCAGAAACAGCAATCAGAAAGGATATATGCACCCCTATGTTCATAGCAGCACAATTTACAATAGCTAAGATTTGGAAACAGCTTAAGTGTCCATCACCAGATGAGTGGATTAAAAAACTGTGGTACATCTACACAATGAAATACTATGCCGCTATAAAAAAAGAAGGAACTCTTACCATTTGCAACACCATGGATGGAACTAGAAAGCATTATGCTAAGTGAAATAAGCCAGTCGGAGAAAGATAAATATCACATGATCTCACTTATATGTGGGATATAATGATCAACATAATTTGATGAACAAGAGTAGATCCAGAGACAAATGTCAGGGGAGGGAGGTTAGAGAGCAACCAAAGGACTTGTATGCATGCATATTAGCATAACCAATGGACACAGGCACTGAGGCAGTAGGGGCTTGCCTGGGGTGGGAATGGCTGGGGGGTGTCAATTGGGCAAAAAGAAGACAAATGTAAAACTTTAGACAAAAAAATAATAAAAATAAATAATAATAATAATATTCAGTAATATTTTTAAAAAGTCAAACAAAAAAATAAAGTAGAAACTGAAAGTCAGCTGTAAGTGGAGTGAGAGGGGTAGAATAAGGAGAGCAAGGGATGGTGATAGAAAAAGAGAGTGACTTTATACTGGTATCAAAATAATGACATCCAAAAAGCAACATATCCTTCTGTAGGAAATAGGCTTCTGTGACCCATCTTCAGCATGGTCCAGTTTTAATGGAAATGGTTACTGAATTTCCCCAGGGCAAACAGAATGTAGGGAGGAAGATATAAGAACAAAGATCTGTGTATGTGAGCCAGCATCACAGTGGAAACACCCAAGGCTCCCAGGACGAAACACCTCGCCCCCACCTCAACTAAACAGGGGGAGGTGGAGACAATTAGAAAAGGCCTCAGCCCATTTTTTTTAAATGGCCCATGGGAGACAATGAGACCTAGACTACTTATGAGGAAAACTATTAACCCCATAGTATTCAGCCAAAGAGGAACAGGATGAGGGATGAATAGCCTGTGATCGCTGCTTCCTGTTGGCCTGTTCAACCAGACGAACACTTGCTCTTCCAAGAACGTTTAAAAGTTTCATTTTCACTATGCTTCTATCTCCAAATCCATTATTTGAATATGGACAGGTGAGCATTTCTCACACTCCTTTGCCCTTAACTACTATATAAAATTACATATACTTAATACCAGATATTGGTTTAAATGAAAATTCCTTATAGATCCAGATGGCATAGGACACCTCCAGATGGTGTGTCAAAAACAGCAATGGGTCTAATTCTTTATAAATTACTGTCATTATCCTATTGGACGACTCATTTATTCAACTGATATTTATTGAGTGACTACCAAGTGCAAAGCACTGTTAGACAATGGGGATACAAGAGTGAATAGGCCCTGCCCTCTTGAAATTATATTCTAATGGAGGTGGTAAGATGTGAACAACCAATTACAAAACCAATTATTAATTAGAGTATCCATAAGGTCAAAGCATGGGAATACAGGGTGCTCTTAAAGCATAAGGCAGTCTAAGCCTGTGGGAGAGGTATGGATGGCTTCTCTGAGGAGTGCTATTAGCTGAGCTCTCAAGGGTTCAGAGTTCATTCCTGTTAGACAAATGAAAGAAGTGGAAAGAGAGTCCATGTACAGCTAGCCACAAAAACAAAATCCCTAGAAATAAAACAGCACCAGAGGCTATTCAGAGAACTGAAAGGAAGCCAGTGTGCTCGAGTGGAGAGAACAAAGGGAGGGCAGCCTGAGATGGAGCTGGTGCAGCAAGGAGGGTCCAGACGCCACAGGGCAAAGATTCCGAACCTCAGTGTTATTGACCTTTGGGATCAATAATTCCTATTGTGGGGACCTGTCCTGCACCTTATAGGATGTTTAACAGCATCTCTGGCCTCTACACAGTGCATGCCAATAGCACTATTACCCACCCTCAGATGTCTTGTGAGAACCAAAAGTGTCTTCTGACTTTGCCAAATGTCCTCTTGGAGACAAAATCATCCCCAATTAACAACTGCTGCTATAGGCCCTTATAAGTAATGTTAATAAGTCTGGCCTTTGTCCTAAAGGCAGTAAAAAGACACTGAATAGTTCATACAAATGAGTGATTTTTCAAACAATCTATAGGGCAGGAGGAAATTGAGAGTGATATTCCACATCTGCGAGAGAAATGATAGCTCTTCAAGCCTACAGAAGAGTAGGTCAACCACTCCCCAGATGTTCGGAATTAGGTAAGCTGCCTCGCTGGGAGTGGGAACAAGGCCACTTGCTGTGTACTTCCCCAGTGTTCATTTCGACTGAGGGGCCTTTTGTGCATCTGCGTTCACCTTACAGCCTGGCAGTAATGGTCTACATAGTGTTTGCTAAATAACACTTCGGTGATGAATTGTTGGAATTCCAATATGCATTTTGGAGAGGGTTAAGAGTTACATTAAAACAGTATGGAGAATAAACTGTAAATGAAGAGTATAAAAATATAGAATATATAGCAATAATTATATTTTATGCTCCCTGGAGTATATCTGAATATACCTATTTTTAGCACAAAACTAAAAATATATATATATTAAAACCAAAGCAAATATCACATATGAAAATGAAGAAGTTGTGACTCCAAAATCATGAATGATTTTTCTTACAAGTCCTGTGACTACACTAACTTGAGACCTTTATTGGTTAAAACAGAAAGTCAGTCAACTGCATCTCTCCTTAACTCAGTTCCTTCTGCTCTTTAGGAAAAACATCAAATAGACTTGCACTTCAAATAGACTTGCTATGTACACGCTTATTAAGATAAAATAAGAGAAGGGAGCATTTTCTACAATAACCAGGTGAATGTTGGTGTTGTTTAGTGCTCCACCTCCAGCCTTTGTCTTTTCTCTCTTGCTCTTTCCCATGTGTTGGCTCTGCCAGTGAACTTGCTGTTCTTTCTCCATCTGTCCTCACAAACCACGGTCCATCTGTGCAGGATGAGTTCCATTCAAACCAGTAACCAAGAAGCAAGAGCCAATGTCCCTAAGCATGCCGGCGTGGAAAAACACGGCCAGTGGAGCCCCTCTGACCCATGCACCAGGTGAAGTCTCCAGCAGCCAAAGCAAAGCAGTCATTAAGTGGCTCTCACTTGAGTTCTGGCTCAAAGTTACAGGCAATTTCCAGATTTCTACAAAACGGCATGATTCTAATCCACTCATGCCACAAGTAAATAATGGATATCAGCCCGGCTTCTCAGCACTGGCAGCAGTGGTTCATGAGCTTGGTTGGCATCAGAATTACCTGCACTGCCCTTTACAAATACATATACCTGGACCCTACTACAGACTTATGGAACATGACTAATGAGAGAGAGGGGCAGGCTACCTGTCATTTCAACAAAAACCCCAAGAGAACCTGCACATTAAATTCTGATGTATATCAAAATTCAAGAATAAGTACTTTCCATACTAGAGCAATAATTAATAATGGTAAAATAATTAATTACTAATGGCTCAGAGATAGGTAAATGTAATTCACAAAATAAATTATTTTACCCCAGATGATTTCACAGTATCTTGAACTAGACTGAAATCTCTTTGGAGGAAACACCTTTGTACCCAGACCAGTTATACAGCAAATGCTCACTGAGTTTTAGTTAAATAAATACATAAGTATCTACATACAAAAATATCCACTTTAATCCAATTTATCATTTTATTTTTATATAAAAACTTCTAGGAGGTGGGTAAGAAGAGATTAACCAAAGAACTTATATGCATATATGCATAACTCATGGACAAAGATAATACTGTGGTGAAGGCCTAGGCAGGGGGCAGGTAAGAGCTAGAAGGGATCAATGAGGGGCGGAGGGGGAGACATCTATAATACTTTCAACAACAAAGATTTTAAAAATATTTAAAAAGAACTTCTAGACATACATAAAGGAGGAGAAAAAATGAAATGTTAGGACCTTCATTTTATTCTATCACTTGGAAATGCTATGCAAGAAAGTGCAGTATACCAGGCTCCTAGAAAGAAAATGCACATCCCTCTTACCCATCTTTTCCACCATTAGTGCATTTTAAATCTCCATTATTAAAAGAAATGAAAATAACTGAGTTATACATAAAATTTATCAAACTCTCAGGAGGAAATTAGGTTACAGTCATCCCTCCATATCCAAAGGAGATTGGTTCCAGGACCCCTGTGAAAACTAAAATCCACAGATGCTCAAGTTCCTTATATAAAGTGGAGTAGTATTTGAATATACACCACCCAATCCTCCCATACACTTTAAATCATCTCTAGGTTACTTATAATATCTAAAACAATATAAATGCTATGTAAATAGTTGTTCTATTATATTCTTTTGGGAATAATGACAAGGAAAAAAAGACTATGCATGTTCAGTACAGATGCAACCATCATAGACCTAACTGCACAGTATCTGTTGGCAACAACGTATTATTTCAAATATTGTGGATGTTAAACACAACATACCTCGTACTAGTTCTCTATTTTATTTATTCTGAATCTGTCCAAAAATGACAAATGTTTTTCTACTTACAGAGCACTTCATGAAAACCGCTGAGTAAGGGCATTAGAAGAGGTTCTTCATTTCTAATAAATCACTATAATTTATGTGGCACACTCTCCCTTGGAGAGGATAATAAGAGGCTGATGTGCATAACATATTTCCTCAAAAATAAAAGAAACACCTTTTACTGGATTCATACTCACTCTGGATAAGCAGTTGTAAAGGAAAAACTTGATGGTTGAGAGCAGGGCGTTAAGCAATGTTGAGAAAGATCAGTTGCCAAATGGAGCTTGGAATGGGATTTTTAAAAGTAACTCAGATGAAATTAATGTTACATTGCCCTGATATCAACACCATCCTTGCCAGTAGTATGTCCAGGAATGCTGCTGAACTCAAGGAAAGGGAAGTTAAAGGGGCGGGGTGGCCCCACCACCTGTTGCTTAAACAGTCCTGAGATGCATATGCACTTGTGCCATCAACTCATGAAGCCCACCATCATCACCATGGCGGATATGCAGAGTCCTGCGATACCCACTCCCATTCAGTGCTTCTCAACCTGCAACGTACGTACGAATCACCTACAGAACTTCTTAAAACAGATCCCTGAACCCTACCTCTCCAATCCTGATTCAGTAGGTGGAGGTGAGATCCAAGCTTTTGCATTTCCAAATCTCCCAGGTGATCAGATGCTGCTGGTGTGTGCACCACACTTTAAGTGACATTCCTGCAAGTGATTTTTCTCTGATTGCTTTTACACTTCAGGGTTGTTTCTGGGTGTTCATATTAACTGGGTAAGCTAAGAAAGCTGGAGGATTTGGCATATATTCTAGCACTCTATACCTTGCATTTCTCCAGGGAAGAAAAAACCCTGAATGGGAAAATACCACTCAACTGACCCCTATAAATATGATGTTTCGTGAAATAGCCAGGATCCAATGTAAGATAGTCAGATTCCAAGGACCATGTTTACTAGTATTCCATTACATCACAGTTGTCAATAAAGTCATGAGAAGATGAAATCACTTACAGAGAAGGAGGGGACCAAAAAGAGGCTGAGATCAGAACCTTAGGGAATACCATTTGTCATGGGTTTAATTGTGCCCCACTCCCCCCATGATAAGATATGTTAAAGGCCTAAGCCCCAGTGACACAGAATGTGACTTTGTTGGGAAATAGTCTATAGAAAGGTGAACAGGTAAAATGAGATCATTAGAATGGGCCCTAATTCAATATAAATGGTGTCCTTATAAAAAGCGAAATTTGAATGTGGAGACAACATGCATCAAAAGGAAATGGTGTAAAGACCTGTAGGAGAAGACAGCCATGTGACTGAAATGCTGGTATCCACAAGCCAAAGAGCACGAAGGACTGGCGGCTAGAGGCTGGAAGAGGCATGGAAGACCCTCCTCCAGAGCCTTCAGAGAGAGCGCTGCAGTGCAGGCATCTTGAGTTTGGCTTTTCAGTGACTACAATTGTGAGACAATACATTCCTGTTGTTTTAAGCCACCCAGTTTTTTGGTGCTTTATTACACGGTTCCTAGGGAATCAACACACCAATATTTAGAAGAACAAAAAGAAGTGTTGGCTAAGGAGACTGAGGCCATGGTTAAAGGGGTGACATGCAGTGACACTGGCCCAAAGGGGGAAAAAGTCAAAATGAATGTAGATTATAGAGAAATAAGAATTTCGGAGAAACCAAGATGGTGGCATAAGGTATACACCTGTATGTGCTGCCTCTCACAACCACACCAAAACCACAACTAAAGGACAAAACGTCTATCACCCAGAACCACGGGAAAGCTGGCTGAGTAGAAGTTCTACAACTAGAAGGAAAGAGAAAAGAGCATTGAGACCGGGTAGGAGGTGCACAGGCACGGAAAAGCAGAGATACGGAGGCGTGCGAATCAGGCTGGCGACTGGGTGTGCTGTTTTTTTCAACCCGAAGGGAGACACAAGCTCCCGACTGCTCTGAACTCCAGGTTCCGGCAAAACTCTGGGGACCCAGATTGCTACGGGGAGAAGCTGGACTATCTGCCATTGGGTCGGAAAGTGAGGGTGGCTCTCTTGCAGAGGTACACGCAGGAATCATTGTCTACTGCGCTGGGGCGCGGGGACGCAGAAATGCGGAGATGTAGAGACTGGCTGAGGCAGCCATCGCTGTTTTCCATGCCCTAGTGATTCCCTGAGACCCCACCGCACCCCGCCCAATTTACAAATCCAGCCAAGATGTGTGCATCAGCTTTTGCATATGAATGGCCTACATTATCGCACTTAACCTAACAAACTGAAGCTGGGTCAGCTCCAAAATTTCCAAACCCCAAGCAAAGAGGATAAATCTGCAGATCTTGTTGTAGCTCCTGCTGGGTGGCCTCAGACAGTAGCTGACCTGCACCTCCTTGGAGATCCAGGAGCCAGTGTACCTAGTGGTCAGTGTGAGACGACACCAGATTTCAACTCCTCACATCCATAAGTGACACACTCAAGAGGCAGACTCAGTGAGCACCAAAGCCCCACTGAAGCAAGTCCTGTCCCATAAGGGTGTCTCCAGCACAGCAGTTCTTCCATTATAGACACAGCAGGTCTTCACAGCCAATTGGCTTGGAGATCAATTCCTCCCAGTGTACCAACAGCAATCAAGGCTTAACTACAACAAGACTGTGCACTCAGCCCACAAAGGGGTGCACCAAGAGTGTCCACCTCAGGTGATTGGGGAAGCTGAACCACTGGGCCCTATAGGTCACCTACCACACAAAGCCACTCCATCAACACAGGGAGGCAGCCAAAATGCGGAGACAAAGAAACGTCACAAATGAAAGAAATGGAGGAAAGCAAACTACTGGACATAGAGTTCAAAACCACAGTTATAAGGTTACTCAAGAATCTTCTAGAAACCTCCAAGGAACTTAATGAGACCTTTAAGGATTTTAATAAGAATGCCAAAAAAATGGAAAAGGACCAGTCAGAAATTATGCATACACTGTCTGAAATAAAGAATAATATACAGAAATTCAACAGTAGACCAAACGACCCCAAGAATCAAACCAAAGATCTGAAATATGAGGAAGCAAAAAACACCCAACCAGAAAAAAAACAAAAAGAAAAAAGAATCCAAAAATATGAAGGTAGTGTAAGGAGCCTCTGGGACAACTTTAAGCGTACCAACATCCGCATTATGGGGGTGCCATAAGAAGAGAGAGAGCAAGATATTGAAAACCTATTAGAAGAAATAATGACAGAAAATTTTCCCTACCTGGTGAAAGAAATAGACTTACAAGTCCAGGAAGCGCACAGAACCCCAAACAAGAGGAATCCAAAGAGGACCACACCAAGACACATCATAATTAAAATGCCAAGGGCAAAAGACAAAGAGAGAATCTTGAAAGCAGCAGGAGAAAAACAGTTAGTTACCTACAAGGGAGTACCCATACGACTGTCAGCTGATTTCTCAACAGAAACTATGCAGGCCAGAAGGGAGTGGCAAGAAATATTCAAAGTGATGAACAGCAAGAACCTACAACCAAGATTACTCTACCCAGCAAAGCTATCATTCAGAATTGAAGGGCAGATAAAGAGCTTCACAGATAAGAAAAAGCTAAAGGAGTTCGTCACCACCAAACCAGGATTATATGAAATGCTGAAGGGTATTCTTTAAGAAGAGGAAGAAGAAGAAAAAGGTAAAGATAAAAATTATGAACAACAAAGTGACAACAAATACATATCTATCAACAAGTGAATCTAAAAATCAAGTGAATAAAAAAATCTGATGAACAGAACAAACTGGTGAATATAATAGAATCAGGGGCATAGAAAGGAAGTGGACTGACAATTCTCAGGGGGAAGGGGGTGTGAGGGGTGCGGGAAGAGACTGGACAAAAATCTTACACCTATGGATGAGGACAGTGGTGAGGGGTAAGGCATGGGGTCGGGGGGGAATTGGGTGGAGGGGAGCGATGGGGGGGGGGGGGAAAGAGGAACATCTGTAATAATCTGAACAATAAAGATTTATTTTAAAATAAAAAAAATAAAAAGAAATAAGAATTTCACAGAAATTACCTAAACAATTGTTTTCCCTCTAAAAAGACTTTGCCGGTCAACATTTTTGAGACATCAGTTGTTAGTGGTAAAGAATAATAAAGAACTCCTTACATGTCTATAGGACCTTATTACTCAAAAATGTTTTCATCATTGATTCTCAAAATAATCTGATGAGGGAGGCATTTCTCCATTGTTTAAATAGGAGACTGGGGCTGAAAAAGAACTAAACTTTAAATGAAATTGTGAAGTGTGCAGCCATTATGTTAAGTGTTTCATTATTTAGTATCTACAACAACCCTCTGAAGCAGGTGTCTCACCCACCATTCTCAGGTCAGGAAACGTAGAGTGTGAGGTAAATTATCCATGATCAGGGTTGGTAACAGGTTAAAAAAGCAGTCAAATTCGTATCTGTTGCCTCCAAAACTCAAATTCTTTCCAGTACACCATAACTGGCCTCCATGTGGACTGCTGTGCTCCATGAAGTAGTTATTGAAATGATACAGGTACTGAAAGTGGATTTATTAAACTGCAGCTTCCTAGATACAGAGAAATAGTTAAAAGATATTTCTCTTACCTGAAAGGCCTTTATGCATAAAGTAGTTGAAGAAACCATTCACATAAAAGTAATTAAAGTTCTTGCTGGCAACATAAAATCTATTCCCCACCCAAATGTATCAGTTAAAGGGTCCTTCTGGTCAGGTGAACACTAACTGGCTCTGTCGTTAGGAAATCTCAAAGTAGAAGTTGGAAGTTACTATAGGATCATGTGTATACTTACTTATTCTTCTCCTCAATAAACAGTGAAAAATCAGCATAAGACAAAAACAATACAGTACATTCCAATATAAAATTAAACATTTATAATAACAGCATGTTTCCTTACCACACTGCAGATTAAATAAAGCTTTATGGTTTCATAAAGATTTCTCACGGGACCTAGAAGGCTCTTTTCAAATACTATCCTACTTCATTTTAAGGGAGATTTTTTTTTCATCTTTAAATTCTGAAAGAAGATTGTAATATTGCTTAAAATCCAAGAATCTAGAAGAGCAAATGATATAGCATTCTTTTTAATATTAAATGTTTTTGAAATCACAAAGTTATAAAGGATATATACAAGAGGCATTTAATTTACCCACATAACCTTAATACCTTATATAAATGTAAATAGTGATCATGATGGAAAGTCTCTAAGAGTGTTGTCTCCACCATGCATCATTCCATATTTGAAAGGCATTCCCCGGACAGAGGGGAGTCCTTCATGGGATGTCTTACCTGTCCCCAAGTTCTCTCCTTCCCACAACCAAGAGCACTTCAAGGCACCACTCTGCCCCAGTGTTCAGGCCAATCCTGATCTCATAGAGGAATATTGTCAACACCTCTAGTCCCAAACTTAGGTTCAAACACAAACAGCATACGTCTCCTGGCTGCTAGCTCAGTTCAGCTGCTTGTACCCCCATTTTGATCAGCTGGATTTAGTTCTAGTTTCTGCACTCAAGTCTTTCTTTCAGTAGCATACACAGTGCATGTATTCCTCCAGAATCATGACTTTGTCTTCATCTAGCCAGTCTCCCTACTGGAACAGGCTTGCCCTGAATTCTAGATTTGTGGCTGGAACCTTACAATGAGCTGAATGGTTTCTCAGGTCCTACCAGCTTACATGCCTGCCTGGACTCCTAAGTATTTGTATATATTAATTCACCTTATCTGTGAAAACTCTTACAACTGCATGATGAGCCTATATTTTATTGCTATACTTTCTGAAAATGGACTCTGCATCTCATTAAGTGTACTGAACCCCTCATTCTGGTAGAGCAGCCTTTAGGAATACTCTACTCTGCCAACGTTCATTGTGCTATATCAGCTCAATCCTGAATACAGTCTATTTTGCTGACCACTTCTTGGATCCACCCAAATACAGACCTGTCAGCAACTTGTCTTTCCTCACCTTTTTTAGGCTCTTCATAATCAAAACTTCATAATTTCTGTTGATCTCAATGGTTTAACAAAAATTAGATCCTCCAAAATAAAAAGGGAGATAGAGCTGTCAGCCATAAATGATAAAGGCAGAAGTAACAAATATTTATAATTTATATGTTTCTCATTCTGGAAATAGAAATTTAAAACATGCCATTTTATATTAATAATATTTCATTGTACATTTTAAATCCTGCCTTATTTAAGAGGGATAAATAATATTTGCAATTAGTTAAAAGTATTATGGCCCTGACCGGTTTGGCTCAGTGATAGAGCATCGGCCTGCAGACTGACGGGTCCCGAGTTCGATTCCAGTCAAGGGCATGTACCTTGGTTGCGGGCACATTCCCAGTAGAGGGTGTGCAGGAGGCAGCTGATCTATGTTTCTCTCTCATCGATGTTTCTAACTCTCTATCCCTCTCCCTTCCTCTCTGTAAAAAAGTCAATAAAATATATATTTTTTAAAAAGGTACTATAGTAATTGAATCTCAATGGGGTATATCTGTAATACTCTCCACAATAAAAATAAAAGAAAAATCATGTTTATACCTCAAAAAATAACTAATTACAAATATTTTTAATTTTACTTGTTGGTATTTTGTTTGCTGCAAATAATTTTGGAAATATGTCACACATTAAGTACTTTGCAGGGAGTCTAAGTTCTTCAAAAGAAAGGGCTAAATTGCTTGCATATACATGCGATAGTTTCATCCTATATTAAGTCCATAAATCCCTACACATGGATTTAAACCACATGCTGGGACATTATTAAGATTTGTAAAAGCTTTGCTGACATCAGACTAAAAGCTGTATTAACAATTATGATAATTATGTTGGAAAAATAGAATAAACAAAGAAACACACTAAAAAAAGTAGCATATAGCAAAAAAAAAGTAACAAGTGGCACTTGTCCTAACATTCTAAAGCAAATACAATCCTCTTCAATTCAAAAATCTGCTATTAGTTGCTCATGAGACTTGTAATGTTCCACACAATTTGCAAAACTTTTCCTCTTTGAACAGCATACTTTTAGATACAGATACAGAGGTACTTGAGGATCCACTAACAGTGTGATCCTAGAGTGAGGTAGCCACCTTCTGAGGACAGCAGGTGCTCAGGAGCTGTGATATTTTCTTTTGTGAGGTGCCAGGAAACCTCAGATTCCAAAATCTGTTCCCCTTCTCAGATGTTTCCTATTGTTTGAATTGCCCAAAGGTTTTTAGTTTTAGTACTTAATACTAGTATAACTGACAATAATTTGGGAATTTTAACACTTTAATCCTACCAGACCTGAGGCCCTGAACCTAACTGTCCCCTATACCTGGGCTCCTGAGCATTAAAGAGAAAAAACCAACATGATATAGAAAAATGTTAGTTACATGCAAACAAGTGGTTAGAATAAGATGGAACTTGGAGACATTGTAGAAAATAGGTCTACCTTTCATCTAGCGCCAATATTCCACCTCTGTGTGCCAATCCACCCAGCAGGATGAGCCTTGTTTCACACAGAGGTACTTCTTGCAAAGTGAGCACCAGATGTTGCTCTTCTCCTTCTTGCATGGATTGTCTTTGTAAGACACTCCAGGATTTTGCTTGTTGTACCTGGAGTGCTTTTCCATGCACACAACACAGATATTATTAGACAATGTCCCAGGGGGAATCTCTGGAAAATGATTGCCTGGGGTCATCCATTGAGGGCAGGGTTCCTTTTGTGGGTGGCGGTGGGCTGATGTCCTGTATCCACCAATAAGTTGCAGGCACAGTTTCTGAATATATCTGGTGTAATAAACTGGCTTTTTTGAAGCAGCTTGCTGCTTTGAAGCATACAAGATATAAGAATTATAACTGGCCCACATAAAAAATTTTATGAAAAGCCGCCGGGGCCAGCGGTAATGACGACGAGACCGGTGAAGGCGGGTCATCTGGTCATTTTTGTCACAGCCACCCATATATTTATTATAGTCCTTCACCAGCTGTGGCGTCTGTATTTCTTGCACACTGCCATCTTTATTTCTTCTGTTTATTACTACATTTTGGGCTGGATCGTGGAAGTTCGAAATAAATGTGATGGGCTTTCTATCCTGCCAAACTAAACATGTTACACTTTCTTGACATAGATAGCGACTGTCACCCCTAGCAAGTTTTTCTACACTTTTCAGCGACTTAGGAAACTGCTTCCTGTTTTGCTGCAGGGTTCCCACAATTCCTGTGTGTAATTCTGACAGTGCATATTTAGCAAGGGTTACAGAGTTGTAGAACTGGTCCATGACAAGCACATGAGATTTATTTTCCATTGCACATGAGGTCAGGAGATGAACGACTGTATTTCCTACTGCGCCCAAGTCTTTTATAGGCATTGATGCAGCACCAGTGTAGATTTCTGCATTCAAAATGTAGCCAGTCTCACCTTCACAGAGGAGGAAAGACTTGATGCCCCACTTTGTGGGCTTATCCTTGATATACTGCTTGATGGCCAAGCGGTTTTTTGTCGGGATCAACCCCTCATCTAGGCTCCAATGTTGAATTTTCAGAATTTTTTCACGTTAAACCACACAAAGTCAATTCAAACACATGGGGGCAGACATTTGCAATGGCTAACCATGAGGTTTAACCACGATTGGTTGGTTATTTTTAGTTTGTGACTCATTTTTTTCACATACTAGGCAAAGTACCGAAAATTAGGTACAGCGGTATAGCGGCAGATTCAGAAATTACCAAAAAATCGGTACAGCGGTCTGGTAGGGTTAAAGCTGCTTTCATCTATATATATAAAAGGCTAAGTGACCAACTGTACGTACGTCCAACCAACTGACTGCCTAGTCCATATGATGCGCACTGGCAATTTAAAAATAAATGTTGACTCGCACATGTGCAATACATATAAAGCTCTTGCTGGTGCCAATCACATGCGTGTGTTTCGATCTGTCATTGTCGATCATGAATTTGGTTGTTTTTGTTGACATTCTGAAGCTGAAAGAAAGCGGCATCATCAATAGAATATGTCTGAAGACCAACTATTGGCCTCCCATTTAAATTAATTCAAAGACAGTTTCCTATAATGCCAGCATTGCAATGACTATTAATAAATCACAAGGACAGCCGAAACTGGTTTGGCTCAGTGGATAGAGCATCGGCCTGTGGACTGAAAGGTCCCAGGTTCGATTCCGGTCAAGGGCATGTACCTTGGTTGCGGGCACATCCCCAGTAGGGGGTGTGCAGGAAGCAGCTGATCGATGTTCCTAACTCTCTATCCCTCTCTCTTCCTCTCTGTAAAAAATCAATAAAATATATTTTAAAAAATAAATCACAAGGACAAACGCTAGACAGAGTAGGAATATTCCTACCTGAACCCATTTTCGGACATGGTCAGTTATATGTTGCTTTCTCTCAAGTTCAAAGAACATGTGACATTAAAGTTAAAGTTGTAAATACTTCATCACAAGGAAAATTAGTCAAGCACTCTGAAAGTGTTTTTACTCTTAATGTGGTATACAGGGAGATATCAGAATAAGTTTAATCAATTTAACAGTCATTGTTTTTATCAATGTTGTTTTTATATCATGTTATGGTTGTTTTTATATCATGTCTTTGTTGTTATATCATGTTATTGTTTATTTATTAATCAATTTATATATTATTTTCATATACATTTTACTAATTTTCTTTCATCTCTGACTCTTCTATTATAGAGAAAGGGCAAAAAGCGATATTAAAATATTTCTTCTAATTAATTTCCTTTCAATGTGCACGAATCCGTGCACCAGGCCACTAGTTTCTATATAACTGAGAGTAGCAAAAGATCTATGGGGACAGATAAAGTGATGAGAGGAAATGATTCATGAAGTTACCAAAAATCTGAGCCTGGGAAAGGTGCCACCAGATTCTGGGGGGAAAACAAGGCCAGTCATGTGTATGTGTCACAGGTGGAAAGCCTGAGCAGCTGGATTCTGGCCTACAGCAGGCAGGCCTCCTTCTGGCAAGGCCAACAGACTGAGCATTAATACCCATGGAAGTAGACAGTAATTTTCAGTTCAGACCTGACCTTCCTTTTGTCGGGCTCCAATGTCTGCTTCCTACCTGCTAGTAAACCAACAGTCTTTAGCAGATATTGTTCTATGTGTTAAACATCTTGGGCGCCAACTGGTTTTGGAAAAAGTCCACGAGAAATGGAGTATTTTATCTTTCATCCTTTTGAGTTATTGCTATTCAAATGCTGGTTTATCAACTGGGCATAAAAATCTTTCCCAGGTGTAATGGAAAGAGAAGGCAAGCAGTCAGTGTCCTTCAAGCTTCCAAACAGGTCAGGCTGATTACTGCTTCTCACATTTGGCAGGGAAAAAAGAGGGGAGGGGATCTCCATCTGTGTTCCTTGAGCCCTTTGAAAACCTGACATTTTAAGGACCCAAACACCAGAGTTGACACTCCTTTTAGAGAGAACAGACTGAACCACCCATCCAATATAGCAATGGGCTTCTTTTTCGAAAAACTTAACTAGCCCATCTGGTAGACATCTGAGACACAGATACTCTTTAATGTGGATACAGCCTAAGTCATGCAGAGTAAGAAATAAGAATAGAATCCTAAGGAAATACAAGTCCACACAAATTAAATTGCCTTCATTCATGCTCCAGTTGTCCTGTTCATTTCCAATTTTTTTAATGCTGATAACCTCCTTCCCAACTTCTCTGTTTATGCTTGGGCTCACACATTCTCTTAATCTGTTAATTATCTATATTAGTTATTCATCAAATACGATATGTCTTTAGTTGGAATATAACAAAGTAATAACAAAAATTTCATGCTCCCCTAGGAATAACTTATGAGACAAATCTAAATTTCATCATACAATGCATTATACTCCCCAGAGAGATATTACTGTTCAAACAACGCTGCTTATCGCTTTCTTTCATAGCAATGTAGATTCTAAAAATTTCAACCAAAAATAAAAAATTTAAAAAAACATATTTATGGGTAAAGATGTTATGCTTTCAAAATTATGCTCTACAAACTTTTGCTGTATCTTAGGAAATATCAACGTACACTGAGGTGCCGACTATTATTAACCTGGGATGATTTTTAATGTTCCTGTTTTTAAAAATTAAGAAATATTACATATGAGAAAATCAAACATGACAATTTTTCTTCATCCTTTCCCCTTTCAAAAAGCAATCAAATTACAATGACTACCAAAACAGCATGAGAAACTTATCCTTCACAACACATATACCATACATATGGCAAACAGCACTAAGGTTTCCCAAACCAGCATTGCACGCAGAGAGTCAACAAAAGACAGGAGAGAATGCAAACTGCCTGCAGTAAGAAAGACCAGAGCAAGGGATCTGAGAGCTAACCGAAAATTTAAGAGTAAGAACTGTGATTCAAAGTCAATCTGAGGGAAAACAAGATGAATGGTGAAATTTGAAAGAGAGAAAACCACCTAGAGTAATAAGAGGCCCCAAATAGGCAGGGTCAAAGTAGCCCATGGCCATAATGATGGATTCAGAAAGCAACAATTCTGTAATTTGCTCTTTAAAAACTAAGACTAGATCTAAAAGATTACAGTGTGTTTCTGACACCATTTGACCCAAAAATTCAACCTGCTCCCATGTTTGTTATATATCAGAGCTAGAAAAATGAGTCAAGATAAGGCAGTTTCTGTGCTGATTTATTGCCATCCAATTAGGAAGTTCCTGGCTCACTGATCAGAAACAAAGATTAAAGGGAAAAAGATACTATAAAGGCTAAAACTTCTACAATCTTCTATTGAAACCAACTACAAAAGATATGCAGAACCTAATTGGGTATGTGTAATAAATCACTGCAAGTGGCAAAAGAAGAACAAATTTTAATCTTTAAATGTGTTTCTTCTGAATTTTGGTGTATTGTTACCTAACTGATAAAAATACTTTTTAAATAAAGGTAAAAATGCCCTTATTTTGCCTAACTACATAGAGCAAGCATATCCAATATTAAAAGTACCTTATATAAAGGAAAAATATTTATATAAGTATAAAATACCATCCAAATTTGAGTAAATATTGTTACTATAATTGTTATTTGGTCTACTTCATTCTTTTTTTGTTGAATTTCTTGGGGTGACACTGATTAACAAAATTATACAAGTTTCAGGTGCACAATTCCACAATTCTCTTTTTCTGACCAGCTTATTTCATTTAGCATAATGCTCTCCAGGTCCATCCAGGCTGTCTCTAAGAATAAGATTTCCAAGTCGTATTCCATTGTGTAAATGTACCATAGTTTTTTTATTCACTCATCTACTGATGGATAGTTGGGCTGATTCCAAATCTCGGATCTTGTAAATAATGCTGCAATGAACATAGGAGTGCATATATTCTTTTGAATTAGGTTTTCCCATTTATTGGGATAAATTCCCAGAAGTGGGATATCTAGGTCATAAGACAATTCTATTTTTAATTGTTTGAGGTAACTCCATACTGCTTTCCACAATGGCTTCACCAATCTGCATTCCCACCAACAGTGCACAAGGGTTCCCTTTTCTCCATATCCTCCTCAACACTTGTTGATTTATTGATGATAGCCATTCTGACAGGTGTGAGGTGATATCTCATTGTGGTTTTAATTTGCATCTCTCTGATGATTAGTGACCTGGCGCATCTTTTCATATGTCTACTGGCCATCTGTATGTCCTCTTTGGAGAAGAGTCTACTCAGGTCCTTTGCCCATTTCTTAATAGTGTTGTTTGTTTTTGTAAGTTCTTTATAAATTTTGGATATTAACCCCTTATCAGATGCATCATTGGCAAATATGTTCTCCAATTCAGTGGGTTGTCTTTTCATTTTGATGGTCCCTTTGCTGTGCAAAAACTCTTTAATTTGATGAAGTCTCATTTGTTTTTTTTCTTTTGTTTCCCTTGCTTGAGGAGAAATATCAGGAAAAAAATTACTATGTGAAATGTCCAAGATTTTACTGCTTCTGTATTCTTCTAGGATTTTTATGGTTTTGAGTCTAACATTTAAGTCTTTAATTCTTTTTGAGTTTATTCTTGTGTGCTGTGTAAGAAGGTGGTCTTTTTCATATTTTGCATGTATCTGTCCAATTTTCCCAACACCATTTATTAAATCAACTATCTTGAGTCCATTGTATATTTTTGCGTCTTTTGTCAAATATTAATTGACTATAAAGACGTGGGTTTATTTCCAGGTTCTGTATTCTGTTGTATTGATCTATATGTCTATTTTTATACCAGTACCATGTTGTTTTGATTTCCATGGTTTTGTAGTATAGTTTGATTATCAGGGAGTGTGGTTCCTCCAACTTTGTTCTTCTTTCTCAATATTGCTGTGGCTATTCAGGGTCTTTTGTGGTTCCATATAAATTTTTGGAGTATTTGTTCTAGTTCTGTGAAATATGCCATTGGTATCTTAATAGAAATTGCATTGAATCTATAGATTGCTTTGGGTAATATGGATATTTTAATTATGTTAATTCTTCCTATCCATGAACATGGTATATGCTTCCCTTTATTTCTATGTTTTTCAATTGCTTTTTTCTGTGTCTTAAAATTTTTCTGAGTACAGGTCTTTTACATCGTTGGTTAAATTTATTTTTAGGTATTTTATTCCTTTTGAAGCAATTAATGGGATTGTTTTCTTAGTTTCCCTTCTGTTCGTTTTTCATTGGTATATAAAAATGCAACTAATTTCTGGATATTTGATTTGTATTCTGCTATTTTACTGAATTCACTTATCAGTTCTAGTAGTTTTTGGGTGGAATCTTTAGGTTTCTCTATATACAGTATGATGTCATCTGCAAATAATGACAGTTTCACTTCTGTCTTTCCAATCTGGATGCCTTTTATTTCTTCTTCTTGTCTGATTGCTGTAGCTAGAACTTCCAGTACTATGTTGAATACGTGTTGTGAAAGCAGACATCCTTGTCTTATTCCCAATCTTAAGGAAAATGCTTGTAGTTTTTGCCCATTGAATGTGAGTTTTTAATATATTGGCCTTCATTCTAATTGCCCATGCCTTAACTAAATCAGCAAGAACACTGTTCAGAATCAACACATGAATAACCAACACTATGGGAATTGAGGGATTTTTCTTGCTCCAATAATCATTTAACAGATTACTGTCATGTTCATTACAGGATGTTAATACTTCAACGTAGTATTTGCAAAATCCCGAGAATTTTAAATTACACTTTTATTTTTCATTCCTTAGGCTCACAGAAATAGAAAATGCATGCAAGAAAACTAAGATTATCTTAAAGTTAGTAAAGTAAAATAGTAACAATAATAGGGCAGGAACTGAAGCATCAACAAATGTGCTGATTTATTAATAAATGATAAACTTTCTCAGCAAGAGATTTTGATCAATTCTGATGATTACTCAGCCATCTCAGTGGTAGCAATATTTTTAAGACAGAAATGAGGCAGAAATGGAGGAAGGGAAGGAGAAAGAAACAAAGAAGGCCAGGTGGCAGAATGCCTGCATTTTAGATCCTCCACTGATAAACTGTATGATATTTGGCAAGTCAATTTTCCTTTAATATACAATATAAGCTCAACTTATGTCCCAGGAGCATACTGATGATTAAATTAGGGGGTGTAGGTGACATTATTTTACAAATAATAAAGCCCTATGTAATATAAATTTATTACTGCTACCACCATTCAGCTCAACAGAGGAAACAATAAGAAATAATGAAGAATAAATTTGATTAGGTGCTGGGTTTATTTGATCACAGAGTACTGTTACGTTTCATTAATTCAATTTCTAATGTAGATTTTTCAAACTTATTTATCCAAAGTGTTAGCTGGCATTTTTTATAAATACCTGTTAAACAGGAAAAAAAAACTTAATTTAACCAGATAATAAATTATTTTTCCTTGAGGTACATACATATAGCCACAAATTTAGAAAAACTGTCATCTTACTACATAAATAAGATTTTTTTAAATAAATAAATAATAACCCCTTAGTCCCACCTTCATCTCCTGGACTTCAAGAATAATTCAGTTATGGATTTTCTGAAATATTAGGAAGTTCAAATGGAAAATAGACCACTGCTTTTTCGGTCTGGAGGTCCCTGAACAGAACCTCTGCATGCATCCTTGCCATGTACCTCTTCAAAATACCACAGGAAAAAATAAAAACCCAAACCACACACATTCCTGCTTTATAGAAAACAATGCATTCTGATAAAGTGATCTCTGAAGCAAATTTTTTCAAATAATTTTAGTGATCACTTTAAGATGGAGTTTGCTTCCAAGCAGGAAAATTCTCTCTCAAATGCCTGCATTGAATAGTTTTAGTAAAAACAAATATAAGATAGTAACAATACCCTTAGTATACTGGAAAGGAAAATCCTCCCTAGCAGTTCACTTTTTCCAATATTAAATTTTCCAAATTTCTGCATCTTCACTTGTCACCAGTTACCTCTTTATTTGCTCCTCAGCTTCTGACCATAATGCTGTTATAACAAATTCATTATTACTTTTGTCCCTGATAATTTCATTTTATTACTACAAATAAGCTTTATTATGAGTAAACTCAATATGCAAATTATCCAAATAATATAATTAACAAAATGGAGAACTAATTATTTTGCATAACCCAAAGCCTAAAACTTGTTATCATAATTCAGTTATCTCATAGTATAGGATAGCACCCACTAACATGTGTGACTATTTCAGCTGGGCACTACATACACATGGAACATGCACAGACCAAAGAAGAGGAATGTATCACCCAAAGATTTAAAAATACAGACAAAATGTCTGTATGCAGAGGCACATTAACAATCTGACTAGTCATGCAGATGCTCTTGTTATTAAGAAACTATCACTAGAGATGTAACAAAATAGAGAAAATTATATTTACACAAAGTTATCTCAATGAGAGTTTATAGAAAAGAATGCTTTGATGAGTCTCAGGAGGTGAGATATATCCCACAGTGGATATGTCCAAGAAGCTCTGGTATTATAGCTTCTGGAGATGTAGAGAAGGATTCCCTGAGTAAGCTACCAGCCCCTCTCCACCACCTATTGCACCCCCCATGGCAACCAACCAAATAAATGCTGACTAAAGAAATAGAAGGAGCACCAAATCATTGTCCTACCAGGGCAGCCAAATGTCACCTAACTTGGTCAGATTTTCATTTTAGATGGTGTACTGTGGCAGCATTTGGAGAAGAGACACTTAAAATCACAGAGAGATATTAGTAGACAATTGCAGTTACCCAGGCAAGAAGTACCTAGTACCTAACTCAATCAGTAATAGTGAGAATAGAAAGAAAACAGCTGAATCCATGCATACATTTGAATAAGATCATACAGGAGACAAGCAAAGAAGAGATCCTTAACTAAACCATTTTGGGTTGAATAAAGGGCCAAGAAGCCAAACCACACTGAGTTCAGGAGCAAGTGGAGACTATAAAAAGAGATGAATGTAAACCCTTTTTCCATGAAGACTGACTATAAATGAATGTTTTAAATCATCTTAAATGTCATGAATAACCTTAAAAGAAAGTCAACATATCTAGGGAAAATGGGGATATGAAGACCAGGTTTTCAACATGAAATATATATATATATATGTACACACACATATACATATATATAATGTACGTATGCAATTAAGTTTATTGAGTGACATATTAACAACAAAAAGAACAAGTAAGCCAGAATGTTATCAAGAAACTGAAGAACAAAGGTAAACCCTCTGTACCTAATATACAAACAAGTGATGGAGGAAAGCTTGGTTACCAGTTGCCTGTAAAAAAAAAAAAAAAAAAAAAAAAAAAAAAAAATGCTGTTTTGAAAAATGTTCAAGCTGCCACCTGAATGTCAAAAATGAATAATTTAGTAAAGCATGAATTACCCTCAGAAAATGTATAGATTCATAAATGTAAAAGCAGACTAATGCTGGCTAGAGCTACTACACAGTCCTGGCTCATTTGGATGGACAGCAAAAATTCCCAAAGCTGTCTAAGTCCTTGTACCTTTGAGGTCAATTGTGGGGTCTCAGTTCCCCTCTCAAAGATAACTATGAAATGCCTTTACTGTTACCACTACTGAAGAACAAATAAAATGCCTGAGACTATGCCCTCTGCCCTTCCTGAGATGCAAATTTTTAAATTATTGCATCTCTTGCCAATATGTCATAAAAAAAATAAAACTTTATTAAAAATTTTTCACAATTCCATATACATCTGTGTAAATAAAACAAATGGTCACATATATGCTTATCAGTTAACTAGAGATCTGGTGCACGAATTCATGCACAGGTGGGGTCCAGCCAGCCCACCCCGATGGGGGCCGATTGGGCAAGGCTGGCTGCGGGGAGGAGATGCAGGAAGTTGGCCAGCCTGCCAGAGGGAGGAGCCCCACCCCAAGTCAGGATAGGGAGATCCAATCAGGGCTGGGCCAGCTGTGGGGAGGGGCCACGGGAGGTTGGCCAGCCCCATCTCCAATCCAGCCAGGGCCAGCTGGGGGAAGGGGCCGCCCACTTGGCATAGATAGATAGATAGATAGATAGATAGATAGATAGATAGATAGATAGATAATAGATTATAGATATATAGATGATATAGATATAGATATAGATAGATAGAGATAGAGATAGAGATAGAGATAGAGATAGAGATAGAGATAGAGATAGAGATAGATATAAATATAGATATAGATATACAGATAGATAGATAACATAAAGCACCATATTGTTCCTGGTGGCCTGGCAGTAAACCCCTACAACAAAGCACTAAAGTTACTTTAAGCGAGCTTTATACTAGAGCTGGCCAGTGCTGACTCCCGAGAGGCAATTTGTGTTCAGTAATGTCAAGTCAGTAGCTTAAATCAGTCATAGTGGGAGTATTTACACCACAGAAACTAGAAAACATTACAAATCAAAGTCTTTGTCCCCTTCTCGAGAGCAGTTATTAAACCTTTATCAGCCAGTGACTGCCGTAAGTAAGCATCCTTTAGTCCATGCTATAAAAAGCAGGCTTGGATCCCTTCCCTTCTCTGTCTGGGAGAGTTCCCCAGGATTTCCAACATGCCAACATTTTCAAGTCTGAAAGTTCACTCTCTCCAAGAAAATACACCTGAACAGCATCTTTAGTGTTGCTAAGTTACACTACAGGAAAAAAAAATATTTTTTTGCTAAGTCAGCTTTTGGTACTGCTCTAATATTTCAGTTCCGGGCTTCCTGACAGCTAGGAGTCTAATTACCACTCTCCCATTCATCCGTTCAGCAATCCTTGACTATTCAGACCCTCAATCCAGTGAGGCATACAGGTTACTCCTTACTCCTCCTCCTCCTTCCTGCTTCCTGCAACAGGACTTTGTCCATATGCAGAAACAGATGCCCATTGTTTTGTAATATGGAATGCCACTCATCTGTAATATAAAAGCCTAAGGGACCGTTAAGGCAGGATGACCAGAACGACCGATCGCACTGACCACCAGGGGGCAGATGCTCAATGCAGGAGCAGCAGGAGTGCTGCTCAGCCAGAATCCGGGCTCACAGCAGGCAATGCAGTGGCAGGGAAGGAGCAGCGAGCCTAGTGGGAAGGAGCAACGGGCAGGTAGGCGGTAAGGAGTGAGGGGTCCTGGACTGCAAGAGGGCACAGGCCAGGCTGAGGGACCCCGCACAGTGGATGAATTTCATGCACTGGGCCTCTGGTTTTACTAATAACCTTGCTATCCAAGTATATACTCCATGCTCTGTGCCAGGTGCTGACAATACAAAGATGGATCAAGCACAGTCCCTCCTTTTGGCAGGTTGCAAGTTCAAGTGTGGCAGACAGACATATGAGCAGTTGCTTCCCACTGTATTTTAAACAAGAGGAGGAACAGCAAAGAACATTTTAAAATTCCAGGAGAATTTCAAAAGTATACAACTTCTCAATTCCATGCAATTCATTGACTTAGTGACCACAGTGAGCCGGGAACTGTACGTATCTGTCACCTGTTCATGAGGTTATAGAAACTTAGTGAGCGAGGCAAACATACAATCAGTGAAGTAGGAGCCACATATCAGATACCTTTATTGATTTCAGAGAGGAAGGCAGATGGGGGGAGAGAGAGATAGAAACATCAATGATGAGAGAGAATCATTGATTGGCTGCCTCTTGCATGCCCTACATTGGGGATCGAGCCTACACCCCAGGCATGTCCCCTGACTTGAAATCAAACTATGACCCTCTGGTTCATAGGTCAATGTTCAACCACTGAGTCACGCTGCTGGGCAGCAAATATTTTCTCAAAGGGCCACATAATTTTTCCTTTCTCCAAGTTTCATGTATATTACTCTAACGCAGATTACTATTTTCTCAGTAGAATTTTACGTTTGGTAAGTATAAAATGCTATCCTAAATACATGTAGTTAATCTTCTGGTATGTTTTTTAGAATACTTTTAGTTATCTTTTATTGTGAGTTTGAAAGAGTACCTTTATATGGAAGAAAAAAAAACAACCCTGTATAGAGACACTAACATGCAGAGTATATAAGATTATTTTATGGATGTAATAAATGGATAATTTACTAACTCTGAAATGAAATCTATCAATACATAAGCTAAAAATTGTAAGTTACAGTATTTAATATGATCCTATCTAAAATACCATTTACTAAAAATATATTTTAACAGAAAATAAAGCAAAACATTCATAATACCAAAAAAATAGGTTTAATAACTCAATTTATTGTTGAGGGGACTCTTTACCCTTTTTCACTTTTTGCAAGCTGAGAAACAGCACTACCCAGTAGACTGAGATTCCCCAATGCAAACTATGGCTCTATTGCTTAGTAACTGAATGACCTTGGCCATGTTACTTAGTCCTCTATGGATCCCAATCTGCTCTGCTGTAAAATGGAAATAATACTGGAACCCATCTCATAAGACTGATGTGAGACTTAACTGGAATAATGTTTGTAACGCACTATAAACAGAGTTTAATACAGAGAAAATGCTGAATACAGTTTAGCCATTAGTAATGTGCTCATTTTGTGGGGGGTGGAGGGGATTCAATATCATTTTATTTACTACAACTTGACCTCACAAATGACAAATAAGAGACTATACCTGCATAGAAAGGCAGAAAAGAGAATTGGTGTCAAGCAGTTTGGACTGAGAAAGACACCAGATTACTGCTCAGTGTCTGTGACACAGCTGTGCGCTTCTGGCGAGTAGCTCTGGCTTCCCGGTGGGTCTAGTGCAGTGCACCAGGATTACAAAGCAATTTGGGCCTAGGAGCATCAAGTAGACCAGAAATCCAAATGGCAAAAGTGTGTCCAGTGACAGATTCTATGGTTAACTAAAACTCAAATACAGAAAATGTGTCTGCATGCACACAAACTCAAATATGGACATGATAGTAAAAGATTTATACTTTGCTCCAGCTTTCTTCATCATTAGTGCCTTAGATTTAATATAAAGACTTTCCCATTGTGTTGGCATCAAGGTAACATTTTTAAAATGAAGTTTCAGAACACTGAAAGCTAAATTTCAGACCTGGCAAAATCGGAGTCACTCCAGTGTCTTCCGTGGAAAGGAAATGTATAAAAGGTACAAGTCACTTGCAGCTTTAGCTCACTGAACCTTATTCAAAAAGAAAGGGACTGTGCTTTGCTGTGAATTGCATTTTAAAGCAAAAGCAATATAATGGTCCTTCTGGAATCTCATAAACTTTGAATAAAAATGAGCAGTTCACACTTAATGCTCTTCCAGATACTTGAAGTGTAAAAGCTGCTACTTCACATAAAACAACATTCTATTGTATAAAACTAGCTTCTAAATGGATAACACTTGGGTACATTTCATGGCACTTTAAAATGCATTATTTCTTGGACCTGCCTTTATTGGTGATGTCATAACTCAATTATAAAACAATTTAAGGCCTGGAAACATGATTTCAACACAATCTTATTTTTAAAACAGCATTTTTATCTTCTAAATATATTTATGGTACAAAAGTTACTTTCATACATATAATAGGTTGACCTGGATCACTATAGCAATTAATATTTAACCCATAGTCTCAATGATGATTGAAAAAGTCCTCCAATAGGAAAGAACCTCTCTGATTTTCCACATACCACCTATCACTTACTACAATGATAAGTATAGATAATTTTACCTTGTTACCCCTGGCATTAATTTCAACCATCAGCAGCAGAATTAAACTTATCAAAGATGATTATGTGCTATGCGGGTCACAATCACTGTTCTGCCACCATCTCAATGACAAACTAGAAAGCTTGCCAAAAAAAAAAATTTAAGTGACTGTATCTAAATAATTTTCAATAATAGAGATCAACAGTTCTCTAAAGGGAAAGATATCAGCAATATAATTATATTTTAGATAGTATCTTTAAAACTGTAGGTTGTGATCTATTAGTGTGTCCCCAAATAAATTTAGAAGTTCACAACCTCACAACCTGCGTTTTTTATTTAAATTCTTTTTTGTTTAAAGTATTACATGTCTCCTTTCCCCCCACCCCGCCCCGACCTCTCCCCAGGCACTTCCACGCCCCAGCACAAGCCCTCACCCCCCTACTGTCTGTATCCATTGGTTATGCTCATATGCATGCATACAAGTCCTTTGGTTGATCTCTTACCCCACCCATCACAACCTGAATTTTTTAACTTAAATGATAGAATAGAATAAAATAGAAAATAATGGAAATATTAAAGCCTATCACATGTAAAGCAAAAAATGGAATAAGAAGGAATGATATGAGTATCTTTTCATAATTAGAGCCACATATCAGATACCTTTATTCTTCACCTACATTGTTGCAGATAAGCTGCCAGGTGGCATGGGAGAATGAACAGCCAGGCACTCAGAGGATTCAGAAAGTGTGCCTTTATTTGCAGATGCACTAGTGCGGTGACTCAGGGGAGTCACTCTCCAAAGCCTGAGCACCAAATGCTGGAGGGGGGGGGGGGTACGTTGTGGGGCTGCAGGGGAGGGGGGCTTTCCCTCTTATCCCCTTAGTTTCTATGTCTCCCAAATATGGACCAGACTTCTGGACTTTTTGCAGGCTTTGCAGCCCCCCGTGGGTTGGAATGGGGGAAGTGAGATCATACCCAAAGGCCTGGCCTGGCTGGCGCCAGCACTGCCAACCCCCTAAGGGGATTGTGTATGGTTCATGGCCTCTGTAAAATGGAAGTATTCAGGGAAACATGTTTTGCAGGTTCTGCTAGGACACAAGCAGAAAGGGGGTTGGGGCTAGCAAGCATATGCATCAGAATGCAGGTTGGGGGGGCTCAGGCTGCCTTCACACATGACTATTTGTGTGTATATTCAATTGCAATTAAAATCTATTTCTTATTATAGTAACTGCCAAAAACCTTTGTAAGATTTTTTAAAATCTTAAAAAAAGTTCATAGATACAGAGGATAAACTGGTGGTTGCCAGAGGCAGGAGGGTGGAGTGTAGGAGAAATCAGTGAACTGTTTTTTGTGGGATTTTTTAGCTTAAACAAATTGAATAAGTAACAACAATAAAAATAATAGGAGACAGACTTACAGTGTGACCTGATAAATTAGAGGCCTTTTCTCTTGTGCATGTAGTTTCCTCTTACCATTTTGAATTTATTTTTTAAAACTATTTCTCTCATGACTCTGTCTTTTTCTGAAGTGTTTGCTTCCAGGCAGTTTGTGTGTAAAAACAGTGTTCGGATCTCTCCCCACCCGACTCTGAAAACACGTGGGAGTAGGCCAGTTCGACGGTTTCTGTTCTAAATCTCAGGAAGAAATGTTATGCTTTTTCCTTGGGTTCACCTTTCCCTACTTATCTTACTATCTTAGGAATAAGACCTCAAAGGTTAAGTTTAAAGTGTGGGGCTGGGGAAAGGGCCAAGGAGAACAACGGCATTGTGTTCAGTCTAGGCCTTTTCAGAAAGACGTGAGATGCTGAAAGTTCATGCACAATCCAACCCACTTGAAGGGCCGGTGGATTGGAGCCAAAACTTATAACAAAAGGAGTTATTACATCAAAGTGTCTCATCTGCAAGTTTCCTCATGATCTTGCAGTTGTGGTGGGGGCTGGTCAAGAATGCATCAGTAGAGGTTCCAGGATAACTCAGCTTTTTCCACCCTGAAGTTAAATTTAACAAGGTGCAATCCTCTGCCTTCTGCTGGGAATGGTGTGCAGATGTAAACCGACCTGCATTCATTTTCTTTTGTTGCTGTCTACCACAAACATAGAACAACAGAAATGTATTACTTTACAGTTCTGTAGCCCAACGTTCTAAAGCCAAGGTGCTGGTAGGCTACATTGTTTTCTGGAGACTCTAAGGGAAAAGCCATTTTTTGCTTGTTGACAATATTCAGTTCCTTGTCATTGTAAAGCTCAGTCTTCATTTCCTGCTGGTTGTAAACAAAAGGTCTTTCCCAATTTTTAAAGGCCACCACGTTCCTTAGCTCATGACCCCCTTCATCTGCCTTCAGAGGCTGAGTCCCTCTCACACTAGGGAACTGTCCTCCTCCTCCTATCTCATCTCTGACCAGCAGGGAAAGGTTGGTGCACTCTTAACGACTCCTGTAATTAGACTGGGCCCACCTACTAGTAGATAACCCAGTGAAATCTCCCATCTTGATCACATCTTCAAAGCCTCTTTCGCCAATGTTACTGACTGAATGTCTGTTTCCCCCTAAAAGTGATATGTTGAAATTCTAGCCCCCAAGGTGATGGCATTAAGAGGTGGGGTAGGGAGATCATGAGAGAAGTGCACTCATGAATGCCCTTATAAAAAGGCACCAGAAAGCTGTGCCGTGCCCTCTTCGCTATGTCAGGGTATAAGAAAATCATCATCCGACACCTGGAAATAGTCCTCATCAGAACCTGACCATGCTGGCACCTGACCTCAGACTTCCAGCTCCCAGAACCTGAGAAATAAATTTATGTTATTTACACGCCTATGTAATTTCTAAGCCCCTCTACCTGAGTCTATGTTATTGTGCTATAGCAGCCCAAACGGACTACAGTAGCCTTGTACTAGTAAGGGAACCGTCACAGTTCTGAGTAGCAGGACACAGATATGTTTGCGGGATCGTTATTCTGCCTACCACACAGCCCCAGTGACTTAGCTCCATGATGGTCCTTAAGCAGGAAAGTTATATTGGCTACAAACAAAGGCTGCATTGGGGAAAAGAAGGAAAGAGTTTCCATGGTCTCTTTTGGTCATGCATAGCACAAAATGGAAGACTTCAAATAATTGCTATCATTAAATTACTAACTATTATATAAAAGTAATTTCAGAAAGTTCCAAAAGAGGAAATAAACTTCTTACATAAAGTAACTGGAATAGAACCTTTTTATTAGGATGACCTTATTTTGGGATACAGAACTAACTTTGCAAGCTATGTACTATTAAGTTCCCATTACATATTATTAAAATGCTTTATGAAACAATAAAAATCCAAATCTATAATACCAAATCATGTTATAATAGGGAAATATTATTTGTCTTCATAAAACCATTAATAATGGCAATGCATGTGCTTTGTTCTTTCTCTAGGAGTATGCTTCTGGTATTTTATCACTTCAGGATAATTCTTTTTTGTGATACAAGTGTTTTCTATTAATTTAATCTGAAATGGAAAATTTAAAATGATCTTTGTGATTTCAGAGTACATTTATTTATGTCCATTAGAAGATTAGCTTTAGGTTATTTTAGTATTATTTAGACATTATAGTCTTCTTATGAGAGTTGCTTTCTAGAAGGTAAAATTGGTTATAATCTTATTAAAGTTTCCCCAAAATCTTAATATAAAATATTCCAGCAATTTTCAATGCTAATCTATCTAAGTCAACATCATAATTGGGCTATTTATGTATCTACTTTGTGTTATGAATAAATCCAGGAGCCATATCTTGCCATAAAATTTTTATTCAGTTATCTGCTAAAGTTTATGTGAGGAAACAATATGTATTCCAGATATAGCTCAGGGTAACCTTTAGTTAATGCCCTTGGATCTTTTTATAGCAATGAAATCCATTCAGAATGCAGCCCTAGAAAAGGCACCTTTGAAAGAAAGATAGATACAATGAAATGTTCATCTTAATGGTTAACCAGATTATATTTTTCTGTCTATTTGGCCAATGAATGCTATTCACATACTAAATTATTCATTATCCAAATGAGAATAAGTTATTCTGATATATCGAATATTATGGTTAATGCAACATGTAGATTTCCCGCAATCATAACCTTTAGGAACAAAATGTAATCATCATTAATAACATAGATATTCCCAGAAATTAATCCAATAACAAAAAAAAGCCAGTAGTTTTCAGTTGTCACACCTAGGAAAGCTGGACACACACACAAAGTAGATTTGACAACTGTAATGCTTAAGAGCAAGAGAAGCAACTCTGGAGAAAAACAATAATGAGAGCAATTGTTCCCTTGTTCTATTCCTGAGAGCATGCGAGGTGCTTAATATACATCCTTAATACATTTCTTACAACTGCTCTGTTATTTATGTGGCAGGACCATTTTGGAGATGGGGAAACTGAGGCTCAGAGACAATTTTTAAAATTTGATTTAGGTCAAATAATAGAGTTGGAATTTTTGAATCGAATCTGAGCTCAAAGTTCATGATCTTTCTAAAATTTACTAAAAATTTTAGATGACAGTTGAAAACACCATTAATCTTTAAATTTAGAGGGAAATATACTTTTATTTTATGGAGTTTTAGAACAAATAGACAATTTTGCCATGTCATGCCACTGTACACACAGACATAAAAAAAGTTTATATGTCAATTTTAAAAACCTGTAGCTATCAGACAATAAACAACTTAACTATGCTTTTCTTATTAACATATTGCCAGTATAACATTCAGAGTGAAAACAGAGCTAGCTTAGGGGCCAAAAACAGTAGAAGGAGACTAAAAGGAAAAATATAGAGCAACCAAATCTGTTGGACTTTGGTTTTCAAATTTGCCTTCACTGGATTCAGCAGAGAGAATGCCAATTCCTAAAATAATCATCCAAATAAAAGAAAAGTATTTTTCTGTTAAATATAATCATTTGTTTCATATATAATACAATTTTAGGCAAATACTGAGTCATATCACCAAATTGTATTTCCTAATAAATAATATTAAGATACATATTTGTTCACTATATACTGATCCATCTGTAAACTTGAAACAAAATGATGGTAAATCACAACTACTAAGTATGTATAATCCTCTCTAATAAAATGGTAATATGCAAATTAACCATCACTCCACTACATAAGCCACACCCACCAGCCAAGCCACGCCCACCAGCCAATCAGGGCGAGTATGCAAATTAACCCCAATCCAAGATGGCTACAGCCACAGAGAGCAAGGTTTCCCAGGTAACAGAGTAAGCCAAGCTTTCCATAGCTGTTGCAGGCCTAAGCCTCCACTCAAGCTACAAAGTTTCAATTATAGAAGGTAAACAAATTCAAACAAATGGCGGCAGAATGGAGCTTGAGAGAGCAGGCCAGGGTTGCCGCCGGCAAAAGGGGAAGCAAAGCTTTCCGCACACCCTGGCCGGGCTCACCCGCTTAAGGCTACAAAGTTTCAATTGTAGAAGGAAAATAAATTCCAGATACCAGGGCCTCCCCTTGGGTTGCCAGGGGGCGTGGTCGGCCTGCAAACCACCACAGGCCCCTCGCTCAGGCCGCCCCACACCCCAAGGGAACCCCCACCCTGATCTGTGACACCCTTCAGGGCAAACCAGCTGGCCCCACCCATGCACCAGGCCTCTATCCTATCTAATAAAAGAGTAATATACAGATTGATCATCACTGCAACACACAATATAGCTGCCCCCATGTGGTCAAAGATCCTGCACCCATGTGGACACAAGATGGCCACCACAAGATGGCCAGCAGGAGAGGGCAGTTGGGAGGCACCCGGCCTGCAAGGAAGGGCAGTTGTGAGGGACCAGGCCTGCAAGGGAGGGCAGTTGAGAGGGACCAGGCTTGCAAGGGAGGGCAGTTGGAGGTGATCAACCCTGCAGGAGAGGGCAGTTAGGGGTGACCAGGCTGGCAGAGGAGGGAAGTTGGGGGCAAACAGGCTGGCAGGGGAGCATTTAAGCATCAACCAGGCTGGCAGCAGAGTGGTTAGGGGGTGATCAGGCTGGCAGGCAGAAGCGGTTAGGGGCAATCAGGAAGGCAGGCAGGCAAGCAGTTGGGAGCCAGCAGTCCTGGATTGTGAGAGGGATGTCCGACTGCCCGTTTAGGCCCGATCGGGCCTAAACGGGCAGTCGGACATCCCTCCAGGAGTCCCAGATTAGAGAGGGTACAGGCTGGGCTGAGGGACAACCCCCTGCCATGCACGAATTTCGTGCACCGGGCTTCTAGTGTCTATATAATTCACAGAACTTCCAATAACTGTCACCATAAGAATACAACTGATAATCCTCCCAGTAAGGCTTCTATTGAATTTGCACAATATTATAAACTAGAAGAATAATTTATGTTGTCCATATTTTTCTGTCACATTTCTTAACATTGTAAGATTTGCTACCATAATTAATCAATATTAATTTTACTGTTTAACTAACAATATTCAATACTATAACTGAATGCTACATATACTATTACTTTACATAGCTGGTTTTGCTATGTTTTAACACTATCCTAAAAGCACTCCCTCGAAATTAGAAAATCATGCAGCCTTGCTTTTCCTCCAAGGAATTTAGTTCCCAAATCCAATCATGGTACAAGTATTTTTTGCAAGTTATTTTCATAATGAGTACAAGCTTTGCACGAAATCAGAATGTAATTCAAAGCATACGTATTTTAAAAAAAAAACTCATTAAAGTGATATACCTGACTTCCAGGAAAAACCAAAAAGCAGTCAAAATATCAACAATATTTATACGGGAGTAAACAGGAATAACCAGAAACCTGTTCCAGGCTAAAGTTTGATATTGAAAAATGGTGCAGTTGAAAACTCCAAATCCTACCCAGACTTGCAAAAACAATATTCAGACTGAAAACTGTCATACTATCTGGGTAAAGGCCCGGAGCCTAATATATCACAAAACTTTTTTTTTTTTTATTCTTATTGGCCTCTGTATTGTGGGCGAAAATGGGCCACATGCTAACCTGACTACTTCAGGGAAGGCCTGTGTGGCAGCCTTGAAAACTCAGAGACCTAAAGTCACCACAAAAGATGGTCTGAAGATAAAACTTTTTAAATTAAAAAGCAGTTTACAATGGTTAGTCGTGTCCTAGGCTGATATCTTCCCTGACAAAAGTCAATCTTTACCTTAACTGAGCCTACTGTCTTTTTGCATCTAAGATAACTTATATCGTTGGAATGTCAAAGTAATTTTCCTTTTTCCAGACCCCTCATAGCACAGGCACTGCTCTGCAGAGACCACCAATCCCCTCATTGCTATTGAGTTAATTGTTGACTGTTAACTATCCTGTACAACCTATATAAAAAATGTGTGTCAATCACTATACTTTTCATCCAATCCCAGAGGTTTCCCCACTTGGCTTTTGCCCGCCTCCCTAGTCTATCACTAACAGATTTCATGTAACCCACTTATGTCCTCTTTTTTGATTGTAATGTATAAATGAAGGTGCAAAACTGCCATTCTCTGGAGCATTATCTCAATCCATTGAGATTCTGCTTCCCAGCAATTGTCAACAGTTTGGCTCAAATCAACTAACAAAAATTCTTCACAGATTTGAATATTTCTTACGTTAATAGTATCATCCAAAAGACGTCAGGTGTGGTCAAAAATTTTTTTTAATATTTGTTTGTTAGAGAGAGAGAGGGAGTAAAGGGAAAGAGAGAAACCTCTATGTGAGAGCAACATCGATCAGCTGCCTCCTGCACTCCCCCTACCAAGAATCAAGCACAAAACCCAGGCATGTGTCCTGACCTGGAATCTAACCAACAACCTCTCCAGGCCAGGTGTGGTCAACTTTTTAAATCATGCAGTTTGACTAAGCAAGAAGCATTACATATGTTAATACGAAATCTACGAAATCTCTCTCTCTCTCTCTCTCTCTCTCTCTCTCTCTCTCTCTCTCTCTCTCTCTCCCTTCCCCTCCCCCCCCCCCGTGTGTGTGTGTGTGTGTGTGTGTGTGTGTGTGTGTGTGTGTGTGTAGAGGGGGAAGCATGAGAGGGCCTGTTATGATTAATGGGAGTGAAACTAGAACTCAGAGTTCTGAATGTATGAGATTTCACATCAAATATAATATTTACACCAGTGATCAGCCTTATTATCCACAAAAAATAATAAAAGAAAAACAAGTTCTTTATGGTATGTCAGTAACAAACACACCAACAGCCTCCAGAACCACATCACTTTATATAACAGCTGGTTGCAATTATTAATGTCAGTGTAATCTAGAGAGCACCAAGGCACGTAGAAAAATCTTGAGAAAAATCTCGTCATTTCTGTATGACTAGGAACAATAATTTTTCATAGAGAAAGGATACTGTGAATTATAACTGAAAAGTAAAGACAGGAGAATTCCCCCACAAACAAACACTGATAACTCCTCCTTTTCCTAAAACATCCCTTTTTTTTAAACATATTTTTATTTATTTTAGAGAGAAAAGGAGAGGGAGAAAGAGAAACATCAATGATGAGAGAGAATCATTGATCAGCTCCTCCTGCACGCCCCCTACTGGAGATCGAGCCAGCAACTCCGGCATGTGTCCTTGACCAGAATAGAACCCAGGACCCTCCAGTCCATAGGCTGTCGCTCTATCCACTGAGCAAAACTGGCCAGGGCTGAAACATCCCATTTAAAAAAAAAATAGTAAAGTATCAGACAAACATTTATTCTCCTTAGAATATCAAAAGGAACTTTCAATAAATCAGGGGTCCTCAAACTTTTTAAACAGGGGGCCAGTTCACTGTCCCTCAGACCATTGGAGGGCCGGACTATAGTTTAAAAAAAACTATGAACAAATTCCTATGCACACTGCACATATCTTATTTTGAAGTAAAAAAACAAAACGGCAAAAACACCCGCCTGTGGCCTGCGGGCCGTAGTTTGAGGACGCCTGCTAAACATTTAGGTGTTTTCTAAGTATCCGGGCATCATTGGAAGGCAAATAAAACATCACACTTCACAATTAGACTTGCATTTTAATGATATTACTTAATTGACTAATTTCAACTGGACTATGTGTCTCTTTATTACTTTCCTTTTTAATAATTTTTTGTTTTACTTTTTTATTTACTTAGGTTCTTCCGAATAGAAAGATTAGTATCAGATCTCCAATTCTACAAACTCCATTCCACAATTCCACAGAGGCTGAATTCTACAGCCACTTGACTATAATGCCTTTTCCCTGGCTTCTACAAAAATAGAAATAAGGTTTATTTACCTCCCTCACTCAGAGCAGATCTCTGTGCAAATTTTAATTTTTTTTTTTTTTTTTTTTGTTAATCATCACCTGAGAATATTTTTTTCCACTGATTTTTAGAGAGAGAGAAACATTGATGTGAAAGAGACACATTTACTGGTTGCCTCCTGCACATACTCTGACCGGGGCTGAAAATGGAACTGGAAACCCTTTGGTGCTCGGACTGATGTTCCAACCACTGAGCCACACTGGAAACATTGTGATGAATAATTGTGATGTCCTTATAAATACAATTGAAAGGAGGGAACTGGAAACTACAAAAGTGAAGCTTCAAGTATTTTTAAATTACAAATACCCTGGCATGAGCTGACTTGTTCTCTCAGTGACCTCTGTTTAATCCTCAGTACCTGTGTAAATCCACCACACCACATCGGCACTAGCAAAGTTGTAGGAGGGAGTAGTAGAAGAAAGATGAGACGGAATTCTCTTTTCATAACCTCACCTCTGCTTGCTTTTGAAAAGCTGAAAAATATCAAAGCTAAGCTATTTTTCCTGCTGGCACCCTAAGAGCAATTATCTCATCTTCCAACTGCCTCCTAGGAATAGGTCTTACAATAGTTAAGCAAGGAGCTCATATATCATGCCAGTCAAATCATCAGATGGGCTCACTTTTTGTTAAAATATGGAAATGAAAAAATTCACAGACTTCAAATATCATTCAAAAAATTCAATTTAGAGGAATTCTCCTTCACCAAGCCAAATGTTATCTTTGACTTCACAAAGAGGATTTCAGGTGTTTTGAACTCCTCATTGTTCAGAGCTGCTGGGAAATGAGAACCTGCCGTCTGCATGATTGCATCCATCAGAAATATTGATGCTCACAGGTAATCATTTAAAAGCAGAGATGATGAATTCCTACTGATTGAAGTCATCTGTGTTCCCAACATCAATGCCCATACAGATACATAGATGCTACTCAGAAACTGTGAGCCTGAATGTCACCAATTTTCTCCACGTTTGAAAAGTTTCTCGTGTAGGGACATCGCAAAGCATGTACTCTCTAGAAAGGAACACAGCCAACTTGAAAACCTCAATCACAAAAGAAGTAGAATGATTTTGTGTCACAATTTCCACAGAAGGGATTAGCGTAAGCTATTGGAAGCCACCATTAAATGGCTTCTGGGCTCCGCACTGGTCACTTGCTCTCCTTCACTCTTTTTCTCATTGCTCCATGACAGCCTGTTACTCTTTGTAGTATAACCCTGGCCATCACAACATCCCTAGTGACACAGGGGCAGGACATAATCAAAACAGAGATTTCTTTAAAGGTTTGTCTTGTTTATTTTCTGGGAATCACTGATCTGGTCTTCTTATAATGAGTCCAAAGAGACAGAAACAGCATCAAAATATTTATTCTGTACACACCTAATATCAAAATTAAGAGCATGCTGAACTACAGCCTTCCTGAGCTTCAGAGACAGCCACTTTCAGAAACTACATGCATTCTGATTTGTATTTTAATAGCATAAACAATTCCACTGGGACACGAACAACAGACAAGAAATGCCTTCTTAAACCATCTAATGACACTAGTCAATGTGTTGAGCAGTTCCTAAGTGCCAGGTCCATGTGTAAACATGTATCTGTTGAGTCCAAGTATTTGTTTCTTATGCTTGAAAAAAAAGAAAACAAATAATATATCACCACTCAGGACTCGACTGCCTGGGAGGTTTGAATTTTAGTTCTTCTACATGTCAAGACAACACAATAGTGACCATGCACTTTGCTTCAGCTTCTAGGTGCGTTCCTCATTAACGTTGTAAGATTTGCTACCATATTTAAAAAACATTTATTTGGATTAGGATCATGCTTCTTATGGCACATGTGTTGAGTTATTTCTAATATTTATAATGTTCAAGGTGGTCTGACTTCTTGAGGACATTTACACGCTTGCTAGTCTTAGGAGTAATATCAATTTTTCCATCCATTCATTCATTCATTCTGAACCATCTGAGACTAGCTCTCAGCAAGAAACTAGAGGAAATTCCAAAGATATGGAAGTCAGGATTTTTAAAAGATATTATTGTTTATGCTGCTTTATTTTCATAATATTATTGGGAAATTTAAGTTTAAAAGGTGTAGCAATGAATGGCAGAGACTTTCTTAATCTCTTTCAAACACTGATAGAACTGGCCTCTTTTTTGAGCAAACATCATAGGATATAATTCTTTCCATAAAGGGGGAGAGAGAGAGAGAGAGAGAGAGAGAGAGAGAGAGAGAGAGAGAGAAGAAGAAGAAGAAGAAGAAGAAGAAGAAGAAGAAGGAGGAGGAGGAGGAGGAGGAGGAGGAGGAGGAGGAGGAGGAGGAGGAGGAGGAGAAGGAGGAGGAGGAGAAGAGGAGGAGGAGAGGGAAGAGGAGGGAAGAGGAGGAGAGGGAAGAGGAGGAGGAGGAGGAGGGGGGAGGAGGAGGAGGGAGGGAGAAGGATGAGAAAATTGGGTAGGGGAGAGAGAGGGAATATGCTACAAAACTCACCAACCACATATTTAAAGATAGGCTTTAAATTATACCAACCAGGGACAATAACCATATAAGCAAATATACTCAACAATCTGATCTTTCATTTTACTTAAATCAAGGGAAAGACTTTTGGTGGCATCTCTTTGGCTAGGAAATTTATATGAAATGCTCCTTAATAATGGAGAAAGTGGCATAGCTCCATTCTCTTCTTGCCTCTGCTAGTAGTTAGGGCTACACTTGTAGTAACCAATGAGTGATCTGAACACAAATTCAGAAAAAAATATTTATAGTTCAAAAGAAATACCCATAGAAAAATCCCCTCATTATCATGGGCTCTGACTACCAAACGTAAAGGTTAAATAACCATGAATATCATTTGAGTGCATCATGAGGTATCAATACACTCTTTCATGTTTTTTTTTCTCTTTTTTGTTTTTCATGTCAATTTTGCTGGTATCAGTATACAGTTTATTATAATCTCATCATCCATCTCTTGGTTATAAAACATGAATGTTTCAGC
Source organism: Cnephaeus nilssonii (assembly GCF_951640355.1). Classification (NCBI taxonomy): domain Eukaryota; kingdom Metazoa; phylum Chordata; class Mammalia; order Chiroptera; family Vespertilionidae; genus Cnephaeus; species Cnephaeus nilssonii. Next base: position 58,166,183 of record NC_137077.1, read on the forward strand.
TATACCAAATTTCAAATATGAACACATGAAAAAAACTGGCACAACCTACCACTAATTAGTGTCCTCATATAACTAATTAGAGTTAAGTCTTGTTGAAGATACAAACTACAAAAAATATATACTCCAATAAAAAGCAAAAAATATTCTTTCAATAAATAGTATTAAATCTGTCATAGACAGGCACTGTTCTAGATCTCGTGACTACAGTGATGAGGAGAACTTGTACAGTCCCTCACATGAAGCTGAGAGCCTAATGGGTCAGAGGGCGGTAAATGCCACGGAAAGACTAACAGTAGCAATGTGAAGGAAAGTAACGGGAAAGCCCTCTCTGAGAAGGTGGCATTTAGGCTGCAACTGGAATGTCAGGAAGGAGACAATCTTATGAGGATAAGGAGGAAGAGCTCTCTAGGCAGAGGGAATACTCAGTGCACAGGCTTTAAGTGCAAATAAGTTGGGCATGTGGCTACAACATAGTGAGCTCAGGTGAGAACAGGACCACAAAGAAAGCTCAGAGAAGGGGACAGGTCATGAAGCCCAAAAAAGGAGAGTGGATTTTCTTCGGTGCTAGGTGGGGAGCTTCGAGTGGGAATGATATAATCTCATTTACACTTTAAAAATCCTGTATAATAAAAGCGTAATATGCTAAGTGTCCGACCGATAGGTCGACCGTTAGGTTGACTGCTTGACCAGTTGCTATGATGTGCACTGACCACCAGGGGGCAGACACTCCAACCCTCTGCTGGGGTCCAGCTGATCCCGATCGCTGGCCAGGCTGAGGGACCCCACCGGTGTACAAATTCATGCACCGGGCCTCTAGTATTACTGTAAGATGTTCCACAGAAGATGAATTGTTGGACAGCAGCAATCCAAGGAAGAATTACAAAGAGCTATCACGCTGGCTTGTACTAGGATGCTAGGAGAAAGAGAAAAGACAGATTTGGGATATGTTTTGAATGGAGGGTTAACCATAACTGGCTGATGGGATAAATGTGGGGAGCAAGGATAATAGTGCCAGTACTAAAATGGGGAAGACTAGAAGAAGTAACTTTGTGGGTGTGAGGTTAATAGTTTTGTTTTGGCCATGTTCTGTTTGACATGCCTAGGCACACCATTTCTTGGTGTTTTATCAAGCAATATACTTCACTACCCTCATGTTTATAAAAATTAAAGGGAAGTGAGAGTAAACTTCTTAAATTATATTTTTGTGGCGGGCTGGCACGGCCATGGCATACTCAGCCCCAGGGCACCTTATGTGCTGCGCCAGCTCAGTCAGATTCAGTGACCCTAAGTGGGGGCGGTGAAGGATTAGAAAAGATAGACAAGAGAAGAAAGCTGGGTCTCAGTGGGACGCTGCCCTCTCTGATGGAGAGAGACAGTGCCATGGACTATAAGCCGTGTCTTTATTTTATAGTCAGATGCCACGAGGCAAAGTAAGGGTGTGGTCAAGATGTTTACAACATTCAATCCTACTCAATTACATGCACCTGAACTCTATCAAGCCCACATCACTCAGGCACATGGGGCCACAAGTTCAGACCATAGGTTCAAGCTTACAACTATAGCTGTTGGCTATAATGGTACTAGGAGGGCTCTGCCCTCCAAGCTGGGACTTGCATGTGGCCATGAGAGGACTGTACCCTCTCAATAGTCCGAGGCTTGAACCTGTCCAAACACTGTAGCCGCTCTCCACACATTTTAGACACTATTTTGTTATGCTCATTCTCTAAGCATCTTGGCTTAGACAAAGTTTCCTCTCTGGAGAAAGATAGGTAAACTGAAAAGTAACATGGGCATAAGGACTAACATCCTTGGGCAACAATATCTTACACCCCCCCCCCCCATGTTAAAAATGATGCACTCTCCAGATGACCAAAATAGATGAAGCAAAGTAAAAAGGAAGCAAATCCCCTAATCAGCTGACAAAGCTGACTTTCAACCTAGCACAAGTCACTCCTGTATAATGAGACTGTATTGTTAGAAAGAGAAGTTGGTGTGAGAATATAGTTCTTGGATGTTCTTATTCTCAACTGATGCCATTGTAACCTTTAAATTCCCTACTGCCAGAACAGCACAGAGGATAGGGTAAGGGCTAAAACAAACTAATCCAAGATATTGCTTTTGATACCAGGACGACACCACACCCCATTTGTAGTATTATTGGAAATAAAAATAAGCAGTGTAGATCAGTGGACAGAAATAAGAAAGAAATGAAGACTAAAATCTGGGGGGCGGTGCAGAGGGGGGAGGGGGAACCCACCTTAAGATTTCACTATTACTCTAGTATTGTTCCCTTCTGTGCAGTAGACATTTTTTCAAAGTTAGTCTTCTCCTATTTAATCTTCACATCAGCTCTAAGAGGTATGTGTTATTATTATAGATGAGAAGACTCATTTTTAGAGAAGGTAACTTGTGTAGCACTACACAGTAAGTGATAGAGCCAGGATTGGACTTTAAGTCTCTTTAACTTCAAAATTCATGTCAGTACCTCCCTATTCTTTAATAATTTGCTAGATACATTTCTGATTACACAGCACGGACACAGTGCATTTTCAGTTATCTGTTATTATAAAGTGACAGGCAGACACAGGTGGCACTAAGATCTTTCTGTGCCATGACTATACAGACAAGAGTGAATTCTCCCATAAAATGGTGAGGAAGCAAGGTCTGTTATATTGATTCTAGAGGCCCAGTGCACGGATTCATGCACCAGTGGGGTCCCTCGGCCTGGCCTGTGGGGGTAGGGCCGAAACCAGCTCTCCAACATCCCCCAAGGGGTCCCAGATTGCGAGAGGGTGGTTCTCGGGTGATGCACCCCTGAATCAGGCTCCCTCTTCTCTTCTCCCAATATTATGTCACTTTCTCTCTAAATCTGTGTCACTTTTTCCATCTCACTTCACCCTAAGTTTGGTGGTAACTGATGACTTGTGAGCATTTAGCTGCAAAATGCAATTATTTAGCAAACAGGATTTACTTAACCTGGAATCTAGGCAGCCTAGCGTAGGACTCTGCTCAATGTCAGGCTCCTGCCCAGACCCTTCCACCCAGGCGGAGTCCTATGGCGGTAGGAACCTCCTTCTTCCCATCTGCGCTGCTCCTTCGCCTCCTTCCCTCCTTGGAGGTTGCCCGCTGGTCCTGCTGTCCACACAGAAGGAGGGAAGCTGCATCGTTTCCCAGCCGAGAGTGATAGCGGGAAAATTTGCTGCCTCCACTGGAAATCGATATTAAGCTGATGGGCCAGCACAGGCGTCAGACGTCGTCGGGGCTGCAGCCAGTAGGTCCTGCACGTCTCATCATTTAGCTAATTGAGTCAAAAAGTTTCTGTAAGGGCCAGACCCACGACCTCTGCAATGGGTTAGAGGCCCGGTAGGAGCCAGACCTGAAGTGGGGAGCCAATGGGCTAGAGGCCTGGTGCACAGATTCATACACCAGTGGGGTCCCTCCGCCTGGCCTGCAGGGATTGGGCCGAAACCGGCTCTCTGACATCCCCCAAAGTGTCCTGGATTGCGAGAAGGTGGCTCTCGGGTGACACACCCCAGAATCGGGCTCCCTCCTCTCTGGTTCCAGGTGCGTCACCTGAGAACCACAGATGCCACGTCACCGCAGCTCTTCAGCTCCTGCGTTGAGTGTCTGCCCCCTGGTGATCAGTGCATGACATAGCTACTGGTCAGATGGTCAGACGGTTGCTTAGGCTTTTATATACATAGATAGATGAACCAGCCCTCAGATTTGCATATTTGCATATTGCTAAAACAAATTAGATCTCTTTATGTCTTAACTATGTTATATGTTTATGGTAGACATGTTTTTTCAAAGTATTGTGATGAATCTAAGATTGGGTTGGTGGATACAAATTTGATTTCATTTGATTTACTTGGCTAGCAGAGCATTTTTAGTAACATCTACTTTTCATTAAATGTACAATAATTAGTGGATGCAACAGTGATTTAAGTTTATGTGTTATTATACATTTATTTCTGGGAGAGAGAGAGAGAGAGAGACAATATGGCCAAGTCAAGATTAACTTTAGATTCCTGTGCCTGGGCAGTAAATAGACCACCAGGCACCACAATATTCCAGCCAGCAGGATAGCACAGACATAGAGTTTTTCCAGCATATGTCATTAAATAAATATTTTTTGCACTGTAAAAATTCTCATACTTCATGTTGCTAAATCTTGACATGGAAAGGCTCATTTAAAATGAAGAATTTTTTAACCCCCTCAAATTCTAGTCTCTAATGCAATTTAATTGTTTTGTAAATGATATGTCTTATGAGCTTATGGATAATTCATTAAAATTCATAGATGGTGATAAATTTGCTAATTTGGAAGCATTTGTTGTAAGATGTTACATATGTCAAAGTTTTTTTCATCACTAACAAATCCACAGATATAGAACACTTTGAAAATAAGAAATTCTATTTCCCTTTTGCTTCTGAAGCCATATCCTTGAATTAGCTATTTATTTTCCCAAACAAATAGTATTAAGCAAGTTTATATGTGCAATACTCACATCTAGAATCCTTTTATCTACATAATTTTTAAATATTTAATGACTGCAGGAAACCTGTCACACATGAAAGATGGATATATGCTTATTATATTTTCAATTACTGAGCATTTTACCAAGAATATGACATTCTTGTTCTTTGTTATTAAATGAAATATTTGTGTAATGACAGTATCTACCACTTGAGTACTTATTATATGCCAGACACAAATAAATGTACAATCTACATGGTATATTATTTAACCCTTTGCACTCGCTTGCTTTTTTCTCGATTCCTTTATTCTACGCGGGATTTAATTTGTTAAATACCCCAGATTTTACAAAGCACGGCAGTAGAATAAAAAACTGGAGTTTCTTTTCATACAAACTTATTTATTTGGATTTTTTTATATTTCAAATTATTGATACATTCAAAGAGTATAAAAAGAGCTGCTACCGATGCTAACTGTGTCGAGTCACACTCGACATCTGAGTGCAAAAGGTTAATACTAAAGGCCCGGTGCACAAAATTCGTGCATGGGTGGTGTGGGGGGGGGGGGGCGGGGGGGATTCCCTCAGTCCAGTCTGCACCCTCTCCAATCCGGGACCCCTCGGGGGATGTCTGATGCCGGTTTAGGCCTGATCCCGGGGATCCTAAACCGGCAGTCGGACATCCCTCTCACAATCCTGGACCACTGGCTCCTAATCGCTCACCTGCCTGCCTTCCTGGTCACCCCTAACTGCCCCACCCCCCGCTGGCCTGGTCGCCTCTTACTGCCCCCCCTGCCGGTCTGGTTGCCCCCAACTGCCCCCCCTTCTGGCTTGGTCACCCCCAACTGCCCCCCTGCCGGCCTGGTCACCCCTCATGGCCCACCCGCCAGCCTGGTCACCCCACGTGGCCTGCTGTCCAGTTGTTTGGTAGTCCCTCACTAACCCCCCTGCCAGCCTGGTCATAGGCAGCCATATTTGTGAGGGCGTGATGTTCAAATTGCATATTTGCATATTACCTCTTTATTATTTAGGATGTAAATCATTCAATGTACTAAGTATTCCATTAAAATATAAACAAGGAAAAAATAGTGACTGTCATGGTGGACATTCTAGCTGTCCACTGAAATCAGTTGTTCTTCCGACAGTAATAAAATTCTAGATGGGATATGGATGTGAAGGTAGACACTGTATATCTCCAGCTCCCTTGCAGTTAAATGTGGCCATGTGTCCAAGCTCCTGCCAATGGAGTGTGGGTAGAAGCAATGTGTGCAAATTCCACCTCACTGGTTTGAGTGGAAATCAGTGGGCCCAGATTAGACTCGCCCCCTTCTTACAGCTCTGTTCCTAATTGACTGTAAGGAGCAGAACTGCCAGGCAGATAAAAAACATTTAATTTAGGACTGTTATTTACCCACTATTTTCATGTCTATCTGTTGCAGCAGCTTAGGTTATCCTAATTAATAGGTCATACATACATTGCCACAGATACATATACATGCATTTTACAGTCAATAACCATTGGGAGCTTTTGTTTTTGCTTTTGCAGGTTTATTAATCCATTAAGTTATAAAAGAGCAAGTACTGACCAAAATACCAAGAACGCACACATGAGCTATAAATAAACTATTGTTTTCTAATTATTATATTGTTAATGATAAATAACATTGCAATTATATGGTTTTGAGCTGAAATTTTACAAAACATTCTCACTTGGTCCTCATTACAGTCCTTTTATTTTGCAGATCACAAAATAAAATTTAGAGCAGTTAAGTAACTTGCCAAATAGTGCACAGCCCTCCACTGGCACAAGAAGCAATAAACTGAATCTGTGCTCTTCAGACTACTTTATACAACCTCTTTGGGCCGGTATTTCTAATGTGTGACTTGGTAAATCCACCTAAATTTAACTGTTCATTTCAAAAGGAAGTGAATTTTGCCTGGTATTGTTTTTTTGTGGAATTTTTAAAAATCTTTATTGTTGAAAATATTACATATGTCCCCTCCCCCACCATGACCTCTTCTAACCCAAACCAACCCCCGTCCCAGGCCTTCACTACCCTATTGTCTGTGTCCATGAGTTATGCATACATGTATACAAGTTGGTGTTGTTTTATTAAAAACTAGAGGCCTGGTGCATGAAAATTCATGCACTGGAGGGGGGTCCCTCAGCCTGGCCTGCCCCCTCTCACAGTCTGGGAACCCTCAGGGGCAGGAGGCAACCTGGCGATCAGGGGAAGGCGACGCCCCATCACACTTCTGCTGCTGCCACTGCCGGCAGCACAAGCCTAAGCCAGCCCTGGTTACCTGAGCCTCAGGTGGCCCTGGGTGGCTGGGCAGCTGCCATCCAAGGCTTGCCTGCGCCTCAGGCTGGCCCTGGGTGGCTGGGCAGCTGCCATCCAAGGCTTAACTGTGCCTCGGGATCGCCCTGGGCAGCTGGGGGGCTGAAAGGACTGGGCGTTGCCATCTTGTGGCTGTGGGTACTGCCATCTTTGAGGGAGGGGCAGTCAAATAGCATATTCCCTCCTTATTGGCAGTGGACGCCGCCACCTTTGAGGGCGGGGCAATCAATTAGCATATTCCCTTTTTATTAGATAGGATTAGATAAGATCAGATTTTCCTATGTCCATATATTTAAGTATTCCTGGTATAATTTGTATTATTCTTTTTTTTTAATATGTTTTTTATTGATTTTTTTGGAAAGAGAGGAAGGAGAAGGTGAGATAGAAACATCAATTGGCTGCCTCCTGCACATCCACTATGGGGATCAAGCCTGCAACCCAGGCCTGTGCCCTGACCGGTAATTGAACAGGTAACCTCTTGGTGCATGAGACAATGCTCAACCAGCTGAGCCATACCAGCTGGGGTGTATTATTCTTTCTTAAAAAAATAACTTATTGGGGTGACATCGGTTAATAAGATTATGTAGGTTTCATGTGCACAATTCTATGATATATTATCTGCATTATGTACCCACCACCCAAAGTTAAATCTTCTTCTGTCACCATATATTTGACCTCCTAGACCCCTTACTCCCCACCCCCCACCCCCTTCCCTATGGTAACCATCATACTAATATCTGTCTACAATTTGTGTTGTTCTGAAAAATTCAAGATCTAGGTATAGAAATAGGCAAAGGAAAATTAAGAATTTTAAAGTCTCTTAGGAAAAAGTCTCCAAATTATCTTTAGGTTTTGTTAGCAGGGTATCACAGTGAGATTTAAGGCACTAGAGAAAGAAATTGATTTTTTAAATAAATATTTCCAGTGCAAAATCTAAATTTTTTGAAAATCATTTTCTGTCTTGGATTTTAGAAAAGTTGTATTATTGACATGACACTTGGGACAGTTATATTTTATTCTACTTCCTAACATTTCTTTAATGGGTTTTCCAAGTATCTCCCTCAATAAAATCTAATATTCTCCTCATGACTCTTCCACATTGTCTTGCCAAGGTTAGACACCACATGTAATGTGTGTGTGTGTTGGCCAGAAACCTTCCAGAAGCATTCCTCACTAATTTGATCTCATATCTAAACAACACTTCCCCTGATTCCCAAAAGAAGGAAATAAAACAACTTCTACCAATTCTTTTTTTATTTCTTATTGATTTCAGAGAGGGAGAGGGAGAGATAGAAACATCAATGATGAGAAAAAATAATTAATTGGCTGCCTCCTGCACGCCCCACACTGAGGATAAAGCCTGCAACCCAGGCATGTGCCCTGACTGGAAATCGAACTGTGACCTCCTGGTTCGTAGGTCGACACTCAACCACTGATCCATGCTGGCCAGGGTTACCAATTCTTTATTCCACAGAATTAACCAGCTGCTTTAGTGTTATATGACACAAAAAGCAGAAGGAATAAAAATATAATTTCTTTCTTAACCCCATAAGTATCCGAATGTGCTAGAATTCAGAAAAATAGTTTTTCTGAAGGCCCTGAACATGTATATAGCTGCTCAGGACGGCATCAAGGTCTCCCGTGGAAAAAATAATATGAAACTGCAACCTCCAATGAGAAGAAAAGAGCTCAAAGGAGGAAATCTGGTAGAAATGAAGCCTCAGTGAATTTTAGATTCCTCCAGTATATAAATCTAGATTTAGATGATTAATATTGTGATGTATTTTAATGTCAATGAAAATAGTGCATATTCTTCCAATCCTAGATAATTATTTATGGATCCACCAACCAGAAAAGAAATTATTCAACACTAGATAAATTATTAAATTCATTAATTAGCAACCTAGAGATTTTTTTTAAGACTGCAAGACATTTTATTATTAAACCTAGAGAATTATTGTTGGCTGACTTGATTAGGTCTCTCCTTAAAACCAACAGCTAAAAGACACTTCTTTGAATTAATTTGGCCCTAGTGATTTCAGAAGCTACAAAACACATGAACAAGGTATAAGGAGATGCTTTTATTCTATGCTCTGCTTTCATTAATTGACAAAGAAACATTCACTGATATTTTCGCTCAAAGTCATGGCACAACCTATCTTTTACATAAGAGTAAATTAAAAATTAAAGTTCCCTCTAAAATTAGCAAGTAATGATGGGTTAATTACAAAAGAGGAAATGCTTGGTCACTTCTTTCTGGATTGTTAAAGGAAAGTAATAGTTTTGGTGAAGAAATGAGGATCAGCATCAAGTGTAGCTCATTTCTGAGAAGAAATTTATTTTATTTTTATTTTTTTTAAAATATATTTTTTTATTGATTTTTTACAGAGAGGAAGGGAGAGAGATAGTTAGAAACATCCATGAGAGAGAAACATCGATCAGCTGCCTCCTGCACACCCCCTACTGGGGATGTGCCCGCAACCAAGGTACATGCCCTTGACTGGAATCGAACCCGGGACCCTTCAGTCCGCAGGCCAACGCTCCATCCACTGAGCCAAACCAGTCTCGGCAAGAAATTTATTTTAATGGCTTGATCATTAAATCCATCTGAGGCTATGAATAGGTATTATAAAGCATGAAGAAATTTCATAAAGATATACAACCTCATTTCTCCCTTAGCTGCCAGGATCCCACTTTGTTCCAATTCTCTTCCAACCTCTGACAACTTATCAGTACTTTCCAGGATTGCCTGTCCATTTCCAGAGCTTTTTCTCATTATCCCATATACTGCCTCAAGATGATCTCATCTGCACCCATGAATTCAACTGCCATCAGTATGCTGATTGTCAAAGTCCACATCTTCAATACTAACCTAATTCTAACTTCCCAGTCCATAGTTTTAAAACCTCTACATGACAGGAACCTCAAATTAACATGTTCCAAATTTACTACCTCTACTCCCTACCCCACAGCCAAATAATGTTAGTCCTCCTGTGTTCTCTCTCTCAATCAATGGTTTCAGTCTTCTCCAGTGTTAATGGTACACCCATGAATATCTAGAGCCTTCCTAGTACCAAAGCAATGCCATGCTTCACAAGAAAGAGGCTAGAACCCTAAAATTCCCCACTGTCATTCACTTTGATCTCTGGAGATCTATGGAGCCCAGTTAGTTTGCATGTTTCACAAGATTTTCTTGAAAGCAATTCCTTAAGTTCCAACTATAGCCTTTCTCTCTGTAAGGTCATATGCATTCCAAGTCAGAGTGCATTCCCAATGCCATGTCATCATTTGCAACTGCCACTCTCTTCAAGATCAGCTCTCCAGAAACCATACACTAACATGTTCTTTGCAAGCCCCTTTCTCCAAAAAAAAAAAGTCTATTCATACAAACAGAAGCTTAGGCAAACTGCTGGTCTCACACATCCAAATATATTTGAATCTCTGTTTATATTAACTATCACAGACACGCGCGCGCGCGCGCACACACACACACACACACACACACACACACACACAAAGATACACACACATCTGCAAACTCAAAGTCTGCATTTTCCGTCATCTAGCATTCAACTGCATCCATCCCTGTCACAAAGGCAGGTAGTAAACTGACATAAGAAAAAGAGCATGAATTTAAAATATCAAAGTTTATAAAAATATACTTTATCAATTAATTTCAAATTATTTAATATTTCTGAAAGGTCTACAGGATTAGAATCAATATTGTAGCTTGATAAATGACAAACGGCATATTGTTACTAAATCTATGATCTAAAATCAGTATTCCTGACTCAAAATAATTCTTGGATATTCAAGTTAATCTGGTTCAATTTAATCACTTTCTTCAGAAGCTGCTCAGAAAAAAATAAATCAAGTAGCACACTAATGACAAAGCCAACTAACTTAAACTCCCTGCATAAATTTTCTACTGCTGCATCATGAATTACCACAAACTTGGCTGCTTAAAACAACACCAGGTTATTAGCTCATAGTTCTATAGGTCAGAAGTTCAAGCACAAAGACACTGGTTTCAATACTCAGGCCCCACAGACTAGGTGTCAGCCAGCCTGTGTTCTCATTTGGAGCTCAGTTTCTCATCCAAGACCATGTTGTTTGGCAGAATTCAGTTCCTTGCAGTTGTAGGACTGTGCTCCCTAATTCTTTGTTGGCTATCGGACTGGAGGCTGCTCTCAGCTCCTAGAGGCACCCACATTCCTTTCCATGTGGCCTTCTCTGTATTCAAAACAAGCAACAAATATTCTCCTTTGTGTCCAAAGACAAATTTCCACTCACTCTGAATCTCGTTCTCTAGAAAGAACACAATCCCTTTTTAAAGACCCACCTGATGAGGTCAGTCAGGCTCACCAAGGATTATCTCCCTTTCTTAAAGCCCTATTATATTCACAGTCCAGGCCTACATTTGAAGATATGGAATTATATAACAATTAGAGGCCCGGTGCACGAAATCCATGCACTGGGGGGTATCCCTCAGCCCAGCCTGCACCCTCTCCAAACTAGGACCCCTCGGGGGATGTCCAACTGCTGGTGGGATATTAAGTCGAGACCATTTTTTTCTTTTCTGTCACCCTGTGGAATCGGGCCTAAACCAGCAGGCAGACATCCCTCTCATAATCCAGGACTGCTGGCTCCTAACCGCTAGCCTGCCTGCCTGCCTGCCTGCCTAATTGCCCCTAACCGCTTTTGCCTGCCAGCCTGATCACCCCCTAACCACTCCCCTGCTGGCCTGGCCGCCCCCAACTGCCCTCCCCTGCTGGCCTGGTCATCCCAATGGAAGCCACATGGAGTAGCAGCCAGGACCCGCCCCCCCGGCAGGGCTGAGGGAACTCCCGCGGGTGGGGCGGTCGCTTCGTGCACCTGCTGCTGGGCCCGCCCCCTGGTGTGGCTGCAAGAACCCTGGCGGCAGATGCACGGAGTGGCCACCAGGCCTTTCACTCCCCCATGGGGCCACAGGAACCGCGGTGGCAGGCGCACAGAGCAGCAGCTATGACCTGCTCCCCGGCAGGGCTGAGGGAACTCCAGGTAAACCGCATGGAGAAGCAGCCAGGACCCGCCCCTGCTTTGCACACCGCCATCTTGTGATAGCGTTATGGCATGCGGGTTAATTTGCATATTATATCTTTATTAAATAGGATGTACATCAAAAGGTAGAATTCTGTCTACCACATTACCCTTCCTACTTATAACAGTTCTTTCCTATCACATAAGCATGTATTTAGATTGAATTACCTCCTGGGCAAAGACAGGAGGAAAAAATAGAAAAAGAAAAAACATACACAGGGGAGAAAAATGTGCACTTCTGTATGGCTTCTTTGATTTGCCACACATGTGAACTTTACAAAATTCTAAAATCTATGCATCATTCAATGTGGATCTATTAAATCTCTTAATATCTCTGGCTTTCACTTTCATAATTCATAAAACAGTGATTCTCACTTTGTATGACCAAACATTCACATATAACATATTTACATTATAAAATTTAGCAGAAATGAAAAAATGGTGATAGAAAAAAATGGTGACAGAAAAGAAAAAAATGGTCTCGACTTAATGTAAATATCCATAAAGAGTAGTCTCCACAACCAGTTCATGAAAAAGCAGCCTCCTATGCCTTTGACAAATGGTCTATTTGCTCTTAGCATCAAACCCTTCTCCTGAGTATTACTTCCCTTTGTAGAATTATTACACCTTCTTTGCAAGTATTTAATCATTTTAACTTTTCAAGTTACCTTTACAATTACTGTCACATTAATTTTATAATTTTAAAAATCCATGTAAAAAATAGGTCGAGCAATATATTACGTTTCTCGTTACACAGGTGGGAAAAAAAAACCTGAGTTTGGGAAAGGTTAAATGGTTTTTCCTCAGCAAGTTAGGAATATAACCAAAAGCAGATTCCAATTTACCTTTCATCTGACCTGATGTACTTCCTATGTCACTGTTGCTCCATCATCTTTGTCAGTAAGCAGCTGTTTTATTTTTAAGTGTACAAACATCACATCTTGTTTACCTTGCTTTGCACAGGGCACAGCACACACAGTGCTTGCTGGTGCAACCGATACTTAACATTGCTGAGTGACAAACAAGGTTCTGGGCTGAGGCCTGGGGCTGCCCCAACACCAGACACAGCCCTGCCTTCATGAAGCTCATCAAGTTCAGATACTACATTCAAGGGAAGTGAATTTTGACTCAGTCTCCAGAGAGCACACCTGAATCTCCAAGAAAAAGAGTCTTGACACAGGCTGTGAAGTCAAGTCAAAACAGTAATTATATCATGTACTGAAATAATAACCAGTCATAACTGGACACAGGGAAACATTTCATTTGAATTCTGAAAAATGCCCAATTTAATTTTAAAATATAGCTTCTGAGAATAATTTCTATCATTTGGTCACTCACTAAAAAGAAGTTAACACATAACAGTAATTATGGGTCCACTGTGTTATATAGCTTTTTTTTTTTTTTTTCATTTAACCCTGCAACAATCTTTTAAGAGCAGGTGCTATTATTATTCTCATTTTTAAAAAATACATTTTTACTGATTTCAGAGAGAGGAAGGAAGACAGAGAGAGAGAGATAGAAACATCAATGATGAGAGAGAAACATTGATACATGCCCCCTATTAGGGATTGAGCGCACAACCCTGGCATCTGCCCTGACCAGGAATCAAACCATGACCTCCAGGTTCATAGGTCGATGCTCAACCATTGAGCCACACCAGCTGGCCATATTATCCTCATTTTTAAAGTGAGGAAACTAAAGAAAAAAATGTCCAAAATCATACACAATAAGTATTTGAGCTGAAATTTAAACTCTTAAAATCTGATTCCAGAATTGAGGCTCATAACCAGTAGTAGGCTCTATTGCCTCAATAAACATTTGCTGAGTGTCTTCTAAATTCCAGGCACTGTGAACTTATTTTTTTTTTTTTTGGTTTTTGGTTTTTGGTTTTTTTTATTAATGGATATTGTAAACTGGAGCAGCAATCTGACCTGATATAAACCTGCAATGACCTGATATGACTGTGATACCATCTGATCTGAATCATCTCTTTCAGTAGAAAATGTACTGCTACAGTTCCTACAACTTTCACAATGATAGTGACCATTTCTTCCCTCTAACAACTTTCCTGTTATCAGAAGAGAGTAAAGGAGTTACAGAAAGTGGAAAAATGCTTACTGTCTACCTCCGTCCAGTCAAAATCCAATTAAATATTTCTCTGAAGTACATGCCAAATACAGGTTTTATCTTTTGAAACTTCTATCTTTGAATAATACCTCTTCTTCCCACCAAAGCAAAACAAACTCAAATAGGGTGAGTTTTTATTCATTTGAGTCTCAAGAATACTTTTATAGCTACAAACTGAAATCACATTTGACTGCAAATACTTGTACATCCTTTACAAATAAAAGTTTATTCTGTCATTAAGAAGTTCGGTTTGTCTCCCACAGTTTTAGCATAAGGCAGAAAAAACAGGTCTTTATATGTTTTAAATATTCTTTTTATGTAGCAATGAATGAAAACCTCACTAGTGTAGGAGTGTCTTTAGTGTACTAGAGTCTCAACAGATTATCTTGGTCGTTAAAATATCTAGAACATTTAAAATTTTCTGTGAACTTTTTCATTTTTCATCATCTAATTTCAATTCTTCCCACACCGGTGACTGTTACTTGGAGAATGTTTTATTCTCATTGTGTCTGTGCTTCAAAAGATACATATAAGAAGAGATGCATCAGTATTCCCAGGGTGTTTTTAAATTGAACTCCAAATGTAAGAGATTTATGGCTTAACTATAAGTACACAGTACATTTTCCAAAAAGCCAACCTTTCATCAAAAGCTGTACTAGGTATACAGAGAGAGACAAAATCATCTGGCAACGGCACTACATTCTTCTAATATTTTCTCCCACCTTTCTCTATTCCACTCCCTCCAACAACTTTCAAGACAAGTTTATAAGAAAGCTTTCGGAGAGCACAAAACCACTTCCCAATTATATGCTTAATACTTAAGTACCTAACAGCTTATCTAATGCTTGTTTAAATAATGAACCCAATTATGACAATCATTAGCATTTTTCCATTTGCTCTTCTCTAATTATAATAGTACAAAGGGAGAGACATAATACAAATGATGCTGAATAGAGCAGAACAAAGTTGTAGTCACAAGAAGTGGGAAAGGTTTCAGCATATGTACTAATGGCCAGTTAAATATGTCTGTCTAAACCTGAGAGCAATATTCGGACATGACTCTTCAATAATTTTTATGAGAAGAGAAATTGTGCTCCCCAGAAAGGGGAAAGAGAATAGTCAAGGGCAAGTTCTCCCTCCAGTGGTTCCTTAAGTTCTGCTGAATGTTTCCTTCAGAATTAGCAGACCTCATCCTTAGATGATCAGAAAAACTGATGCCCAGCGGTAAGGACTGGTTAAAGAAGCAGTAGAGACATCAGACATATCTGAATGGTGAGTTCTGAGAAACATTCTAAAACCCACCCATAGCCCTAACCAGTTTGGCTCAGTGGATAGAGCATCGGCCTGCTGACTGAAAGGTCCCAGGTTTGATTCCGGTCAAGGGCATGTGCCTTGGTTGCGGGCACATCCCCAGTAGGGGGTGTGCAGGAGGCAGCTGATCGATGTTTCTAACTCTCTATCCCTCTCCCTTCCTCTCTGTAAAAGATCAATAAAATATATTTTTTAAATAATTAATAAATAAATAAATAAAACCCACCCACAGAAGTTATTTTGTTTTCTTTTACCCAGAATCTGTCAAGGTGAAAATAAATCTCATATTTCAAAAAAAAAAAATGATGAGGTAGAATTCAAGACATGTTGACATCAATTAAAACATTTACTAAGGCTTTCCTGATATAGCAGTTGTTTCCCATGTCACACAAGTCAAGGATATACTTAAAGTTCAGTTCTTTTGATGGCTTGAACGTCTTTCCTAAAAAAGGGAAATAGAACCTGTTTAAGGTGCCTCAGGAGCCACTGCATTCTTCATAAATGACCTCAAGCTTTAGGATCCATGAGGAAGCCCTGCTGCTCCTTTTAAAAACTGAAGATTCCAAGTGTTGTTGGTCTTATCCGCCTCACTTGTCAGGCTTCTACAAGATAAATACTGCTTTGCTATTTGTTCAGGTCCCCAAGTCCCCACTCCACAGCCAACCAGAGTAATTACCTCCCCCCCCCCCCAGCCTGAGATGAGGCTGTTTTCCTCTGCCCCAGCCTATCCATCCTTAGATGCATCCTTCAGCCCCTCCAACTTCTATCAACAAAGAAACTGATTTGTCTTTCCTTTACCAGATTTCCCTGTCTCCATGAGCAGAAGATGGATGGTGGAGAGAATCTTCTCTATTCTCCGATTATTAATGGGGCAATGCTGAAGTTTTTAGGACCAGTTCCTCAATTACTGGTCATATATTATGTTAACAATCATATATAGGACTGGATTTCCCTCAGAAACTAGAGGAAGTTAAAGTGAAAAGATAGATATCTTATACGAAACTTTAAAAATCTAAAAAATGTATCTATTCTGAAGGACATTGCCACCATTTCTTCCTCAGATGAAAGAAAATTTTTCAATGTTATGTTTGTTACATGACATTATGTTAGTCAATTATGTTATGTTTTATTCCCGTCTTAGTAGATGGAGAAAAATTAAGTCTGATTAACCATGCTTCCAGGAGGATAACTTCTAGACTAGATGGTCACAAGAAATAAGAGCAGCAGAAGAAAGTTGACCTAGAAGGTGACCTAAATAGGGTAAATAAATAAATTCTCAAGCTGGCACAAGATTCTATGATTATGAGAAGTAAGTTTTATTTCCCTTAGAGATTTCACTGAAATGTCTTGTTACTCATTCATTCCACATTTTACTGTGTGTGAAGTATTGATGGAAGAACTGGGATGCAATATAAAGCAAGGCAGGCACAATCCTTGATGTCATTGAGCTTATATTTTATTGAAATTATAGAAATAAAAAAACAGAACTGGTACCATACACCATATACAAAAATTAATTTTAAAAGAATGACATACCTAAATTGTAAGAGCTAATTTTATAAAACTTAGAAGCAAACATGGAGGAAAAGCTTCATAACATTGGATTTGGCAATTATTTCTTGGATATAATATCAAAAGCACAAGCAACAAAGGAAAAATTTGATAATTTTGACTTTTTAAAAATTAAAAATGTTTGTGCATGAAAGGACAGTATCAACAGAGTAAAAAGGCAACTCATAGAATGGGAGAAAATGTTGCAAACCATATATTTGATAAGGAATATATCCAGACTATATGAAGAACTTTTATAACTCAACAACCAATTTAAAACATAGGTAAATGACTTGACTAGACCTTCTTCCAAAAAAGATATGCAAATGGACAATAAGCACATGAAAAGATACTCAACATCACTACCCATTATGGAAATGCAAATCTAATCCACAGTGATATACCACCTCTATTAGGATGACTGTTATTTAAAACACACACATACACACACACACAAAATAAGTCTTGGTGAAGATATGAAGAAATTCAAACCCTGTTCACTACTGTGGGAATGTAAAATGGTACAGCCACTATGGAAAACAGTTCCTGAAAAAATTAAACATAGAATAACTATGTGATCCAGCACTTCCATTTCTGAGTGTGTACCCAAAAGATTTGAAAGCAGGGACTCAAACAGATATATCTATATACCCATGTTCAATGAATGATTGTTTATAACTAGAGGCCCGGTGCACAAAATTCGTGCACAGGGGGAGGGGTTCCTCAGCTCAGACTAAAACCCTCTCGCAAAGGACACCTCAGGGTATGTCTGACTGCCAGTTTAGGCCCAGTCCCTGTGAGATCAGGCCTAAATCGGCAGTCGGACATCCCTCTCACTAATCTGGGACAGCTGGCTCCTAACTGCTCGCCTGCCTGCCTGCCTGCCTGATCGCCCCTAACCCCTCTACATGCCTTCCTGATCACCCCTAACCACTCACCTGCCTGCCTGATCATCCCTAAACGCCTCTGCCTTGGCCCCTGCTGTGCAGCTTTGTCCGGAAGGACGTCCGGAAGGTCATTTGGCTGTCTGGTCTAATCAGCATATTACACTTTTATTATTATAGAAGAAGAAGATAGCCAAAAGATGAAAGCAACCCAAGTGTCCATCAACAAACAAATGGATAAACCAAATATGATATATACACATATAATGAAATATTGTTCAGCCTTAAAAAGGAAAGAAATTCTGGCCCTGGAGCATTGTCCCATATACCAAAAGTTTGCAGGTCCAATGTCACACAAGTCAAGGATATACTTAAAGGTCAGTTCTTTTGATGGCTTGAACGTCAGGGCACATACCTAGGTTACAGGTTTAATCCCTGGTCGGGGCATGTTTAGAAGGCAACCAACCAATTGATGTTTCTCTCTCTCTCTCTCTCTCTCTCTCTCTCTCTCTCTCTCTCTCTCTCTGTGTGTGTGTGTGTGTGTGTGTGTGTGTGTGTGTGTGTAAAAATCAATAAAAACATATCTCCTCGGGTGAGGATTTCAAAAAAAGAAAAGAAATTCTGACACATGCTACAACATAGATGAACTCTGAGAACATTTTGCTAAGTGAAATAAACCAGTCACAAAAGACAACTACTGTATGACTCCACTTATATAAGGTACTTTGAGTAGTCATATTCATAGATACAGAAACTAGAATGGTGGGTGCTAGGGGTTGGGTAAAGGGAAGAATGAGGAGTTACTTTTTAATGGGTATGAATTTTCAGTTTGGGGAGATGAAAAAAGTTCTAGAGATGGATAGATGGTGATGGATATGCAATGTGAATATATTTAATGCCACTGAGCTATACACTTAAAAATGGTTAACATGGTAAGTTTTATTTCATGTGTATTTTACATAATTTTTAAAAACAGAACAGAAAAATTTCAGACATTGAGAAGGGCTATAAGAAACAGTATAACAATGATAAGAGAAGGGATTAAGACAGCATTACTATGAGTTCAAGTATCCAGAGGAGGTGATATTTTTCTAAATATCTGAATGATGAAACTCGGAAAGGTAAGACCTGGGTAGTGGAGGGCAAGCATTTCAGGCAGAGAGAAAATCAAATGCATAAGGTTCGCATTTGAAGAACTAGCAAGAAGGTCCAGTAGAGGGAGTCCTAGCAATATATTCCTATGGGATGACCAATAAGATAAAGGTAAGGCATTGTGGGCCAAGAAAGCAGTGAGATCTTCTTCTAAGAACACTGAAACCTTAGGAGATTGGGGAGAACGGAAATTCTGTGACCTAATTGTTTGTAAAATATTGTTTTGGCAGTTGTGTAGAAAATATATTATAGGTGGGCAAAAATCAAAGCAAATCCATTATGAGTTAGTACAGAGTAGACATGATGATGGCTTGGAATAGATGACAGCAGTGGAAATGGAGATAAATGAATACATTTAACATATATTTTGATGATAAAGCCAACAAATATTCCTGTTTTACTATGGATAGGGTAATCTTACATTGCCTGTTCACCTGGGACGAAACTGATTTCTGCCTACTGTCCCAGTGCCCTCTTTTATTCTCAACATTATTCCAGTTTGCACAATAAATCATATAGTTGCCCTGGCTATTGGGAATAAAAAATAAGGAAGACTCAAAAATGACTCTTCAGCTTGAATAATAAGGTTATGCTACTGATGTTTCAAAGGTGGTCTATTAACAATATCATTAAGGAAGGGGAAAATATAGTTGGAACTTTGAATTCCATTTGTTATATTCATGAGCCCTTTTTGCTCATGGTCATCCAGCAATCCCACGTTCCTCTTCCCATCCCAATTCAGTAAATATGTATGCAGGTCAAAACTTCAGTCAAAAAAATAATGGCAAATTAAATTAGCCAACTAAACAATAGTTCAAGTAACTAACTGGCCAGAAAGTAAAGAAGAAAAGCAACTTTCAGGAGGGAGCAGCATGTACAGGAGTATGATGGCCCCCAGTGCTCCTGCTCATGCAGTCACCAAGTTCATGGATGGTGATCTTTGGTCTGGCAAGGCTGTGGTAGAATGACTCTATCCTGGATCCTGCAATGGTTTATACCACTAAGGGATTAGAAGGAAATACTCTCAATAAGAATCTCAGGGAAAAGAGCCCTAAATAGAGACTGCTTGCTCCACAGAAAATGGCACTGGGCATGGGTTAGAAAACACATCAAAAGTAAGGAACTAAGGTTACATATGAATTCTTCTTTAGCAGGAGGATAATGGCACAGGAATACTTTATATCTACATAATTAGAAGTGATAGAGATAGCCCTATGTAAATTAGAAGTCAAGAAATATGTTTGGATATTTGTAAGTTGTCATTTCCTGAAACACTCTTAAGAAATGTCAGATTCATTATGATTTTGCATTCTGAGAAAAAATCGAGGTGGGTGTGGCCTGAAGAAATACCTACTAGCTATTCTATACACACACACCAAAAAACCCTATAAAACAGTATTGCTTTTTCTTTCCCTTTATCCAAAGGAAAGCAGCAGCAATGAAAAAAAAATCATCTAAAGTGTATTTTTAATTCTAAAGTTCAACAGATTTCAAGGCCAAAATGGAATTTCAAACCAATCCTGAGATAATTGTTAAACCAAATTAACACCAAAGCTTACTACTGGAACCATTGCCCTTTGTTAATATTTGAAAGCCAGTTAATTAAGATTTAAAACTTCTTACTACAAAATGAACCAATATATTTTTTAAGTGATGGGTAATTGACTGAGGACTGTCAGTTCATGTAACCTGGGTAAAGAAGCAAATAGAAAGATTAGTTGTGTTACAAAGGGAAATGTTGCACTTCATTCGCTACCCATAATTCGTAGACTATTTTAAGCCTCGGTTTTGTGAACCATCTATATACTATGATGTCCAATATTACCCTAAATGGAAGAACCCTAGCAGTGCCCAAGGACTTGATGCTGATTTTTTTTCATTTCCGTAATTGCTTTTGTCAGTTAATAGCCTTGTGATGAGCCAAACAGGATATGAAGAGCAGCAGGACTTAACTGAAGTCTAAATTCAGCTGTAACATCATGAGGAGAAAGGAAGGAAGGAAGGAGAGAGAATATGAATCCCTTTAGGCCAATTGAATCTACTCTATATTCCTGATGAGTTGGTCCAATCTTTTAAATATATATGGTTCACCGAAGTATCTGAATGAACTTTTGAAACCACAGAGCTGAAAGAAATAATTGCTAAAGAATCATTAGAATTGAAGGTTGGATGAAATCTACTATTTGTTCAGGTTTCCAAGACCAACAGCTGTGGGTAATGTTGGGTTAGGCTTTTGCCCATGCAAATATCATTCATCTCACCTCATTATTTGCTTTTGTTCCCTTAACAGAGTTCTTTAACCACAGATATTTCTAGAGATCCATCAAACCTCACTCATCAGTGTATCCTGTACTCTAAATTAAGCTGGATATCATTTAGATGTTATCCTTCATGAGTTATATGCTACCAAAATAATATCAATTTTCATAAGATTATCTGAATATTATGTTCCACACATAGTTACCTTCAAGCCTTGCATTGGCTGCTCATTTTATTTAACAGTAAAGTCTCCCTTAGCTTCAGTTCCTGTTCAGATCTTGGCTTTTTCAGTGGATTAAATTTCAACATGACTTCAAAATAGTCTCTAACTTCTAGTCCAGAAGAGTTAAACTCTTGTGGAATTTATTCAAAATTTTCAATCAATGGACTGATTTGAAAGCTTTCTCTACAAATAAGTGATTAGCTATAGGAATTTGGACTCTGAACAAAATCTCCTGGCAGTCATTTACACATGCATAATATAACAGAAAATATTCAAAATCCACCATAAAGTTATCAAAATTTTACTGCAAAATCAAAGAAAATGGAAAATAAAATATGTTTCTAGTTTGAAAAAATAGAAACATTGTTTTACAGTTTAAAAAATAGTGGGGGTTTTAAACAGAACAGTCAGCATCACTTTGAGCAATCTGCTGATTTAGAAACAGAAAGAGCTTGCCTCAAGACTGTGAATAAGACATTTTCCTTTGGCAACTGAAGGAAAATTAAGAGACTGAAATAGAGTCACCACTAATCCAAGTGCTCAAGTCTCAAAGTCAACTGAAAAACTAAGTCTATCCTCTACCTCTTTTCCATAATCATTTAATCATTCCTTTTTCTTTCTTGTTGAATATTTCTTTAAAAAAAAAAAAAAGGTAATCTCAATTGCAACCCTCATTTTCCAGAGAAAATATTCCCATTTAGATCAAGATGAATGAGCAAAGATATCTCTTCTTTGGTTGTTAGTTCTTTCTATAAATCTGCCACTTTTGTTAAAACATTTCATAAATTCTTCAGAAGACAGCCACTTTGGGCCTAAATTAGATTTCTAATTAAGACTGGATAATGCTGACAAAGCTGGATTCTTTACTACATATATACAGATATTTGTGCTTATTCTCCATTGTTTTGACATTTTCAGGAAATCTGAACAAAAGATTTAAATATTCACACACATAATATAGCAAAATTAATCAAACAGGCATTGTTAAGTGTTTAATATGTGCCAAGCATTTTGCTAGGTGCAGATACATCCTTTTCTTACCTCAGGTGCCAAGACAAAGACTTGGCTCAAAGCCCCAGTGTAACTTCTGTGTTTCTCATCCAAGTGTTCTGCTACTATTTCAGTTCACAGTGATTTTTTTTCTTTTTCTAAGCAACTATAGCTTTTATGTCAATATTTCTCATTTTAATTCAAGGCAGTGAATGTCCATTTGACATTAAATAACATCATTACAAGTGGGTACATGCTTAGCAGACAGTAGATATATATTAATTTGCCTCCCTCTTTAACTTAATGTATATATTTACATAAATACATGGAAACCCATCATATAATGATTCTACAGACACTATGTTTTTATGCCACGTACTTTACAATCTTGCTGTTACTAGAGAGTGGAGAAGAGGATGATCGCCAAACTACCCATGAAGAACTGATAGACTGAAATTACTGGAAGTCTGACCCAGTAATTCAGATCTTTTCTCATTACTCACATCTCCAATGCAATCATTTGAAGGTCCCAAATTAACAGCCACACCTACATACATGGGTCCAGTCCCTACCTATTCATATTCAGTGATTTATACTCTGGTTTCTCTTCGAATCGCATAAATCTTTCACCTTTTACTAAACACATTCAAGTGATTTGTTAAATTGAAGGCAAAGGGCAACCTCAGTCACAACACTTTTCCATAACTGTCTCAGACCTGCTTGCTCTAGGAAGGAGATTTTGAAACACCATTTGAAGAGTTGCTATTAAGTGTTTTTAATGCATTTCCAATGAAGTGTAAAGCATTCTAATGACTGTCAATGGAATATCAAGTTAAGTGTTGTACTGATCTGGGGTGATAATGAGCAACAATACTGAATTGTTTGAACATTTAAAATTATTTTTAAAGGATAAATAATACCCACTGCCACAATACTCACCTATTGGCATCTATGCCCGCATACTCTACAGTCTTCCTTGATAAATAACATAGAACTGTTTGTGCTCCTAGCTAAGATCTACACTCCATTTGTGCACTAGTCCCAACCCCTCTCATCTACTCAGTAACACCGATCCAGCTCTTCTCTTAGATAAGCAGATTGTCCCGCTACTAGATCACTACCACAGACACACAAACATGTTGTGACTTCTCCCATTTTGTTAAAAATAAAACTTTCTAGACCCCATTCCCTTGCACCTTAATCTCCCAATCACCTCATTTCTCTCTAAGCCTTTAGCAGGGGTGGGAAAACGTTCTTCTGCCAAGGGCCATTTAGATATTTACAACATCATTCGTGGGCCATACAAAATTATCAACTTAAAAATTAGCCTGCCATATTTGGTCAAACATTTAATTAACTCACCCTAATGCCTTGGCAGGGCCATACCAAATGATTCCACAGGCCGACTGGTTGTTCCCCATTCCTGCTTTATAACAAAACTCCTTAAAAGAATTGTTTAAAGTCCTATCTCCATTGTCTCCAAAACCACTACTATCAAGGTCATAAATGACTCTTTACCTTGATAAATTCCATGGTCAGTTTTCAGTCTTCATATTACTTGACACAAATAATCATCTCAGTTACCTTAAAATATCTTTCTGACTTCCCCAACACAACACTCACCTGCTTTTCCTTCCACTCATTCTCAGCCTCCTTTATTAATTTCTATTCAACTGCCCAATGACAAAAACAGAGCCTAGAATGTGGTATATGTGTGCATGTGTGGATATATATATATCTTGAATCAATGAATTAATAAATGAATCAATCAAGCAAGCAATCTCAATAACACAGGTATTGAAAATCTACTAAAGTAGGTTAGGAGATGGCTCCAAGATTAATGGCATGATTTTTTTACATATCTGCCTGTTTGCAGAAATATTCTATCAAGGGAAAAAAGGAATAATGTTTAAATTTCCTTAGACAGTTTCTGAGACACAGGTTTGGCAAATCATCTCCCTCCAAATCCCATATAATTTTTAAGAGCATTATAATTAAATGAATAATTGCCATTTATTATTGGTTAGACATTTGTTTCCAGTTAACTTCACACATCAATAGAGATTTGATTTTCTTTGCAATATAATAACTTGATAGGCCATTTATATCCTCTTTCTAATCAATATATCCATTACATTTTTAGACATTTGATAGGATTTAGTATACAACTTTATTATTTTAGACTATTATCAAGGTCTTGGCTGTTATAATTTTGCATTTATAATGCATTATTGCTACATTTCTGATTTATTTGATTTTCTATCATCAGCTAGAAGCAAAACCTCCAACAATATTGCTCCTTTGGGAAAATATTATCTGCTTTATAAAACCATTTTCAGGAATGTGTTGTATTGTTAGTCAATGTCCAAATCCATTTCTATGGTTTTAACATAAGCCACTCTTGTGTGCATGCTTTGGGTTTATCAAGGTAGCATTGATGATGAAAATGAAGATTTCAAGTATGTGTAATTAAAGTGATAAATGTTTAATGGTAAGATCCAACAATGACAAAAAATAGAGTGCATATTGCCATTGCTAGATTATTTTAAACTAATAGAATTTACACATTCAAATGAATTTTGGCTTCTAAGTTATGTATCTTAGAAAGCAAAGAATCAACAAGACATCTGGGGAGTCAAATTTTAACTATAAAGATAATGACTGCTAGTACTTATACATCCAAGTAGGTACTGTTCTCCTCAAAGTGATAATCTTGCAAGGCTGTACCACATTCCAATGATAGTACTATATGCTCAGACATTTTTGGAACTCCACCTTCAAAAACATCACTAAAGCCCACATCACACCCTTTTGTCATCAGAGGACCACATATTCATACTTTGAAGTGGGGTTTTTAAAGAACCAATATTATTTAGTATCAAGTCCAATAAATCAGGTGAATGATAAAATTGAGTAATACCATCTTGAATCTAAAACAAGATTTAACTACAAATAAAAAGGCAGATGTCCTTGTAAAGATTGTAAATTTGCTCTGAAGGCAGATCCAAAGGAGATTTTAACACATACTGAGCAATTGCAGCAGGGTTGAATACTTTGAGAGATATCAATCACTTTGATTATACATTCAGGAACTTTCACGTTTTTTAAATTCCTTCCTGTGGGTATTTGTAAATTAAAGTGCCTAGGAGCCAACCTTCCCCATCCTTCTCAGGGTTGGACTCCCAACTTAAATAAAAAAACATCTGTATTATTGACTCTTGGCTTTAATAAGAAAGAATTTTAAGAAGAAATTGGTTTAACTTTTAAAATTTCAAATAGACAAATAACATAGAGGAAACAGACAAATGTAAACCTAAATTTTATCCCTGAATTATCTAATACAATGATTTGTTCATTTATTTTGGCTAGCATTGAATGCTTACCCCATGGACTAGAACAAAAAATATCTTTACATGATATTATTCTATACTGTCATTAAAATTTTTCCCAGATTTGGATCACCCCCATTACTTATAATAGTTCCTTGCACCCTTGGGGATAAAAAAAAAAATCATCTGTTTGGTGCTTGGAGACATACGTAACACATCTCTTGATATTTTAGAATTACAACAGCATAATATACAATTATCCCAAGCAAACTTACAAACTAATTCTTTGACTGTCTGGAAGCAATTTAAAAAGGACATGTAAGGATTTAATCCCTTTCATTGTGTAGAGGGCCTCCTAGGAAGGCACCTGAGCATTCTACATTGGTCCCTCTTGCCCTTTAGGCTAAGAGGGACCCTCTTCTCACAATTCAATTGCTCACAGCTGTTGCCTGAGCTCTCTGTTCATGTTGAGGTTGAAGTCTTGTGATGACTGGTACCATGGATCTGTCTCTCGCCCAGTGGGTCGAACTGAGCCCTCCCTGGAGAAGAAACCCAGGTTCCCCAAGATATGTGATCAGTGCTGGGGCCCTGCCATCAGGCAAGGGGATCCCAAGGCAGGTGCTGGCATGGAGGCCATGGGGGCATAGGCTACCAAGGAGAAAGAACTGAACCTCACATCACCCTGCTTGGCCCCGGAGGATGGCCGGTTAGCCAGAGACGGGTAAGATTCCTCAAGGAAGGAACAACCTAAGACAGGCACAGTCACAGAGGGGCCATCAGGAGAGAACCTGGGGGTCAACAGAGGTGGGGCACAGACTCTCACCCCCCAACTTTGCAGAGGCCTGAACACTCACCCCTTCTGAAGGAAGTCTCTTGCCCCCAGGGCTGCTTAACGTCCCATGCCCAGCTCAAATCAGGACCCGGGTAACAGACAGAGACTTGGCCGACAGCAGCTGCCCTCTCACTCCAACAAGAATTGTTTGAGTTGTCTTGTACCCATGGTGTGGGGAAGTGGGTTTATGATATCTAAATCCAGCCTACCACCAGGAATGCTCAGGACCTACTCAAGAAGGCAAATAATCCTTTCCACTAATATTTACAGGGTAAAATAAGATTGTTGTTAGAGTAATAAATTTGACAGTAAAATAGTAGTCAAGTTTTCAGGCAAATTTAAATTGGCTAGTTGAAACAAGCGAATATTCTAGAAAAATTAATTGTACTGGACAAAAAGGTGTTCCTAAAGTGTTAACTAAAATTTTTATTGATAGTTCATCTCATGATAAAATTGCGCACCATGTAATGAACCTAAAACATTAATATTATAGTGCAAAAAATTAAAATTTAAAAGCCATCAAGACTACATTATAAAACTTTCAAAAGCTTCCTAATATTTAAATCAAAAAAGAGAGGGATAGTAGAAGAATATCATGTAAGGAAAAATATCCTGTAAGTAAATTACATCTAGAAAATTAATACTTTAGAAAATTAATTGTACGGCTAAAAGCAAGACACCCATCCAAAACACACAAGGTGTCAAAACAAGCCAGAGGAAAATCATTTGGGCAAAAAATGAAATAGGATCCCAAGTCAAATTTATAGAAAATATGCCTTTATTAACTTTTGGTCGAGAATATGTTTGTATATTTTCAGAAAACAACTCTGAGACCATGTGGATTCCAGCAACAGAGAGGAATCGACAGGACTACTCCAGCCATGAAGACAGAAATGAAGCAGTCCAGAGATGGAAGACGCTGACGTCACCTTGCCATACTAGCAGTTAGCAGCTGTGCGTCACTGCAGGTTGCCCAGTACCAAACCAGAGAGAGTCGGACCTGCATTACCACCATTTGTCCACCATCCAGAACTGAAATGTCATTGCTGACATGTACACATAAGGAACTGTTTGACATTGAAATTGGGTCTCAAAAGAACTGTTGGCCCAGAAAGAAACTCACTACAGACTGATTCATTTGCCTGTCAGCATAACTATTATTGCTTGTCTCATTTTCGGTTCTTATAAGTGTATTTCTAATAGCACATGATCTCACTCATCTAGGGGAAATAATGAACAACATAGACTGATGAACAAGAACAGACCCAGAAACAAGGAGGCATGGATCAGACTGTCGGGCCTCAGAGGGAGGGTGGGGGAGGGTGGGGGTAAAGGGGAGAGATCAACCAAAGGACTTGTGTGCATGCATAAGAGCCTAACCAGTGGTTAAGGACAACAGGGGGGTGGGGGCATGCATGGGGAGGGGTGTGGGATGGGAATGGGGGGATGAGGACAAATATGTGATACTTTAATCAATAAAGAAATTAATTTTAAAAAAATTAATAAAATTTCAAATAGACAAATAACATAGGGGAAATAGACAAATGTAAACCTAAATTTTATCCCTGAATTATCTAATACAATGATTTGTTCATTTATTTTGGCAGGCATTGAATGCTTACTTCTTTCAGATACTGTTCCAAACACATTGAACATATTACTTCATTTCATCTTTACAAGAACCTTGTAAAATACATTCTATAATTAGCTTTATATTTTAAATGAAGAAACTAAGATCAGAGAGATTAACAAACTAGCAAAAATCTCATAGCTGAAAAGAGGTAGAGCCAGGAAGGGAACACAGGTGACTCAAGCTAGAGACTGTGCTCTGAACTACAGTGCTACAGTGCTTGGACTATTGGCCAAATTATCATGAAAAAAAAATTAGAGAAATGTATGCTTCAGAGGTACTAAAAGTTGCAAGGATAGGAAGAGATGATAGTAAAGCATTAGTCATGGACAAAGTCTCCTTAATTGCCTAGTTTTCCAAATGCTAAGGATGTTTCTAATAGTATCATTATACCTGCTTACCTGCCCTCAGATTCCAGGTCCCAGACCTCATAGATAAGGTCTTGCTAAGGGATCTGAGTGATGCAGTGAGTGTCTGGCTTGCATACTCTTGGCAAACTTCCCTCCTGGTACAACCACAAGAGCATCATAAGCCTTACTGAATACTGTGGGAGTAGGAAATGTAAGGTCTGTGAGTGTCAGACATTTTGCTTGGCCCTTAGGCTGAAGTTCAGAGAGGGACATACTAGTAATTACCGCCCTGCTAGAGTTAACATCATGAGGGGTTCACTGTCAAGAAACAAGTAAACAAATAAAATAAATGAGCGTTAATTCAAATTTATGAGAGAAGTAAACATGACACTGTAGTAAGGAATAAAAGGGATGATTGGGAAAGGCTTAGAGGACCCCTGTCGGGCCAAACACCCTGAAACCCAGAGAGCACAGCAGCAAATACAATGTAGAAATGCCACGGCAAGAAAAAACTATGAATCCAGTACCTACATCTCCGTGGCACCACTCAAATAAGGCAGAGTGGTGCCACGGAGATGTAGGTACCCCACAAATTGAGATGCCCACTGCTCACACTAGCCTAAAAAGGGTCTTTTACACCTGATTCTATTAAACTTTGGGGGAGGCTCTAAAAATCACAGGAAATTCCAGGAATCTGCAAAGATCCTCACCCTTGTGTTGTTAAACTCATGGGCACCCTTGCAATGGTTATTTTCTGATTTGCAGTAATGCAGAAGAAAACTAACATTGCTCAAAGACGAATCCTTTTCTGCCAATCCTCAAGTGTGAACCAAGTCTTTGAGAACCGACATACCTCAGAAAGCATCACTGAGGATGTGGTATTTAAACTGAAATCTAAAAGATGAGAAGGAGCCAGTTATGCAAAGCTCCAAGAGAAAGAACATTACAGATCTGGTTCAAAGAGTCAACTTTCACAAAGACTGATCTTAGGAAAATGTCTCTCATGGTACCATATCACTCTTAATACCTTTTTATATTACCAGTTCCCACTACCATGAAGCCAACATCCCACAGTAAGATGGGGAAACTCTTATCAAGAGAAGCAGAGGGTGACTTTTGCTTCTCTCCTTTGGGGATCTTATCTGCTGGGCTCTTAATATCTTTAAACACAGCTCACTCCCCAGAAGGATCCAGACACTCCTATCCTGATGTTAAAGATGTTGCTTAGATTGAGATGCGCTCTTTCAAAAGGCAAGCATTGGCACATCACTGATAATACAAACACTAAAATCACGTAAGTACTATACAGCAAACAGGGGGAGGTGAGGTGGCTCTGCTCCAACTATATCTGAATCAAAAGGAAACCATTTAGAACAAACTAAACAGAAACAAACTCACAGATCCAGAGAACAAATTGGTGGCTGCAGGATGAGAGGGAAGCTGGGGAGATGATGGAAAAGGGAAAGAAATGAAAATGTACAAATTGTCAGTTATAAAATCAGTCATGGAGATGTAAAGTACAGCATAGGCAATATAGTCAATAATATTGTAATGGGCCCTAGCCAGTTTGGCTCAGTGGAAAGAGTGTCGGTCTGTGGACTGAAGGGTCCCGGGATGGATTCCAGTCAAGGGCACGTACCTCGGTTGCAGGCTCAATCCCTAGCCCTGGTCCAGACATGTGCGGGAGGCATTCAATCCATGTGTGTCTCTCACATCGATGTTTCTCTCTGTGTGTCTCTCCTGCTACCTTCCACTCTCTCTACAAATCAATGGAAAAATATCCTCAGGTGAGGAATGAATGAATGAATGAATGAATAAAAATAATATTGTAATGGTTGCTAGGTGGGTACTAGACTTATGGGGTGGTCACTTCATAAGTTATAGAGATGTCTAATCACTATGTTATACACCTGAAACTAATATAACACTGTATGTCAACTATAACTGAAAAACATTTTTTCAAGTTTTTTAAAAGGAAAATTGTGTTTTGCCTTGGCTGGAGTGGTTCAGTGGTAGAACATCAGCCTGAGCCCCGCAGGGTTGCAGGTTTGATTCCTAGTCAAGGGCACATACTTGGATTGTACGTTTGTCAGGGTGATATGGGAGGTAATTGATTGATGTGTCTCTCTCACATAGATATTTCTCTCTTTCCCTTTCTCTTTCTCCCCCTCTCCCTCCCTTCCATTCTCTCTAAAAATCAATGTAAAAAATATCCTCCAGTGAGGATTAATAAAAGGAAATTGTTTTTTAAAAGCTGAGATAAAAAGACATAGCCCATCACAATGAGATTCTATTCATAGATAAGAAAATGCAAAATATTAACTGAAAAGCAGGGAATAAATTGTATTTTTAAAGGGTTTACTAAATTAGGTGATAACAATTTAGTATTATAAATGTGTATTATTATAAATAATAATTTGTTTTATTATTTATAATACAGGATTATAAATCCCAATTATAACTGAGTCTTCCCTTTTGTAAGTATTCCCAGAAGAAATTAAATTGTTTTTAATAAAAATACCTCTAAAGTGTACAAGGCAATTTCCAATCCTACCTTATAATAGAGAAACATGCAAATTGACCGCACCTCCACTACGCCCACGATTGGGCCGGGGGGAGGCTGGGGGGCGGGACTCTGGGTGGCCTATCCGGCCGTTGAGAAGATCAAGATGGCAGCGCCCAGTCCTCTTAGTTCAGCGGTCCCTGGGGAGATCGCTGCCCCGGGGAGGCGAGACCTGGCTGCCCAGACACTCAAGAGGGTATCGGGAAGATGGGCAACCTGGGGGGCGTGGCCGGGCCCTTCCCGCCCCTCCCGGGGTCCCGGGGGAGATCGGCAACCTGGCGGGGCGTGGCCAGGCCCATCCAGCCTCTCAGGGGGGTCCCTGGGGAGATCGGCAACCTGGCGGGGCATGGCTGGGCCCATCCAGCCTCTCAGGGGGGTCCCTAGGGAGATCGGCAACCTAGGGGGCATGGCCAGGATATCTGCAACCAGGGTGGTGTAGCCAGCCCATCCAGCCTCTCCCAGGGGTCCCTGGGGAGATCGGCACCCCGGGGAGGTGAGGCGGGACTCGCCCAGCCGCTCCCAGGGTCCCTGGGAACATTGCAGGCATGTGGTTGCTGAGACCCAGACCAGGCCTCTGGTCACAGATTCATAGCTTTGCGGAGACCTAGGGCAGGGATCTGTCTCATCTGCAGAGAGACAGAGGTTCTGCAGTGCCCCCAAGACGTGGGTGGGCCCAGCCAGGGATCAAGGGGCATGGAAGGACTCCTGGCAGAGGGCCAGGACCCTCACACCTGAGGCGGGGGTTGAGGGGTGGTGCCACCTCAGTGGAGGGGTGCTGCACTGCAGGGTACTGGACTGACTGATGTGATGCAGAGAAGCTCCCAGTGCTAATGGGCCTCACTCAGGCGGCCTTCACACTTCAGAGGCAGTGACTCCTGCTCCTGCCTTGACCCAAAAGCAAGCTCGCTACACCCTGCCCCATGGCAGAGCATGCCTAGGCAGTGAGTGGGAAGCCTTCCACCTGCTTCGGAGAAGGGGAGGCAGTAAAGAATGGGGGGAGAGGAAAGAATGTGGAGCATCCGCAATGAAGAGGTGCTTGAGAAAGAGGCTCGGAAGCCTAACTGGAAGGTTTGTTCTGTTTGCTGGGCCGCTGCCCCTTAGGAAGTGCAAAGAGCATGGCTCTGAGGGCTTCCTGTGTGCTGAGTCAAGTTCCACAGCCAACTGGAATTGGCCTCAGTTTCCTGGTCTGTAAAATGGATTAAGCGTGTCCCAGTGCCTTCACTGAGCTTTGATGGCCAATTGAGATACTATATAAAGAAAATGAGGGAAGAAGTGAGAAAGAAAAGGAAGGACAAGCAACACAAAAGAAAGACTGAAAGGAACCTGTAAACCCATTGTCACTTAAATAGGGAATATAGTCAATAGTGTTGTAATGATGGTATGATGCCAGGTGGGTACTAGAAATATCGGGGAACACTTTGTAAAGTATATGATTGTCTAACCACTATTCTGTAACTAATATAAAACCTGAAACCAATACAAAATAATGTTGAATGTAAAGAAATGAAAATTGGAGTGAAATTTTTATAAATTTCAAAGTTTAAATAAAAGCTGTAAAGGAAGGAAGGGGAGAATAAAAAGTGTTTTTCATTTTGCCACTTCATTAAAAAGATAGTTGTCTTTATATGGTGCTTTTATACTTTTCTAAGTCATTATCTCATTTTAATTTCCAGGCAACTTAAAGACAAGATAAGTATTCCCTCCAATATTCAAAGAAAGGAAATCTTGGTGTCTGGTACTAATGATTCAATCGTCAAGCCCTTATTGTAAAGCAGGGTTAGTAAAATTTTCTGTGCAGGGTCATATCTATACTAATAAAAGCCTTGGGGGTGATCAGGCCAGCAGGGGAGGGTATTTGGGGGCAATCAGGCCAGCAAGGGAGCAGTTAGGGGGCAATCAGGCCAGCAAGGGAGCAGTTAGGGGGCAATCAGGCAGGTAGGTGAGCGGTTAGGAGCCAGTGGTCCCGGATTGTGAGAGGAATGTCCAACTGCAGGTTTAGGCCCGATTCCACAGGGATCGGGCCTAAACCTGCAATTGGACATCCCCCGAGGGGTCCCATATTAGAGAGGGTGCAAACTGGGCTGAGGGACACCCTCCCCAGTGCACGAATTTCGTGCACCGGGCCTCTAGTATTTCAATAATGATAACTCAATGTTACAAATTACGTCAAATCAGTAGTGTTGCTCGTGTACAACCACAGGCACAAATGGCTGAGCTTGTCACTTACAGACAGTATGCAAACTGTTCCCCAGGTGATAAGCTGGACTGATTACCAGGCCTCTCAAATGTCACACTGATTCGCTCAGGGGCTGTTGAGCAGGAGGCTCATGTGCCTGTGCATGTCCTTGTGGGACACAGGCCTGAAATCCCACAGCCCCATGCCCCAGACAGCAATGCTGTTCTGTCCGCTTTTTGCTTGTATATCTCTCTTTTGACTTGACGGTCAGAATGTCTACTGCTATTTACCACTCCTTGCTATTTCTAAGCTTTATATTCAACTGTTGCGACTATTTCTAATCTCCTCTATTTCCTTTTCCATTCTTCGCTAATTATTCAAAAGCATTTACTTAGTAATAATTATATCCCAGGCACTCTTTTAGGCACCAAGTGAACAAAACAGACATGATGCCTGATTGCATAGCACTTACAATGCAAAAGGAAGAGAGACATTAAAAATATATATCGCAGTAATACAATACTATAGAGGAAGAACAAAAAGGAGTTTATTTAGACTTGGTTCCAGAAGGCCTTTCTAAGGAAGTAATAATTTTACCTAGGGTAAGTAGGACAAAGTCAAGAAAAAAGTGGAAAAAAGACACTCAAGAAATAAGTTGTAACCTGGGCAAAGGCCTAAGAACAACGAGAGGTTTGCACATGTAAGGACTAGAAAGGTCAGTCACCTCGGGTCAAGAGGGCAGTGTACTATAAGTAAACATGGTGAAGGTGAAATTGGCATACATTGAGGTGGGGGGAAAGTAGGAGCCAGATCATGGCTTAGAGGTCATGTTAAACATTTTTAGTATAAGGATTGACCAATGAACAGTATTGACAAGATTGACAAGATGGCAGGAGTGAAAGATAGGAGACCAATTATAGGGGCATGCATTTGTAACATTGAGTTATCATTATTAAAATACTAGAGGCCCAGCGCACAAAACTTGTGCATGGTTAGGGTCCCTAGGCCTGGCCTGCAATTAGGGCCCATCTTCCCTGGCTGCCAGAAGCTGGCCCCGCCCCCCGTCGCCCGCATCTGCCGCTACCCACCCCTGGTTCTCCGTTCCCCATCAGGCGATGGGAGCCTGCCAGCCAGGGGGAGGAACCAAGAGGTTGGCTGGCAGGTCCCTATAGGGTGATCGGAGCCTGTGGGCTAGGGGCAGCTCCTGCATTGAGTGTCTGCCCCCTGGTGGTCAGTGCACATCATAGTGACCGGTCGTTCCACCATCTGGTCGATTTGCATATTATACATATAGAGATTGGAAATTGCCTTGTACACTTTAGAGGTGGACCCTACTTCATTTCAATGAGTTTCTTCTATCTCCTCCAGTCACTTATATCCCACTCTAATTTTTCATGAAAAACCTTGACTTATTAGAGACACCAAGATCCCTCTTTTATTCTACATGGCAAAGCTAATAATCAGTTCTGGTTCTTAGTTGTGTTCACTGTTCTTGGAAGCAACTTTGTCATTAAAACTTAAAGATGTTGCCCTGGCTGGTTTTGCTCAGTGGGTAGAGCGTCGGCCTGTGGACTGATGGGTTGTGGGTTCAATTCCTGTCAAGGGCATGTATCTCGGTTGCAGGCTCAATCTCCCAGCCCTGGTCAGGGTGTGTGCAGAAGGAAGTCAATTGATGTGTCTCTCTCACATTGATGTTTCTCTCTCTGTCTCTCCCCAACCCTTCTACTCTCTCTTAAAAAAAAAAAATCAATGGAAAAATATCCTCGGATGAGGATTAAAAAAAAAAAAAAAAAAAAAAAAAAGATGTTTTAAGGTTGTGCAGTTGATCCCCAGATAAAATCTATACATTCCCATATATTATAAGGAGTTATTGCTTGAATGCTATTGGAGTTACACAGATACACACAAACTTTTTTTAAACAAAGAACTTTATATATTGGAAATAAAAACACATTTGCTAAAATTTTATTTCAATGATGAATCATGCTGCCTTAACATTTTATCACAGGTGTTTTTAACTTGATGTCCATAAATATCTAAGGAGAAACTATAACTAGCTTCCTAAAAAAAATATTCTAAAATACTTAGATCCATTTATGCTTAGAGATTTTCCTGTAAAGGTCCATAAAACTCATCACATTTTCAGTAGATTTCAGAGTGAATGACAGATTGACCTACCTGAGCCTAGCAAGCTTTCCCATCACCCCCCATGGGCACATGACTAAGGCCTGCCCAATCAGAGTCTTTCCTGGGCCTGACAAAGGAACATAAAGAGAAAGAAGCTGTTTTTGCACTGGAGTTGCTAAGATTGGGCTTCAATGGCCATTTCCTTGCCTTATGGAAAAATCCTTCCAAATAGAACAAATGTAGAAAGAAATAAAAACGTGGGTAAAGAAAAATAGGTAGAGATTTCTGCCATCATTAAATCCACTCATTAAGGCCCTAATTCTTCCTCCTCTGTCTCCAATCGGTCCAAGTATTCTTCCAAACTACATGAGCCCATCAATTCTTTTTTGTTAAGCTAGTTGGAGTTGGAATTCTCAGTCATTTGCAACAGAATTAGTCCTAGCTGTTAAAATAGCCCCCACCCCCAAAAGCTGAAGAATCATCTCTTTAATTTAGTAATCTGATATCAGAATCCCTCTGAGACTTAAAGATATTAAAATTAAACCAAGATACAAATTCACATTTGACCAGTTAACACTGAGAGATATTACTATGATTTAGAGACCTACACACACTTTGCTGGATTTCATTCTAGTGGCAGAAATTAAAGTCTAATTAAACACCTGTGGGAAGCATATTAAATTATATTTACACATTAAATGTTTGCATAATAAATCTAATAGGCCATAAGAACACTAGAGGTTACAAAGCAGATGGCATATTTTAGATAAATTTAAAGGAATTAGGCAGTTTTCATAAAATTCTTCAATCCTGTATATGTCATAAAAAACTAAAAATTCCATGATAGAAAAGGATCTGTGGATCTTTTCAATTTGAGTCTAGTAGTAATAATAATAAAAGAGCAAAACTAATAAATCACAAAATATAGAAACATTCTGCCTAAACAATAGTGTAAGTCTCTAGAATATCCTCCAAATCAATCAGATATATAATAATAACAAGAAACACCTAATAGTAAGTGGGGGTAGGGTGAGTGAATTGTAACACAGCCCACTACCATTATCTCAACTATACTAAAAGTGCATTTAACACAAGAATGTGATCACTCTTCTTAACTTCGGTAGCACTAGCAATAAACAAAATTTATCTTTCCTTCTTCATCCTAGGAAGTCATAACATTCCAGAAATCTCACAAAACTACAAAACAAATCCTTTTAAAACTCTTAGACTACCCTAGCACTTTACTATAGACTCATACCTGCAGGCTTTTAGCAGTGTCTAAATCATTCAGAGTTCATAATTACTGAATTCAATGACCAGTTATTATCTGAGATGTGCATTATAAATTTAATTTCCAGTCAGAGAAATAGCAATGTAGTGAAATCTCATTGAAAATGGGGTGTTTCAGATAAACAAATTTCACCAAACAGATAAGGAGGGAACTAATACTAGTATATTGGGAGGGAGCAATATGCTGGCTTCACTTGACACCATATGATGTCATCAGAGCCTCACAACATCCCTGTATGGTGGGAAGTATCACTTCCACTTCATAGATAAGAAAGGTAAGAAAGCCAAGTTCAGAGCATTAAGTAATCCGCCCACATCCCTTAAGCATAGACATGAATCTGGATGAAATGTAAACCCAGTCTAAGTCCAACTCCAACTTCTGTTTTCACCATATCATGCTGACTCCTCTTAGCTACCAAATTGTTTTCATGTAGGTCATGTTTTAGTTAATAAATGGTCATAAAATGGAAATGCATTTTAAATGTGACTTTCCTTTTAAAATAGAAAATATTGAACATATTTTCGTAATGTCTCAGGGATAACAATGTGGAGTTTTGGTGTTGTTGTTTTCATTTTTTTTTTCACCCCTCTAGGTCAAGCTTTAGATTGTTCTACTGGCTATCATTGTGTATTGTATGCACCATAAACACTGCCCCTTCATAATAGTAACTTTCCACATACATATGGGTGCATACACACACACACACACACACACACACACACACACACACACACTCACTCACTCACTCCTTCAGATTTGCTCTTCTGTGGATGGGGAAACAAGATAACCATATTGTTTAAGAACTATAAGTTTATTAAGAGTCATTAAAATTCTGGAAGAACTCAAAGTCAATTCCCTGTCCTCATAGTAAAATCTTTGGAATCACTATTTTAGAGGCCTCCTCGGTTTATTCCCTTACATCTAGTAAAAGTTATATTCTAAAGGATTGATGTCTCAGAAAGCAAGACTGGAGATAGAAAATCACCTCCAAGTACATAAAATGTGTGATTGTACATTTATACAGTATGGTCTTGGATTTCTAGCAAACAAGCTGAATTCTAAACATAGACTGTAGCAATGATTATAACATGGATTATATTTTCAATTCCTTACTCACCCATTAACAATCCCTTACACACTTTAAAATGTCATTTGTGATAGCCCATGTCATATTCCTTATCTTATCCAGCCTTGTTAAAAGAACAGTGAACCATAGTCAGTTTGACTCAGTGGTTAGAGCGTCAGCTGACTGAAGGGTCCTGGGTTCAATTCCAGTCAAGGGTGCATACCTCAGTTGCAGGCTTGATCCCTGGTCCCAGTCAGGGCACGTGCGG
This sequence comes from Cnephaeus nilssonii, assembly GCF_951640355.1. Lineage (NCBI taxonomy): Eukaryota > Metazoa > Chordata > Mammalia > Chiroptera > Vespertilionidae > Cnephaeus > Cnephaeus nilssonii. The sequence continues at coordinate 58,204,208 of NC_137077.1, forward strand.
GAGGCAACCAATCGATGTGTCTCTCTCACATTGATGTTTCTCTCTCTGTGTCCCTCCCCCTCCCTTCCATTCTCTCCAAAAATTAATGGGGGAAAATATCCTTGGATGAGGATTAACAAAAAAACACTGAGAACCTTCCTATAAGGATGAAAGTCGTCATTTATTGTGCACATCCTAAACATCAAGCACAGTGCTAACTATGTGCAGTGACTCATTACTGCTCATAACCAAGCAGGTCTTCATTCATTATGCTCTTCAAACTTAGAGATGCCAGTCATATAGACTACAATATGAATGATGATGCTTGGGCGTGGACAATGCTCAACTCATGCAGTGGCCTAAAGGTAGGTATTATTTTGATTTCCATTATCACAGAAACCAAGGAAAATAAGGCTTAGAAAATTATGTAAATGGTAGAGATAAATCAAAAAAAGAGGTCTTAATCACTATGATAAACTAGATCCTATAGTTTCCTATGGAATACTTTTTAATTGTGACACTTGAAGACATACCTATTATGGGCTGAATGTTTGTGTCCCCCCAAAATTCTTATGTTGAAATCCTAACCTTCAATATGATGGTACTAGAAGGTGGGGTCTTTAGGAAGTAATTAGGATATGAAGGTAGAGTCCTTATGAATGAGATTAGTGCCCTTATAGGAAAACAAAAACAAAAACAGTTCCTCTCCCTCTCTCTTCTCTTCTCTTCTCTTCTCTTCTCTTCTCTTCTCTTCTCTTCTCTTCTCTTCTCTTCTCTTCTCTTCTCTTCTCTCTCTCTCTCTCTCTCTCTCTCTCTCTCTCTCTCTCTCTCTCTCCCCACCTTCCCCCCCCCATGTGAAGATACCATCAGAAAACTAAACCAAAAGGAGAGCCCTTACCAAGAACCAAACCATGCTGGCAACCAGATATCAGATGTCCAGACTCCAAAACTGAGAAATAAATGTCTGTTGTTGAAGCCACCCCATCCGTGGTACTTTGTTATGGAAGCCTAAACTGACTTAAGACATGCAGAAACTCAGATACACATGTGCAAACACACACAATACAGAAATTGCCTAAGTTAGTACCAGATTATTCAATAATAACTGAATTGGAGTCTTTTTTAAGAGTGCTCTAGAATTAACCAAGGCCCAGGAAAGTCCTGAGGATTCTAAGAGATCCCTCGAATATCAGGGCTGCTTGAAAAGCCAGCACTTCACAATCTAGGTTTCTTGACCAGTGACACAAGAGCCAATACATAATTGACTCATGGTCTTGACCCACATGGCTGACACCAAATTATCAGACCATCTCCTAAATAAGTCTAAAGGTGCAAAGAATTGAAACATCTTTAATCCATTATCATGCTTATCATGAATTTGAACTTACATTAAAGGTATTTTGCATTTACTTGGAGATGCACACTCATCATACAATAGTTTGTAATCAAATTTCCTTAGATTGGGAGTTAGTTCTGCCATAAACCCAAACCTGGCTTTTTCCCTGGAAGACAAAGAACTGTAACATGTAAGTGGGTTCCCAGGTAGGTGGTCTGCAGCTGATGGGTTGCAGGAGCCTAGGTGCAGCTTTGACGAGAGCAATCCATCAGCGGGCATGCACCATCACCACCGTCAGGATGGACCCTTTCTGAAGTCTGTTTGCGAGTCCATTAACATTTCCCACTTTTCACAAATATTTATTGAATACCCACTCTAGGTGTAATGGCATTAGGCATTGGCATATTGAAATGAATAAGGAATAATCCCTGTCCTCAAGGAACTCGGTCAAGGGAAGGAGGAAAATATAAAAATAAATTCTGAAACATATAAAGCAGTGCTATGAACAAAGTGCTGAGAGAGTAATCATCTCTGCCTGTGGATAGAACAAGAGGTTGGGAAAACAGTCACAGGGGGGAAAAAAAGCCAACATTATTAATGGATTTTGAAGGACAAGTAGGAGTTTGCCTGGTTAAGAAGCTGAAGTAAAGCTGGTGGGAGCAAGCTTCCTTTTGCTGCATAGTTAACTATACAAGTGTAAGAGGAAATTTTCCTTTCTGCTCTCACTATAACTAGAGCTTTGTCCTCGTGTGTGTGTGTGTGTGTGTGTGTGTGTGTGTGTGTGTGTGTGTGTTTAAAGTATGTTTTTATTGATTTCGGAGAGAGGAAGGGAGAAGGGGAGAGAGATAGAAACATCAATGATGAGAATCATTGATCGGCTGCCTCCTGCACGCCCTCTACTGGAGATTGAGCCATGACCTCCTGGTTCAGTGGTCAATGCTCAACCACTGAGGCATACCAGCCAGGCCTCCTTTGATTATATATGTTTTTTAGTATAATGTAGGTAATTGGAGCAGATTCACTAGGTTTTATTTGTATTAAAATGGAATAGGTTGCATTCAGAAACTATTGCTATATTTAAAATATCTAAGTCCATTTTTAAAAATAGCCACAGTATCTTGACTTTTCAACTGTTCATGTCATGAAAACATGAGACATTTTTCTTCAAAAAAAATATAACTTCAAGGTCACACTTAAACATCAACATTTATTAAGATCAAGTTAATACTCCCTGAAAATCAGGTTACTCTTCCCAGTGTGCATTTAAATTGGCAACTAGTGACTAGTATAACGTGTTCCACATTGTTTCCCCACAGCAACATGGAAGCCATTACAAAAAATGTAAAATTATTGCTGGGAGGGTGATCCCTGAGATCTTTCCCATAAACTCCAAGAACTGAGCTACTTATTAAACAACAGTGTCAGAAATGCTCTAAATTACCATGGCTTTTCAGAATTCCAGAGCTACCACCAAATCTAAACAATTCCTTTATTACAAGACAATAATATATCCTGAACCCAACTCCCTCGTCAGCTTATAAAGTAAGTTAATCAAATGTATTCTGATAGAGAAAAATTAAGCTAGCAACTCATGATATTTAAGTGAAGCTATAACTATCATGCTCAATCTTCATAGATGTCATTAAAGAAGGCTTTGGGGCTATGCTGAGCACAGTTTCTCCATCACTTTTGGGTCTTATCAACAGTCCATCCAACAAGGGGAGAAACTACCCAATTCCTAAGTCACCCATATATATTCTGGCTGGTACTAGCCTTGATTTCTTTTTTCTACAGCACATCCTTATGCTCAAGTAACCTATAGCCCTATTGACAAAGATGTGTGAACTCAATTACATGACTTCCTCTCATGTGATCAGAGTTCATACTCAGAAAGGCACCTGTCAACGCCTGTCATCTCACTCATTACATTTGAAATCAGACGCATCAGACCAGAGGAAACCTTGACCAAAATGCTTGCCATTCACTCAGAAATGCTGCTTGTCCAGAACTGCTGCATTCACCTTGTCAATAGAAACACCTTCCTGGAATCTATAATATTTGCTGTATATCTAGCTGGACACTTTCGTTTCTGATCTCATGCTAAGGTCAAAGTCATACTTACATACTTACCCCATCAGAACCCAGCAGCAATGGTCTGTCATTGTCCAGTCCAATGTACAGATGATATCTTCAAATTAAGACAGCAACTAGAGTTGTGCAGAATGGCTATTTACAGACTACATGCTTCCTTGTGCACACCTGGGAGCTGGCAGGGCAGGATGGTATGCACTGATGGGAAATGATACAAATGACAAATGAGCAATGTCTAATTATTCCAGTGCCGCTCAGACTCGGAGACAAAAGCAAGCAAACTGAGAGTCTAGGATGAAACTCCATCTCCTCTAACCCTATTGTGCCTGTGTACTGCAGTACATATTAATGTAACATCAAGCCCTATTTTTAGACCTCTGCAATTCCACGGGCATAAATCATTCCTGTGCCACAAGTCACCTTTGAGTTAGCAATGCCAAGTTTAACATTTTGCAGGATTCTACAGACTATATAATTGCAAGCAAGTGATATTTAAAATGAATAGTAATAACTTTAATGAAATATTAGCCTAAAAATAGATTGTTTGAGAGGATTTAAGTAATAACTAAAAGAAAAAGTGACAAACGTGCCACTTAGCTAATGCTCTCTGCACAATAGCTTTCACAGTTGAATTTGGAAAGCTGTTCTTTTGGGGAAAAAAATGCTAATGAATGTCTTGTTTTCTTTTTACCTAATACTGTTTAATCCTCAGTGCTTTTTAGCCAAGAGGGTACTCTGAATTGAACATCTGATTAAAGAAGGAAAGACACAGAACAACCAAAGGCACGAATTGGTCAAAGTGTTACTTTTTATAATAGTCCATGACAACTGTTGGGGAAATATGACTAAAAACAAAATCTTCTCAGAACTCACAAGTCCTCTCCCCAAAGGTAACAGAGAAAAAGAATTTTTTTTTCTATTTTTGAAGAAGCATTAAACCAGAATGTAATGAGCATCACATGCAATCTGCTAAGAATGTGCAAAGATGAAAGGAAATCTCATTCTTTTATATAGCTAGCAGATACAAATCATTAGCTACGTATTTTCAAGATAAACAATAACTAGTCCTCAAGTAAGAGGACTTGACAGTGTCATTTGTCACACGTGGTTCATCTTAAATGTTCCTGGTAATTGGCTTTATCCAGAGGAAAAACAAACCTCTCCTATCTTTATGACAAGAGGTAGTTTTGCAACTTAGTACAAGTGGTAAATTTGGCTCCTGCCCTCCCCTTCACACTGGGATACAGGAACGCTAATTTCCTTGATGTTTACATTTCAAATAGATGGCTCCCAGGTTCTTGAGGAAAATATCCCTGGGTCATAAATCTGAGGAATAGACCTATCCAGTTTTCAGGATTCATATACGTTTCAAAGTGAGGAGAAAATACTCACAAGTTTGCTAAAGTAAATGTTCTAAGAAAACATGGGGAAGAGAAGTCTCTTCCCTTATTTTCAACAGGGAGAACTGAGCCTCCTAATTTGTATTTGTCCTAATACCATACAGGTTCAGTGTGATTACCATCATGCAAACTTGTTTACACAAGATATGTGAGGACTGCAGGTTCCCAGAAGAGAAAATCCAAAACAGTAAAAAAAAAATGGTTTTAAACCATTAAATCAGTGCAAATTAATACATCACGCCAAACCACATGCCTTATGGACAGCAATGATTATTGGTAATATATTTCACCAAGGGGAAAACAAATTCTTAATAAGCCGTTGTTTTCCTGCCCATTTCTGACAGGAATGATGATTTCATTTTTAATTTGTTCAGGATGGATTGCTCTTGTAAAATGCTTTTGCTCCCCTGTATGAGATTACCTACACAATCATTAGCCATTAAAAATGTATTATATTGAATACAAAGAGAAGTTTTGCATTCATCTAAATAACACATGTTTACCCTACAAAAGACAAAAAGTATAGGAGAGATAAGTTAAATGAATCAACTTACCAAAATTCCCAATCAGTCCTATAGTTAGAGCATATATTTGGCTAATGATGCATCCCAGACTCATAGTTCAAACTACCTCATGAACTTTCTACTTATATACAATAATCTTCCACTAAGTGCTCTTATAAAGCATCACCTAATGTTAGCATTAAGAGGGATGTGTAATACCAATCAATAGCCAAATAAAACAAAACCACCAGAAGTCAGAAGGGGATAATGCAGAGACTAATGCTTTCTGATGAGACCTTTAGAGGGCAACTTCAAAAGGATCCATCCAGAGGCTGTTGCCATTAGTAGATCACGTGCAACACTGATGAAGATGCTAACATCTTTAATGAAAAATAGGTGCAATCTTAGTTCTTGCCACACGTGCTTCAATTCCTCTAGGAAAATGCTTTGATAAAAAGGAATGTCATAAAGGAAAGAAAGAGGTTTTATCAAAGCACTAAGTAGAATACTAAACTCAGGCATCATCCAAAAAGTTTTCTGTGTTTTGATGTTTGGGAAGGTGGAGGAAGAGGCAAAAGGGAAGGGATGTTTTGTTAGCATAGGTAGTTAGCTAGTATTAATAAAGGAAGGGAGCAAAGGGAATCTTACATTAAGCAAAATAAACTAGAAAGCTGAATCAGATATTAAGCCTAATCTACCAGGGAGCTGACTAGGACAGTAAGTCTGCCTCACTAGGAAGTTGCAGCATTCACAGGCTCCACAGAGGACCCCTGCATCCTCCATCCTCGGGACCTAATCCTGGAAGTGGCAGGAAGGATGGTTACCAGTCATTAGCCAAGATTACCAGGGGAGAGAGAAAACAATAAAGTGCAAATTCCTGTAATGGGTGCAGTCCCGGTAGAAGCCAAGATGGTGCATGGGGAGGGCCTTCTACTATGGGGCATGCACAGTAGAAGCCAAGATGGCAACCATGAAGGGGAGATGTCTAATCTGGAAAAAGACCGATTGGTTAGGGAGAGGGCCCAGCACAAGCCCATGAAGGATTGGGAAAGATATTGGTCAGTTTGAAAGCCGGAGATAATATAATCAAAGCTTAACAAAGGCCTCTGGATTGGTAACAGGCATTTGTTTGCCATTCATTCCTGCACTCCTGCATTCCCATTAGCTCTCTCTCTCCATAGTAGCCACATGGGCCCAAAGGCAAGACTGGGTACAGCAACACAGCACTGGGCAGAGCCAGGAACAAAGACTAAGCCAAGTGGAGACAGAGACTAAACTGGACTAAGCTTTGGCATGTACTGGGCCAATGGTACAGAATTTCTGGGCCCTGGTCCTTCTTTTGGGCTTGATGAAGACAAGGCTGGACTTCTTCCACAGAGAGATGGACAGAAATGAGCCATCCAGAACCTGGGGGCAGTCTTTTATTTCTATTCCAATGAGCCTTACCACTACATCTCATCTTCTCATAGGGTCCTGAAATGCTTTTCTTGTGACTCTGTGAAAGGACCCCATTTCAACCAGCAACCGTTTCATTGCTGTCAATCTAAAAACTGCCCTCAGATCTGATGTGTTTGGCAAAATTAAAAGAAAATGTAAGAGAATCACTGAAGATGGCACTCTTGTCTGCTTGCTGAGAGTCTGTAGAGTAACTGTAAACTTTTCTCTAGTATATTCTCCTTTAATTTACATGAAAGGAGAAGCTGTTTCTCCAACACTCACCCCTAACTTCCTACTGTGAAGACAGCTGCCTTATTTGCCTTTCAGCGAATTAAAAGTTAAAATAGCTTCACTGTCAGGAATAGCAGCAACAGTGAAGGGACTTGTAAAAGACCTTCAATTACTACTGTAGACTGTTCTATTTTCAAAGGATCACTGCTACCTTTTGGCTCTAGTAAAAACTCTCTCAAGAAACGATACCCTTTCTTTTTCTTTTTTTTTTTTTTTTTTTGCAATTTTATAACTTTATTTGGCAATCAGCAGTAAATTCTCCTCCGCATTAACTGTTTGTAGATTTTTGAAATTTTAAGAGCTTGTTTGGTGAATCTTCATCTTCATTACATTTTCTGGACAATTGTACCCGGGTACGGTATAGGACATTCCTTATTCCTTTGGCCCAGATAGCTTTGTTCAGCCTAGTGTCAATGCATACATCTCCTTCATGACAAACTTCAGATCTCCTTGAGTTCCTGAGGGGCATGTTTCTTGAAACCCACTCCATGGATGTGCTTGTGAATGTTGATGGTGTATTCTCTGGTCACTGCCTCATCGATGGCAGAATGGCCCTCCTTCTTCTCGCCACCCTTCTTTGCAAGAGCCATTACGCCCTGCCCACGTTGGAAAGAAACAGCTGGAGGTATTGGGGTGGGGGGAGAATAAGCAGGGTTGCAAGTACCGATACCCTTTCTTTACTAACTCACTATCTCTCTCTTTGCTGCTCCCCTCATTAGCAAAGGTCAAGACAAAATCCCTTACAAGAAACATTCTGCTTTCTTAATGTTCTTCATCATTGATTTTTGCTTTCATATGCTTATACTGTTAAAATTCACCAGCAAAAAAACTAATTCATAAAAAGTTTAAAGCAAAACAAAAATTTATGTCACTGCAGTTCAGGCTAAAGTGTGAAATGTATCTGATATTTTCTTTTTTTTATTTAGTTGACATACAATACGATATTAGCTTCGGGTGTACAACATAGTGATTAAACATTAATATACTTTATGACTGATCACCCCAATAAGACTATCCATCTTGATATAGCAGGCAGTTAGAGAGACCTGAGCAGAGTAGAAACAATAGGCTAGGTATAGGAGGTCAACAGAGCAGTAAGCCCTGGGTGCCTAGTCATGAGCAAAACTGCATTTCCTAAATAATTTAATTTTCTTACACATTAGAAATTAGACTATATTCCTTATGCTGTACTTTATATTCCATGACTATTTTTATGACTGCCAATTTGCACTTCTTAATCCCTTTTCCTTTTTTTACCCAGCCCCACCCCAACCTCCTCCCATCTGCAGACCATCAGTTTGTTCTCTGCATCTATGAGTTTAAAAAAAGAGTGTTGAGAAAAGGACTAATGAGGGTTAATAAAGCTACTAGTGAAAAAGATAGACGTCATTTCTTCAAAATGGCAAAAGGCAACAAAGAAAGAATAAACAAAGAGAACCTCAAATAAATGCCACCAGAATCCTAAGTTTGGCTTGCACATTATTTTTCCAAATAAGTCATAGTCTATCTCAAAAACAAAAATTAAGCTGTGAATTATGAAGACTTTTTAAAACCATATTTTCTTTATTTTAGTCTAGGAATCTCAACACTTTCAGAATTCTGATTTAATGAAACAAATTTGTTTCTTAAGTAAGGCTTTTATTGGAAGAGAAAACTGAAATAGGAGGCCTGAAAGAAGAGTTATTTCATTAGGATATTAATGAACTTCTTAATTCTTCTGCACTTATACTTCCCTCAGAGAAAATTCATAACAAAACCTCCTCTTTAAAATATGAAAGCTCACTGGCTTATTTTGTTAAAATCTCCTGAATGACTAAAATAAGAAAGTTAGAATAGACATTACTGTAGTATTTATGACATTATTATTGGCATTAATATCTGCCAGAAGCCATTAAAATTTTCTTCTCTTTTTCCTATTTTGTTTCAGAAGTCATAAAGAGTATTGCCTAAAGAATTCATTCTTCTATTCACTATATTTTCATGTATTTTTAGCTGTACTTTGTGAAAAGCCATAGGAAAGCTTTTATCGTGTATCAATAATTTCTAATGTGTAATAAAATTAAATTATTTAGGAAATGCAGAAATCATATGACTCAATAACTAAACATATGTGGTTAAGCCAACAACAAAAAAAACATTTTATATCATGGGTCAGGCTGCTAAAAACCTCCAATTAGTAAAATTTTTAATAATAACATAAATTATGACAATTGCCAGGCACATTAAATATGTGATCAGATTTAATGTGTACAATATTATGGAATTGTAAAATATACTCTATTTTTTTTAAAAGCCAGGTACATTGCCCAGGTTCACACAGACACTAGACAGTAGAGCCAGCATTTTTTTAAACATGTTTTTATTGATTTCAGAGAGAGGAAGGGAGAGGGATAGAGGAATAGAAACATCAATGATGAGAGAGAATCACTGATCAGCTGCCTCCTGCATGACCCCACTGGGGATTGAGCCTGCAATCTGGCATGTAACCTGACCAGGAATTGAACTGTGACCTCCTGGCTCATGGGTTGACACTCAACCACTGAGCCACACCAGCCGAGTGGTAGAGCCAGCTTTTGAATCAGAGTTGATCTGAATCCAAAGCTCAGAATTTTAACCACTACTTAACATTACCAGGCATATTTATATCACTTGTCACTATCATAATTATACAAGTTGTTTTTCTTGGTATGATTCATAACTCTTAAGAGTCCCTGCAAGTACTTTATTTTTATCCTCTCTAATAAAATGATAATATGCAAATTAACCATCACTCCGCTACATAAGCCACGCCCGCCACCCAAGCCACGCCCACCAGCCAATCAGGGCGAGTATGCAAATTAACCCCAATCCAAGATGGCTACAGCCACAGAGAGCAAGGTTTCCCAGGTAACAGAGTAAGCCAAGCTTTCCATAGCCGTTGCAGGCCTAAGCCTCCACTCAAGCTACAAAGTTTCAATTATAGAAGGTAAACAAATTCAAACAAATGGCAGCAGAATGGAGCTTGAGAGAGCAGGCTACGGTTGCCGGCGGCAACAGGGGAAGCAAAGCTTTCCGCACACCCTGGCCGGGCTCACCCGCTTAAGGCTACAAAGTTTCAATTGTAGAAGGTGAATTAACTGCCACAGAAATGGCTGCCGGAGCCCCAGGCTTGGCTCTGCTCCAGGCTACAAAGTTTCAATTGTAGAAGGAAAATAAATTCCAGATACCAGGGCCTCCCCTTGGGTTGCCAGGGGGCGTGGCCGGCCTGCAAACCACCACAGGCCCCTCGCTCAGGCCGCCCCACACCCCAAGGGAACCCCCACCCTTATCTGTGACACCCTTCAGGGCAAACCAGCTGGCCCCCACCCATGCACCAGGCCTCTATCCTATCTAATAAAAGAGTAATATACAGATTGATCATCACTGCAACACACAATATAGTTGCCCCCATGTGGTCAAAGATCCTGCCCCCATGTGGACACAAGATGGCCACCACAAGATGGCCAGCAGGAGAGGGCAGTTGGGAAGCACCCGGCCTGCAAGGGAGGGCAGTTGAGAAGGACCAGGCCTGCAAGGGAGGGCAGTTGGAGGTGATCAACCCTGCAGGAGAGGGCAGTTAGGGGTGACCAGGCTGGCAGAGGAGGGAAGTTGGGGGCAAACAGGCTGGCAGCAGAGCAGTTAAGCATCAACCAGGCTGGCAGCAGAGTGGTTAGGGGGTGATCAGGCTGGCAGGCAAGAGCGGTTAGGGGCAATCAGGAAGGCAGGCAGGCAAGCAGTTGGGAGCCAGCAGTCCTGGATTGTGAAAGGGATGTCCGACTGCCCGTTTAGGCCCGATCCCACCAGGATCCCACCAGGATCCCACCAGGATCGGGCCTAAACGGGCAGTCGGACATCCCTCCAGGAGTCCCAGATTGGAGAGGGTACAGGCTGGGCTGAGGGACAACCCCCCACCATGCACGAATTTCGTGCACCGGGCTTCTAGTTAATTTATAAGATTCCTGCAAGAATTTTATTTTTATTAATAACATGTCATAGTTCTGATATAGGACATATTCTCATTCAAGGGCATCATTTAATTGAACGTGGGCTGATCTAATTATGGATTGGTTGAAATGCTGTATGATTTAGGTCATTTAGGCTAAGGCTAATTTTTATAAATAACACAATACCTTTCTTTTTAACTACTGTCTCAAAATACTAGTATTGACTTGGAGTAATTCCTTCCCCCCTAAAATTTTGCTATTTCCCATTTTATTTTTATTTCAAGTCTAAAAGAAAAAATTAAATTCATTTTGACCAGAACGTCATCAAATTGAATAACAAGAGTTAGCTTATATTTGCACCAAGATTGTGTATGCTTTTCTCCCCAGGCCCCCACTTTCCAAGTTTATATATAAGATCATCTTCATGATACTGCAGAAGGCCAGTATTTCACACTGTACTGGGGTGTTTTGTTTTTGTTTTTGTTTTGTTTTTTTGTTTTTTTAATTTATGACAGCATATTACAAGAGCTCTGGTAAGATTTTACAGTTCATGAGTCTTTAGCCTTGGATCAAGCCATACTGCAGCTCAATCTTTTTCAGTCCTTGTTAGCAGAGGTTGTTGTAACTAAATAAAATATTTAAAAAGTACAGTTCCAGGTCCAAATCACAGACCATAAATTCAGGTGATCAAGAAACACCACTTTTTATATATTGACATTTTTATATCCATGTGATGAAATGTCATCTTGTTACATTTAAAAATGCATCCCCTCATGTACCCTCACTTGCCCTCCCCCACAGTCCTGGTTTCTCAGGGTTATGTCTGATTTCTACCCTGTGGCTATTAAGTTAAAATTGGCCAGTGGATTGGAATCCTAATCCAATATGACTGGTGTCCTTATAAGAAGAAAAGAGGCTGGAGATGTGGTCACACAGAGGAAAGACCATGTGAGGACACAGCAAGAAGATGGCCATTTGCAGACCTAGGAGAGAGGCTCCAAAAGAAACCAAATCTGCCAGCACTTTGATCTTGGACTTCTAGGCTTAGGAACTGTAAAAAAAAATAATTTCTATTGTTTAAGCCATCCAGTCTATAATAATTTTTTTAATCCTCACCCAAGGATATGTTTTGTTTTGATATTTTATTTTTAGAGAGAGAAGAAGGGAGAAAGAGAAATATTGATAGGAAATAGAAACATCCATTGGTTGCCTCCCATATGCACCTTGATAAGGGATCAAATCTGCAACCTAGGTATGTGCCCTGCCTGGGGATAGACCCTGCAAATTTTTTGGTGACAGGAGGATGCTCCAACCAACCAAGCCACCGGACCAGGGCCAGTCTATAATAATTTCTTATGTTAGCCCTAGCAAACTAATACAAATATGAATAAACTAGTGGCCCAGTGCATGAAATTTGTGCATGGGGGAGGGGGGATTCCCTAAGCCCAGACTGCGCCCTCTCCAATTGGGGACCCCTTGGGGGATGTCCGACTGCTGGTTTAGGCCCAATCCCTGTGAGACATTCCTCTCGCAATCTGGGACCGCTGGCTCCTAACTGCTCACCTGCCTGCCTATGTGATCGCCCCTAACCTCTCTACCTGCCTGCCTGATCACCCCTAACTGCCCTCCCCTGCCACCCTGATCTCGCCCCCAACTGCCCTTCCCTGCCAGCCTAATCTCGCCCTTAACTGCCCTCCCCTGCCGGCCTGATATCACCCCCAATGGCCCTCCCCTGCCGGCCTGATCTTGCCCCCAACTTCCCTCTCTGCATCGGCCCCCCACCACCATGTCTTTGTCTAGAAGGAAGTCGGACATCCAGAAGATGGCCAGTCGACCCAGTCTAATTAGCATATTACCCTTTTAGTAGTATAGATAGATTATATAGAATAGGATTGCTTAAATGGGGGGGGGGAGAGCTTTTTTCAACAGGAGGAGATGCTCTTAGCAGACAAAAATATATAATCCCTATATCTGGACTGATAGCCAGCCATATGCACTATACTATAAAACCAGTCATTAAAAAATTGAACAGCTTTCTTACACCTTACATAAAACAGCTGTTGCCCTTAAAACCCCATCCTCAGCCCCCACCTTAGGTTCTGCCTTCGCAGTTCACCCAGATTAGGTTCTGATTGTTCGGTTTCTATGCCAGTCAACATCAAAAGCTCCGCCTCCTAGGCAGCCATTGGCTCCTCGCACTTCACCCAGATTTGGTTCTGATTGGTCGGTTTCTATGCCAGTCAGCATCTCCAAGCCTATCTCCAGGCCTGATCAGAGAGGCAGGGCTGATTAGCAGCCCCCGTGGAGGCCCGGAGAGAAAGAGAGGCATGGCTGCTGGCCAGGCCCAGAGAGAAAGAGAGAGGCAAGGGCTGATCAACAGCTGCCATGGAGGCTACAGATCAGACTTCTCTGTCCAGGCCTCTCTCCAGGCCTGATCCACAGCCCCCTCGGCAGTCAGTGCTAGGTCACCACGGCAACCCAGCACTGACTGCAGGACTGATTTCCAGTCAGTCGAGCCTTTGGTCATTACGGACCCTGGGTTTTTATATATTAGGATATTTTGAGTTTCATTACAAAATAGGATTTCCTATTTTTAAAACTGCCAGCTATTTTTGTAAGCTGAAATTTCTATCCCTTTTATTGATTAGCTCTTGTGCTTGTTTTGAATCTTGTATATGTCACCTAATATTTGTATTGTATTATATTTACAGTAACTCATAATAGATTTAATTTTGCTATTCTAAGATGCTTCCAATTTTATTTTCAAAATACAAAAAAACTGTGTATATTTAGGAAATGCAGTTTTAGAAAATTAAATATTTATCTCTAATATTCCACATACATGATCCAGAGTATTCAACCCAAAACCACACATCTTTGGGGTTTAAATACTTTTGCAGTGAAAATTGGTCTCATATATTGCCTTAATTTTTTTTCTTTGAAAAATAGATGAAATATAATAAAAATGAGCACCAAGAAAATGGAGTAGAATGATTCTTATGTTTCCTTTTTTACGTGATAGACACAGATAATCTGAGAATGAGCTTAAAAATGGCTTTTCATGTAACACTAGAGGCCTGGTGCGTGGATTTGTGCACTGGTGGGGGTCTCTCGGCCTGGCCTGCAGGAATCAGGCCGAAACCGGCTCTCCAACATCCCCCAAGGGGTCCCAGATTGCGAGAGGGCGGTTCTCGGGTGATGCACCCCAGAATCGGGCTCCCTCCTCTCTGGTTCCGAGTGTGTCACCCGAGAAACCCTGCTGCCAAGTGACTGCAGCTCGGTCAGTGCACATCAGAGTTACTGGCCAGTTGGCCAGTCGCTCAGGCTTTTATGTACTAGTATATAGATATAAAATTGCATTTATAAATAATATAAAAACTGTAACATAATATAGCCTATGTCAACACAAGAGGACTCTGATTACACACAACCTATGTTCAGCTTCATGATCACATCATATGACATTCCTTTTGATTCCCAGATCTGAGGCACTAACTATACTGCATTCCATATTCATCATTTTTTTAACTTCCTTGGTATACAGAATTATTATATCTATCTGTATTTTAAGAGATATTTCTGTTGTTTTAACTTTGAGCTTTGCTTTGTTTTTACTTAGCATAACATTGCTAAGATGCATTCATATTTGTAAATGCTGTACTTCACCCAACAGCTGTTATATTTTATTGTGAGTATATCACAGTTAAATCATCCACTTTCCTACTGATGTTCATTTGGACCATTTCCAGGTAGTTGCTTAAATAGCACCAAAATGAACTCTTTGAACATGTTTTCTGTTGTACCTATAAATGAATTGTATTAAATACCTAGCAGTGGATTTCCTGAGTCACGGGATATTTGAATATGCGTTTTTCCAAAAACGTTCATTTTCTAAAATGATTGCACCAATTTGCACTCTGACTAGCAATGAACACCTAGTGGATCTATATCCTCTCCAACAATTTATATTATCAGGCTTTTAATTTTTTTGCCAAAAGAAAAGTATAAAGTGATAGTATATTATTATCTTGCATTCTCATGATTAGTAACAGATATGATATGTAGTAAGAATATATCTCCATATGTTTGTTAGTCACGAGTTTCTCTTCTGTAAAATGTCTATTAAGGACTTTTGTCCATTTTTCTTACTGATTTCTATGGGATGTTTTTGTACTCTTGACATCAATCCTTCTACAGTTGGGTATATTGTGAATATCTTCTCCTAGTTTGTAAACTTTTCATTTTCTCTAAGTGGTTTCTTGATGAAGTTTTTAATTTTAATATAGTGAAATTTATGTCTTATCTTTCATAGTCAACATGTTTTATGTCTTCTTTAAGGAATACTTCCTGACTTCTAAGTCTAAAATATATTCATCTATATTTATTACTAAGTTTTCAAAGCTTTGCTTTTGACATTTAAATCCTTAATCCCTTTGTTGTTGTTGTTTTTCTACATAGTGTGAGGTAAGAATCTAACTTTATGTTTTTTTGACACTTAATGAATTATTTACTCTTCAGGTATTAATCTCTAGTTATAGAAAATTGTTATTACGTGATTCTAAAATAAACTATGCCAAAATTCTGACATTAGTTAGTTACAATACTTTTGTAAATGAAAGAAAATCTTGCACAGTAGAAATTGAAGTTGCTAATTTTGTCATATATAATTAGGATAATTATAAAAGAGAGAAACATGAAGATGATTTTTTCTGACAACTAAGCATTCCCATTCCCCTCACCATAGCAATTTAAAAATCTATTTTGACTAACTGAAACACATACAAATTCACACATATATACACCACATGCAGAAACAGCAGTGAGAAAAAGGCAAGCACAATTATTGCTCCACATATAAACTTCCCTTTATATTTTTCATTCCTACTATGATTTAATTTGTTTTATAATAATTTTTTATATTAGTGTTTTAATTTCTGCTCTAAACTAAAATTGAGTTAACCTCTACCTTAAATATAACTTCACAAATTAAGCAATGGCACACCAAAATGTAAATTAATTGCCAAATATCCACTACCTCAGAGGAGCTCTTGTTTCTCTGCTTCTCCACCATTACACTCTATAAAAGTAAAAGGGCTTAACTTCTAACACAGTTAACAAACATCCACTATGGGCAAAGCACTGCACTAGATAATATAAAGAACAAAAATTTGCTCCCTAATATAATCAAGGAGCCATAAATAAATTTAAAATGGGACTAACTATGATAAATTATGTAATAAAAGTACCCACAAATGTTGATTGAGTTCAATTATGCTTATAATTACCAAGCACCTAAGAGAATATGCCATTGTACATTTCAATGGTCTCATTAAATAGGCATTTTTTTATTTCTTTTTAAAGAGTCCCATTTAATAATTTCACAGTGTTAGAAATTTATAACTGAAACAGTCAACAGTAGTAAAATTTGTTAAGCAAAATCCATTTATAGGGATGCCTCAGACCATAATGTAAACACTGACATAGAAGATGCTGTATACCTGAAACTAATACAAAATACTATGAATGTAAACTGTAGTTGGAAAAATTAAATAATAAAAAAGGAGATGATGATGAACGTGGCCAACATATTTATTTGATAAAGGCTTTTGTCCAAACCCAAGAGAGAAGAGGAAGCACTGGAGAGCGGTTCTTCCCATACTCTCCCCTCCTGTAGTGGACATAGCCCGACAGTTAGAGCTACTCGGTTACTTGGCTTTAGGTTTCCCCTGACCCAAGTGCAGGATCAGCTCTACATAAAATTATGGAGATTTGTAATGCCTGCTCTAGGTCCTCTAGGTTCCAGTCTTCCCTGTTTTGTTTGTCTTCCATATTCCCCCTGCCTTTATTCAGATCCTTTAGTGGAGAATCCCATCCAGGTCTTTCAGTTCCAATGGATATATTATGATTTCTATAAACTACTCAAGGTAGATTCTAACTCTGCCCACCATTTCTCCCACCTCATGGTTCTGCCCAGTATCACATCCCCTATGAATGTCAGGGTATCTTCCAAAGCAATTCTAATCCAATCTCACACCAATATGAGAAATTTAGAGAGACCTCATCCTTCCTGGGGGAAGCCGATGTAATCATGAGGCTTTCAATTTAATTAGGAAAAAATTATGGTGCCACTAACGCCTAAGAAAATCTTCAGTTGAGGGATCAAGTCCAAAGTCCACAATGATTTGTGTTTGAGACTGAGTCAGTCCCTGAACTCTACTGAGACTCAGTTTTCAATCTATTAAATGGAAGACATAATAACAAATTCACATGAATGCTCTAGGAAAATACATCAAGTACAAGAGAGTATTTGTAAACTATAAAGTGACCTAAAATAGATGTGGCTTTCATTTTCTGGCGATGATAAGCCAGTAGGGAAGATAGTTAATTACACGCCCCACGAGACATTCTGTAGACACGCCTGCTCCACCTAGCTAAGCATAGGAGTGCCAACAAATTTGTAGGAGAGAACAGGGATCATTTTCAAAATCATACCTCCTTGTGATCATTGGCCCATTCATAAAAGGAGGAGGAAAGAGTCAATGCCAGGCACAGGAGCTTCCATTCTGTCCCTGGTTCAAAAACAGCTGGACAATGTGGAGGCACTGCAAGCGCAGAGGGCTACTGAATTCCCAGGTAAGCATCACTCTTACTGAAATAGGTGTCATCTTTGTTTTTCCAGAAACGATGCTGATTTATTTGCAGAAATCAGCCTGTGAAACTAGCACAATCTTAAACCATATAATCGGCTTCATTCATAACCAGCAAAAGTCAAAGTAGTCTAGATGAGACCCAGAATTTTCATATTTCTAAAACTTTAAAAAGCAGGATATTTGCTTTCTTTTTCCATTTTAGGGGCACATTAGCATTAGCTCTTTGATAATATCAGGTAACACTCAGGGCTCACCAGGCTTTAGGCACTGTTTTAAGCAGATGACATTCTGCCTCATTTAACCATTATAACTCCATGCACTAAGTACTATCATTATCTTGCCATTTCATAGATGAGGGAAATAAGGCATAAAGAGGTTAAGAAACTTATCCTGGGTCACACATCTATTTTTCTGATGTGCCCAGGATTCAAATCTAGGCTGCCTGATTACACAGTCCAGTCTGGACCCACTGTGCTCTACTGCCTCTTTACAGATTTCTCTCAATAGAGTGATTGACAGTTAAATATACCAAAAGTGAGGAACCACTGTTCAACATGACCACAGTCACTCCAGAACTCACTCTAAGGCACTGGGTACCTCCAGGAGCGCCATCCACCGAGGCTTGCTGCGAATGGCAGCCCTCCGGAGTATGCAGCACGCAAAAAGGATAACCCTACACGGTGACCCCCACCTCCATCATAAACCATACGTTTTTGCTCACAGTCTTTCCCACGTTGCTTCCCCACCAAGGAAAGCCCTGTCCCCTCCTCCCTTCTTCTCTCACCATTCACAAAACCACTCCTCATTCAGGCCCAGCCATATCCTCCTTGAAGCCGTTCTGGGCTCTGCCAGCCACCTCAAGGATCTGCATCTCTCCCCTATGAACACCTGCATTATGTTCAGTTTCCCTTTGGGGCACCTTAAACTACTGCCTAGCATTTGGTTACATAATGTTTTGTTTTTAACAAAGATATTTATTTACTCGGCTACATTATGTAAGTTCACTGAGAATAGAAAAGAGTTTTGATTTTCCCTCCTGGCCACACCCTCCTCCATAAACAGGCACACACACACATTCTGCACCTCATATACTACTAGAAGTTCAATAAATACTGTTTGGATAGCTGGCGGACTAATTGATTAATCTATTGAATAAATATTCTCTCACCTGAACTTAACCAGCCTCCAAGGTTTTCTGCGCTCAGACAGGGATGCATATACAATGTGCGGGCCAGGTGAATTAATGGACTGAAGAAGGAAAGTAAGAAAAGCTTTCACTGGGAAATTACCCTAATTATAAAAATCACAAAAAGTGGAAATGTATAAGGATTCAATCTAAAGGAGTTTTAACAGGAGAATTGACTAACTGAAGAAGTAAGGAGAAGAAAGTCATTTTATACATTTAGTGTGAAAGTACCTTCTCAGGATCTGAAAATCAAACGCTTCTCTCCATCGGCTCTGTCATTTTCCTTCAGAAGATGTAATATAGCTCCCACCTTTTAAGTACATATTAAAATGTACATGGCTTGCACCTTCTACTTTACTTCTTCCTTCTACTCTCTAACACACCTAAGTACATACACACATACACACACACACACACACACACACACACACACTCCCCGCCCAACCCTTTCCTCCCTCCTCCCCATCACCTTTTGACTATGAATTACTAGTTCTGAGTCATCAAAACGGTTCCTTTCCTTCATTAGCTTGGGCTCCCTCTGCTGGGTCTGCAGCAGTAAAACATACAACTCACTAGAATTGGAGGTTATAGAGCTCATTCCCCACAGAATTTCTGTTTTAACTAAAATTAAACTCAATATCCAGCAAAATATTGTAATAATAAATCAAAACAAATGGTTTTTCAGAAACTGCTATACAAATCAGTGTTTTTCCCTAGTGTCCATTTGTAGTAGAATAGTGGAACTCAGCAGGAAATCTCAAAGATTGCAGAAATGAGATGAAACTATGCAAAAGAAAATAATCATATAAATAAGATCTGGATTACAAATATGTTTGTCAGAAGCAAATGCAGATGAATATGACCATAGACCATATAAAGGCGCTAAGTGAGTTTTCTGAGGAAATAAAAAGCTGCAGAAGCTAGGTAGTATTACTAAAGTATTAAAAATCAAGGCTGTTGATAACATCACTTATCAAATTATATACTAGCAAACCTGATGTTATGGAGTATTTGAGCCTACACACACACACACACACACACACACACACACACACAATCACAAACTGCATTCACATTCACTAAGGATAATAGAAATGTAACTTACATAGTAAAAAAAAAAAAAGGTAGATATTGATTCCTGTTCAAAGGAAATATTGCATCTTATTTCATTGATTGGTGCTTATTATAAAAGAGAATGGTTAAATTGACCAAAAGCAAAACATCAGACCAGGATAAAGAATGAAAATAGAACTAAGACCTTTAAGAATCTGGAAAATACTATCTGTCATATAATTTTTCCCTTTAAGATAGACTAGTGTTCTGCAATAAATATCTTAAAACAATCCCCAGGTGACCTTATAGAATCACCAAATAATCAGAAAATTGGATATTCTACAGCCTAGAAATTCAAGGCCCAAGCATTTCCCTTCGGAGTCCAGGATACTGGCAGAACCTCAGGTCATTAAAGAAAGACCTTTGTTGATAGCGCTTCTGGTATTGCCAGTCCACCCTCCTTCTCCATTGTCAAATAATTAGCTGCCATAAGAACTTAACCATGACTAGCTACAAAATTCGAAAAGCCCCTTATTCAAACAGCATTAAAAATCCAGGACATTGACAGCAAAGCAGGAAACCAACCATGTATACCCTTCTGAGCACAGGCCTGCTCAGTGCAGGGCCTACGTGACTGCTTGGGTCACACCCCCAGGACACTGGCCTGGGTTACCTGGAGGTTAGCAGTAATAATGTCTTCAAGGGCCCGTCTTTCCCAACACTCACAGGCAGAAATGTTAACCTCATGGCCTGGCCACGGTGGCTCAGTGATTGAATGTCAACCTAGGAACCAGGAGGTCAGGGTTCAATTCCCGGTCAGGGCACATGCCCGGGTTGGGGGCTCAATCCCCAGTGTGGGGCGTGGAGGAGGCAGCCGATCAATGATTCTCTCTCATCATTGATATTTCTATCTCTTTCTCCCTCCCCCTTCCTCTCTGAAATAAATAGAATTTTTTTTTTTTATGTTAACCTCATCTTCCCACCCTCATAGAATTTCCTTGGCAAGACAGACACATCTTTCCTAAAACAAACATGCTTCAGTTTAGTTCCTCAAATGTATACTGGAACCTGTTAATGGGGCATATTTGTGTTTTGTCTACCCAAGTGTGGTTTCAGAGACAGAGCATCTGTTGAAAGAATCTAAGATAACTCATGCAAATTTTTTAATTTCCTTTCCTGTGAGGGGCTATCTATCCATATAATAGAGGAATATGCAAATTAGCCAGGACGCCATAATGTCATGACCAAACAGCAGGGACCTGAGGCTGCATGGCGCCTGGCTAGGGCAAGGGACCTCAGGCCACGCCCCTCACCCTGTGGGGCTTGACGGGGACCTCAGACTGCACCCCTCGCCCTGCGGGGCTTGATGGGGACCTCAGGCTGTGCCCCTCGCCCTGCGGGGCTTGACGGGGACCTCAGGCCACGCCCCCAGCCCTGGCGCTGGGCCGGGGGACCTCAGGCTGCTCCCCTTGCCCGGCGGGGCTTGATGGGGGACCTCAGCCCATGCCTCTCACCTGGTGGGGCTTGATGGGGGACCTCAGGATGCACCCCCCACCCCAGCGCCGGGCCAGGGAACCTCAGGCTGCACCCCCTGCTCAGCGGAGCTTGACAGGGACCTCAGGCTGCACCCCTCACCTGGCAGAGCTTGATGGGGGACCTCAGGCCACGGCCTCCGCCCAGCGGGGCTTAATGGGGGACCTCAGGCCATACCCCCTGCCCCGGCACCAGGCTAAGAAACCTCAAGCCACACCCACACCCCAGCACTGGGCCGGGGGGCCTCAGGTCACACCCCCCGCCCAGCAGAGCTTAATGGGGACCTCAGGTCATGCCCCCCACCTGGCAGGGCTTGACGGGGGACCTGAGACTGTGCCCCCCTCCTGGCACCAGGCTGGGGGACCTGAGGCTGTACCCCTCGCCCAGAGGGGCTTGACGGGGGTGGGGCCAGCCGGGTCTGGGTCTCACCCAATGGGGGTGGGGCCAGCCGGGTCTGGGTCTCCAGCGTTTTCAAAGCGCATGCAGGTGGTGGGCGGGGACTTGACTCTAGGTCCTGCAGCACGCCCCAGATTCTGACAGGAGGGAGATTTTCATATACATTTTACTAATTTTCTTTCATCTCTGACACTTCTATTATAGAGAAAGGGCAAATAGCAATATTAAAATATTTCCTCTAATTAATTCCCTTTTAATGTGCACAAATTTCGTGCACCGGGCCACTAGTATAACATAAGTGGTTAAAAACACAGCCACCAGAGTCAAACCACCTGTGTTCAAGTCCCATAGTCCCATCTCCTCCACTGGCCACCTGTGTGACTTTGAACAAGTTACTTACACTTTCTGAGTCTCTGCTTCCAAAATTCAATAATAATAGTACTACTTCATAGGGTTGCTTATGGGAATGTATTGAAGCAATACCTTTAAAGAATTTAACTCAGTCCTTAGCACATAATAAATGTTGAATTTGGTATTATCCTACCTAATAAAAGGGTAATATGCAAATTGACCGGACCTTCACTACGCCCAAGCCACGACCACCAGCCCAAGCCACGCCCACCAGCCAATCAGGGCGAGGATGCAAATAAACCCAACCAAGATGGCTAGAGCCACAGAGAGCAAGGTTTCCCAGGCAACAGAGGAAGCCAAGCTTTCCGCATGCCCTTGCCAGGCCTAAGCCTCCACTCAAGCTACAAAGTTTCAATTATAGAAGGTAAACAAATTCAAACAGAATGGCGGCAGCCACGGAGCTGGAGAGACCAGGCCAGGGTTGCCCACGGCAATGGAGAAAGCAAAGCTTTCCGCACACCCTGGCCAGGCCCAGGCCTCCGCTTAAGGCTACAAAGTTTCAATTATAGAAGGTGAATTAACCCAAACAGAAATGGCTGCCAGCTGTGGAGCATGCAGGAGGCTTGGCTCTGCTTCAGGCTACAAAGTTTCAGTTGTAGAAGGTAAATAAATTCCAGATACCAGGGCCTCTGCTTGGGTCGCCAGGGGGCGTGGCCGGCCTGCAAACCACCACAGGTCCCTTGCTCAGGCCACCCCATGCCCCAAGGGAACCCCCACCCTGATCCGGGACACCCTTCAGGGCAAACCAGCTGGCCCCCACTCCTGTACAAAGGCCTCTATCCTATCTAATAAAAGAGTAATATGCAGATTGACCATCACTCCAACACAATATGGCTTCCCCCATGTGGTCAAAGATCCTGCCCCCATGTGTACACAAGGTGGCCACCACAAGATGGCCAACAGGGGAGGGCAGTTGGGAGGCACCTGGCCTGCAAGGGAGGGCAGTTGGAGGTGATCAACCCTGCAGGGGAGGGCAGTTAGGGGTGACTGGGCTGGCAGAGGAGGGAAGTTGGGGGCAAACAGGCTGGCAGGGGAGCAGTTAGGCATCAATCAGGCTGGCAGCAGAGTGGTTAGGGGGTGATCAGGCTGGCAGGCAGAAGTGGTTAGGGGCAATCAGGAAGGCAGGCAGGCTAGCAGTTGGGAGCCAGCAGTCCTGGATTGTGAGAGGGATGTCTGACTGCCCGTTTAGGGAGAGGGTGCAGGCTGGGCTGAGGGACACCCCCCCCCTCTGTGCACGAATTTCGTGCACCGGGCCTCTAGTCTTTACATAATAAGAAATTTTTCCTATGTATTCGAGTCTGGATCATGGAAATGAGCTGGTGGTTTGTGAGCTACCTGACATTTAAAATTCAGTAGTGTTTATGCAGCTTAATGGATTATCTTATATAAAATAACTTTTGCTATAGCTCCATGTACTTCATAATTTTAAAGGTATCCATTTATTCATTTAATTTCTGCTATAAGTGAGCTCACCAAACAGACACTTAAATGGATAATTTTAATACAATGTGCCAAGCACAATGACTGTTGGGGGACAATTTCCACAAATCTCTCCAGTTTCTGCACTTTCTGAGCAAAGGCATTCACAGATCTTTTGTTTCAGATTAAATGTTCAGGAATGTTTGTATGCCAAACAGCTTTGGAAGACAGAGTAACTCTACAGGGCAAAGGGCGAATTTGTTTTCTGACCAGAATATTAAAGATAATGCGTCTTTCCGAGGCAAAGTCTGGGCAGATTTGTTAACAGCCCTTTTTAAAAGACTGAGGTTTACAATGTTTGGAATTCTTTAGTTGTGCTACAAGCCCACTGTGTGTGGACAGAAGGGGAAAGCAGATATTTCATGCAGAGGCAACCGAGGTATGAAACAGCAGCGTGTGGATGCACAAGTATAAATAATGCAGTAATGCCAGTAAGGCGTGAAACAGGAAGTGGGGAAAGATGAGGCTGGAGAGTGATGAAGGGCAGAGCCATGGGGGACTTTGTGTGCCATTTCATAATGACTGTTTACCTAATGATTTTTCACCTTCGGCTCTTGAAAGTTATGCCATTTTTTGAACAAATCTTTTTTTAATTAGAGCAACATTTGTTTTCCAAAATCCCCTAAATAAATACACTATAGGACATGATATACGGATGTTACTGTTTAAGGGAGACACACTCACCAACTTACTTGACTAATCAGTGTTTAGTCAGCAAGTACCTTATGGAATACATCTGAATTAAGTACCACATTTGAATGAACCCAAAAAAAATTTGAGAGAGATGAAGAGAAAGCAGGGGTCCGGTTGTGTGCATGCATGCCCTAATTTCATCATGGGTTCAAGTATTAGATGAGGTTTTGGGTTTAGCCTTTATTTTGCTCTAAAGGTGTTTTCCTGTGCTATCACTTATAAAGTGAACATTGAGTACAAGATAATCTTAGTCCAAAAAGGTTGAAGAATTGGTGAGGAAAATAGGACAGAAAGAAGATTGTACCTTCCAAAGAATGAGTCCATTGCGCTCTGCATCACTGCCCATCCCAAGTCTTTTCTTCCTCCTTTGCCAAGTATAATAAACCTTCATTTTATGTAGAAATTGGATTTCTCCACTTTCAAATTGTTGTTTATTATTTACATAAACCTGTTTTTGTTGTTGAATTGTTATCTTTTTCCACCTATGAAAATTGTTTAGGTATCTTAAGTTGGGATGGAACTCATTATAATTTTTCTCATTAAAATCAACAGATTTTTTTTTTTACTTTTAGTTTTTCACTTAGCAGTAGGTTTTTTTAAAAAAAGTAAGTTAGTCATCAAATGATAAGGTGCTCTGAATTTTGTGGTAGGCTCTGGGGAGACAATAAATACCTTAACCAAGAGAGCATACATAGCATGGCAGTTATGGCCCAATGCTCCCAAGTCAGAACACTGGGTTATATCCTGGCTCTACCACATAGTATATGTCACCTAGAGAAAGTTTCTTCTTGGGCCTTCATTTTCTTGTATGTTTAATAAAGGTAATAATACTTCCGGTATCACACTATTGTGAAAATTGAAAGATTTACTGTATATTGATCACTTTAGATCAAGTACCTTACTTACTAGTACTCAGATAAATGTTATCTGTTGTTATTATTATTATTCCTTTCATATTTGTAGTTTTTGTAGATCATTCTGACAGCAGTGTGGAAACTATATATGAAGGGAAAACATATATTAAGACTGCAAGAAAAATGTCCCGGAAGTACAATCAAGATACGGAAAAATGGGTAGGGAGTAAGAAGCAAGAATATGGTGGAAAATAATGCATTCTATTTTTGACATGTTGAGATTAAGGTGCCTGAGTTACATTCTTATTTCTTCTATCTCAGTAGTCTGTTCAGGGCCAATTTTATCACTCTCTTAAAAAAATATATTTAAAAGTTGAATTAGGATTATGCTTTGAAATAGAAACTGCAGAATATGCAGGCTCAATAATTTTTAATGTTTATTCAATGATTATCTATTCAGAGAAATGGCCCTGGAAGCCACATCCTTGTTATTGTTAAGTGTGAGTAAATCGATGCACTGAGTTTTCCCTCAGATAATTCATTTCCTTGGGACTCAGAGATTGTAAGACAAACATAAATTAAGTTTGTGTTTACCCTGCCCTTGCCAAGGCTAATTATTTAATACTAAAGGCCTAGTGCACGAAATCCGTGCACAGGTAGGGTCTCCAGGCCTAGCCGGCAATCAGGGCTGATCTGGTGAGGCGACCTTGGGGGCTCTGCTGGCACCCACCTTGGCCAGCCCCACCCCCTGCCGCCACTGCCAGTCGCCTCCCTCTGCGGGCAACCTGCGGAGTGATGGGGGAGGGGGTCCGCTGGCATCTGCCTTGCCTGGCCTGGGGCCTGCAGGCAGCTCCTGCATTGAGCATGTGCCCCTGGTGGTCAGTACATGTCATAGCGACCAGTTGTTCCACCGTTCAGTCAATTTGCATGTTAGACTTTTATTATATAGGATAGAGGAGAGATAAACGTGTCTAAAAGAAAGGGTTAAAAACAAATAAATCCAGGTAAAGAACAGGAGGTTAACACAGGAATAAGTGACAGATTGTATGTCTTTCATGCTTTGTTTATCCTCTTGTACCACTTATAACACATTACCATTCACATGACTCATCACCTCACTGCTCCGTCCCACTCAAGGTTCTCAATAGTCCCCTCTCTACCTCCCTGTTCCCTCTCCGCACCACCGCCTCCTGCAGTTACACAGAAGGGCAGGGACTGTTTCTGATTCATGCTTATGTCCCTTCTTCCTAAAATAGCATCGCACTTATTAGGTAATGTATGCTTAGTAAAAAGGGAATCATTGATTACATAAACCCACTTACTGATGATAAGCTACTTAATTGTGTCATAACTCAAAGCGTGGTTCTAAGGATAAAATTATGGCAACACAATAGCAGGTTTCTATAGTTGTAAACACCATACATTGTATCTAAATTCATGTGAGCAAGAAGTTACTACAAACATATGAAATTAAATTCACTCTCATGCTTTCAACTTTTATTTTCCAAATAATTCAGTAAACAACATCATAAAAACTTCTACCTTATTTACTGCGCTAGCCCCAGAATGTGAATGAGACAGTTCTCAATAAATATTTAATTAAGATACTAATAAAAAACAGATTCCTTTGTTTTTCTACCCAGAGGGGGTGTTTTTCTTGGATTGTGCACACAAATAAACTTTATCAAAATAGTAGAAGGAAAATCTTTCTTCTTTCTTATGTTCCCACAGTGGGCTTAAAGTAAAAGCATAGTAAGTATTATAAAAACAGCTGTATTGACAAAAATATTCTTCCAAGACAACGTCACTTATTATCCTTAAAGTATAGTTAAAACTCATTAACACAGGTCAAGTTATATTTCAATTCTGTTGTAATGTAAAAATAATCCCTTCTATGAGGAAAAAGTAGCAATTCTAACTCAAATGGCTGTTAGGACATAAGAATTAATTGAGCTTCTTCAGATAATTGTATCACAGCATAGCATCTTTAACTATCAACCAAGGATATACACTCGACCAATACAGTGGTAATTAATGTTGGTGAAGACACTGAATCTCTGTGAGATGCTAAATTATCATCTAACTTGCCAAAAATGCTTCCTGTCATCTTAAACATGAACTGAATTTTGCTGAATTCTAATTTGATAAAAAGTGCTAACCTGCAGAGCAGAGTTTCTCAAACTCAGAACTATAGCCATTTGAACCAGACAATTCTATGTTGTTAGGACTGTCCTGGATGCTTAGCACCATCCCTGGACTTGACCTACTAAATGCTAGTAGCACCTCTTCCTCCCACCACCCTGACAATCAAAAATGTTTCCAGGTATTGCCAAATGCCCGCTAGGGGGCAAAACTGCCCCTGATTAAGAACCACTGCTGTAGAGGGTAAAATGTGTGGCATCTCTGAGACCCATTTCCCAATCATTATAGATGAAATAGAAATCTGTGTTATGCTTTAGTAACATCCCATTAACCAACATATTAGATTAACCCATAAATCCCATTTCCTTGTTATAAAAAATGATAAACAGAAATCCAAAGTATTTACTCTATTCAGGAACTTAACTTAGTTATATTTTAGTAGCTATTTTTCACATTAAATTAGAAGACAGGGGGAGTTCTTATGGCAAATTGCCTTCATTGTCCCAAGTGGCTGGGAGGCCTGAGGGACTCAATAGCCATGGCTGTGGCCTGGCACATAATACCCCACTTTAGCTTTTCTTTTACTCTTGGTAAACACAATAATTCATAACTTTTCAACTGCTATCAAGAAGTTTCCCCTCCTGTTGCTTCAGAGTTTCCCCAACTGTTGCTCAAACTCAAATGAAGGAGAAAACACATTATATTTTAGTTTAAAATTAAAGTGGTAAAAATGAAATACACAATTTTAGGGGATAACAGATGAGTGAATTTACAGACTAACAATGCAAATAAAGTAAAACCAGCTCATGACATTTTATCGGCTAACCCATCCCCTAGAACAGTGTTCGGCAAACCGCGGCTCGCGAGCCACATGCGGCTCTTTGGCCCCTTGAGTGTGGCTCTTCCACAAAATATCACGTGTGGGCGCGCACGTACAGTGCGATTGAAATTTCATGGCCCATGCACAGCAGTTGGTTTTCGGCCTGGGCGAGTCTATTTTGAAGAAGTGGTTCTAACGCCGAGCCACACTCAAAGGGCCAAAGAGGCGCATGTGGCTTGTGAGCCGCGGTTTGCCGACCACTGCCCTAGAATAATATACTGTGGTAGGAAAATGAGTGGAAATTCAAGTTTCTTATTACTGAAACTTAGAAAGTGATTGCATGTGTTCCTCATTTCATCTCACTTGACATTTCCTGAGCACCCACTAAGTGGCAGTCACTACACCAGGGACGCTGACAGAGATTGACATGGATGTATGACCCTCCATGTAACAGTCTTCTCTAAGTGGAACTAGAAATTTACTGACCCATATTTAATATGCTTTAATTGTTCAGATTTTCAAACATAATATCTTTTCTTTTTTTTTTTTAATATGTTTTTGTTGATTTTAGAGAGAGAAGAAAGGAGATGGAGAAAGGGGAAAAAACATCAATTGGCCACCTCCTGCACGGCCCCCAACGGGGATGGATCAAGCCCACAATCCTGGCATGTGCCCTGACCGGGGAATCAAACCGATGCCCTCTCGGTGCCTGGGATAATGCCCAACCAACAGAGTCACACCAGCCAGGGCCGTATTGTTTTCTTTGAGAGAGATAAACCTATTGATAAGCTAGAGTCAGGAAAGGGAAAAAAGAAGGGGGGAAAAAATGGTATGTTTGGTAACATTAAACTGTAAAAATCCTTTTCTGAACAAATAAGGGAAAAACCATGTCAGCAGTTGGCAAAGTGAAAACCTGACAAGTGATAAGCATCAACAAATTGCTTAACAAAATGTTAGCTGATTGCAATGTTGATGCAAAACCAAAACAAAAAAACAAAAAGCCAGCTGACGTAAAATAACATGTTAAAATGGAAAACCTCGCTAATGAAAGGAACAATGCTGTGGAGTTCATTGGCTTTCGTGGAAAGAATGTCACAGAGGAAGCAATGAAAAAACATGTGCTGCATGCAGTTCACTAGAGGAGCTGGAAATTTGGGGGACAAAAGCAAAACGTCAGGGCCAGTTCTCTGGTAAGTAATTACAACATAAAGAGATCACCTACCACCCCTTAAATTGTAAGGACTCCGGGCGGTATCCACACACAGCGAGAAAGAAAAATGAGGTAATGTTTGCACTTTCTCTATGCAATCAAGCTGATCCAATAGCAATAAGTACCTATGTAAAGGAAGTTTGGTATGTACGCCAGTTATTTTATACAAACTGAGTAGTAGTCCCAGAACTCAAGAGCTTTAGGAGTGTTACCTAGAAGCCCTCCGCAAGTTCCTCTGAAAAACTCAAACGCCTCTCAGCAGTGCTCCTGGAGCGCCCAGGGGCGATCTGTGCACTGCCCCAGAGACACTGTGACCAAAGCAATAGGAACACATTTTTGGTTTTTAGTTTAATTCAAGGAAACAGATAAGGGTTTCCCTGTGTGTGAATTTCCCCACTATCTAAAATGGCCATTTTTCCAATGTTCTTTTGTAAACCCTGCTTTAAAGGAACCAGGTATGTTCCTATAACTCCAATCTGAGTTAAATGTCAACAATTTAGCCTATTAAATAAACCAAGCCACTATTCATTTTTGTGTTTGCTACCTTTCATTCTATCCTTTCATGGTTTCTGTGATGGCTCTTTTATTAGGAATCTTTTATCAGCCATTCCTGTTCACAACTTCATGGACAGGTTAGGTTTTATGCTTAAGGGCCCTTCTAGATGCTGATAATTCACAATATTAAAATGGGAAGGGGTGTGTTAAAGCAGTGAACAAATGAACGATGAGTACACAACACTGAATTAAATGAAAAAAAGAAAATCTGAAGTCTACATTGATAAAATTTGCAACATAAAATTTGCATCACCTCAGGTTAACTGGCTCTTGGATTTTTTGTTGTTGTTGTTGTTGATAATCTTCACCATTGCTTTTCAGAGAGAGTGCAAGGGAGGGAGCGGGGGAGGGGTAAAGAGGAGAGAGAGAGAGAGAGAGAGAGAGAGAGAGAGAGAGAGAGAGAGAGAGAGAGATGGATTGGTCGCTTCCTGAACACACCCAGACCAGGGAGTGGGTAGCAAACCAGCAACTGAGGTACATGCCCTTGACCAGGAATCAAACACAAGCCAGCGGACGCTCTAACCACTTCACAACACAGGCCAGGGCTAACTTGCTTTTTAAAATAAATTATGTGAGCTCATATTGACAGGAAGTTACCTTTTTTGTTGTTATGTTAATCCTCACCTGAGAATATTTTTCCATTGATATTTTAGAGAGAGTAGAAGAGAGGGAAAGACAGAGAGAAACATCAATGTGAGAGAAACACATGGATTGGTTGCCTCCTGCATGTGCCCTGAACAGGGAGAAGCCTACAACCAAGGTACCTGCCCTTGACTAGAATCGAACCTGGGACCTTTGGTTCACAGGTCGACACTATATCCACTGAGCCAAACCAGCTAGGGCAACAGGAAGTTACCTTAATCTAGATTTTTCCTGAAAGTACATCTAATATCAAAAATATTACATTTTAATCACTTCTGTCTTGATTTGAAAAGCTGATGTTTAACAATAAAATAAGTATCTAGTAGATTGTGGTAACTCTCCAATATCCATTCCACCTTTCCCCTAGTGTAACCACGCTGCTCAGGTACTGACCCCATCCACAGCTCCAGGGGTGGGCTCTAATGGATCCAAACCAGTAATTTCAATCCGATCAGACCCAACAGCCCCTCTATGTAATAAATATTTTGTAATGTCCCTTCCTCGACTACAATGACATTCATAAGTAAATATAATTATCACCATAATTTCAAAAATCCATATAATGCTCAAAATAAAACATAAAGAAGAAATAAAATTAAGTTATAAAACAAATGTATCCAATATGTAAATACTCAGGCATGATAATGCCTACATCTTTACATGGCATCACCATGAAATGAGACACCTACAAATGCAGGAAATAAAGTGTATTACATACACAGCTCAAGTTCCCAAACATCATCCCAACTGTTACGTGATCTTTTTCAAATGGGTGAACAAATCCTGGGTAAATTCTGAACAATGTACAATATTCTCACAATACACACAATAACTCCATTTATTGAAAACTAGAGGCCTGATGCATGAAATTCGTGCAAGAGTAGGCCTTCCCTCCCCCGGCGCCGGCTTCCCTCTGGCACCCAGGACCCAAGTTTCCCTCGCAGGCCCTGCTTTGTCCAGAAGGTCATCCAGAAGGACGTCGGAAGGACATCTGGTCTAATTAGCATATTATGCTTTTATTATTATAGATTCAGTATTTATTAAAATAGTGCTACCCAAACCTCACTTTGTGTTTTAGTGTAAAACAGCTAAATTCTAGGTTCAGTTGATTATATAATACTTTACACCTATATATTGTCCAGAAGTACACCCAAAATGTGTACAAAATGTGGGCCAATTCTTTGTGGTCCTATGTATTAAAGGCCTCTAACATCCCTGGTCCTCATCCACTAAATGTCAGTTTTGCTCCCCCTTCTTTCGTTGTGACAACGCCACACACTTCATAAGTTTCTCTGCACACCTTTCCATAAGTTTCCATGCACACACACACCCAAGGGTCACTATCACTCCCCAATAAGAATATCCTTACCACACACTTAGTTTAGGGGTAAATATGGAAGCCAGTCAGCATGAATATTCTCTTGGTTCTATCAGCATCAACCCAATCAACACAAAGCTCAGGATTTACGATGGAAATTCTGGAACCCTTTCTCCTTTGGGACAGTATGGTATGTCGATCTATTATCTGGAATTGGGCAAAACTCAATCAAGAAAAGAGCAGAAAAAAATAGAGATGGAGATTTACTCAATCAACCTGGATGCCCTATTTCAATTCCATAAGTAAACAATTCTCCTTTAATATGTAAGCCACACTGATCTTTGTTTTTCCACTACTTACGGGTGGAAGATCTTCTGTCTTTCCCATGCCCTCCAAGGATGCAACATGACTCAGGGAAAAGAGTAAGACACAGCCCCATGAAGGCAAGGACCTTGAATATCTGATTCAATTTTGTGTCCCTGGAACATAGCATGGTGCCTGGCTGCCCATAAACATGAACTAGTTGAATGAATAGGCTTGGACAAACACACAGGGAGTCTATAGGCTTGCATTGCCATCATAGCTTTGAAACTACCCAGTTCTGAAAGACTGGGTAGTTCAATAAATTGCTTAACCTTCTAGTGACAGGCATCACAAGATTGCCACCTAATTTATGATTTGGAAACTCAACTACTCAACAAAAGCAAAAATCTATTCACCACAGTTTATAGAGCCAGCCAAGTTTTACAACTACAAGGTAAATTTTGGAAAATTCATTACAGATGTAAAACAAAGGGTTATTTGAAAATGCTATTCCTCTTTCTTTAAATAGTTTTTATTGATTGTAGAAAGAGAGGAAGGAAAGGGAGAGGGAGAGAAAGAGATACAAACACCAAGGAGAGAGAAACATTGATAGGCTGCCCCCTACCAGGGATGGAGCCCGAAAACCCAGGCATGTGCCCTCACTGGAAATCAAACTAGCAACTTCTTAGTGCATGGGACGATGCCCAACCAACTGAGTCACACCGACAGGGCCATGCTATCCCTCCTCTTGCCAGAAATCTTATTCTTCCATGCCAGCATTGCAACACTTCCTGATCCCATCTCCTCTCACCTAATTTCCACTGTTCTATCAGATCTTAACATTATTCTCTTCCAGAAGGCCTTTTCTGGCCCCCAATACTAAGTTAAGTCCTCCTACTCTTCACTGCAATAATGCCATGACATAATATTAATCACATGAGCTGTAATGACCATTTAATTACCTCTTTTCCCTAGTGAACTATAAGCTCTATGGAGGGTAGGACTACATTTTGGACACAGCTGCAGGCACATAGTAGTTGCTCAGCAAAGCCTATTCCCTTTCCTATTCCAGTAAAACTGGTGCTGAGATCTGAGGTTGTGCGCAAGAGCCCAATACAAAAAAAGAGCCAGTTGTGTATTTTACAAATGACCCACATGCCCAGCACACGTTGACTCATCTAACTTGATAGCAAGCAAAATGCCAGTTCTGAAAGACTGGGTAGTTCAATAAATTGCTTAGCCTTCTAGTGACAGGCATCGCAAGATTGTCATCTAATTTATGATTTGGAAACTCAACTACTCAACAAAAGTGAAAATCTATTCACCACAGGGTTATAGAGCCAGCCGAGTTTTACTACTATAAGGTAAAATTTGGAAAATTCATTACAGTTGTAAAACAAAGGGTTATTTGAAAACGAAAATAATATTAGAAAAAAAAAACATGTAATAAAAATAGATTTTGTATATCATGGTAAAACAACCAAATTAAGTAAGAAAATGAGCTGCTTTTTTTTTAATATATTTTATTGATATTTTACAGAGAGGAAGAGAGAGGGATAGAGAGTTAGAAACATCGATGAGAGAGAAACATCGATCAGCTGCCTCTTGCACACCCCCTACTGGGGATGTGCCCGCAACCAAGGTACATGCCCTTGACCGGAATCAAACCTGGGACCCTTGAGTCCGCAGGCCGACGCTCTATCCACTGAGCCAAACCGGTTTCGGCAGCTTTTTTTTTTTTTTTTTAAGTAAGCAAGTTTAGAGGCTGATTTACCACCTCTGAATTACTCCACTTATGGATATCATCAGCTCAATTAAGTTAGTAACAAAGCTTGCATTATAACGTGAACGCCAAATAAAGTGCTATTAGAAAAGCTTATCTCTTGACTGGGCAGTAGCCCTTTAAAGAATGAGGATGTTACTTAGTCTGTGATGTAAACAATGTAAATCTCAGGAGAAATCATCTATAATAATAATAGCATAATATGCTAATTAGATCGGACAGCCGAACCTTCTGGATGTCCTTCCGGACGAAGCCGCGGCTACGAGGGCCAAGCCCCTTACACAAATTTTGTGCATTGGGCCTCTAGTTTATATATAGAAGGAATGCATGGCTTCTTCACCCTGACCAATTTGTCTCTGCTCTCCATGTGTCTCAGGAGAAGAATGCTCTTTTTCGTGCCAGAGGTGTCATGATGAATGCTGAGACAATATTTGGCTCTTCACCACCTAGGCACTTACTTTGCATGCACTTTTTCAACTTTGTAAATTCATTGGCTTGCACACACTGCAGTATTTAGAGTATGATTCCTAGTTAACAAGTGGACAGGTTTTTGTTTTTAAATTATGGAAATTTTTATTAGGATATTCCTTTTCATCAATTTAGAAGATCCAAGAACCTTAGAAGTTATTTTCTGTAATACAGTAATGCACAATTGTTATAAATCATTTAGTATAAGTATGGATACAGATGGGTTAGAAACAAATCGAGAGTCAGACAGAATGTGGCAGTTTTTGTCTCCTTTGTGATTCTTCTGTCCACTCTGATAATTGTCAAAAAAGATATCTGCTTTTTCCCTCTATATTGTTCCAATATTCAACAAACAGAAATAGCAGAGGACAAACCTTTTCAGAATATGATTCCCTCTCTCAGGGCTTAGGGAAATAGTGTACAGAAAAAAATGATCTATCCTTGTAATTCACAATAATAAGTATAAGGTATAAACACATCCTAAGCCTTTTCCATAAAATGTATATATGCAGAGGTTTATAATTAGCAGTGGTTGAGGAGTTGAAGACAGAAAATATTGACAGACTGAGAAATATAAGAAGCCAGGATAACATCTTCCAACCACAAAGTGTTTTGTGGTGAAATATTTGTTAAGAGAATTAGCAAGAGTAGGCAACAATTTCTCTTATGGGGGCAGGGGGCAGTGGAGGTGGTTTTTTAGAACACAGTAAAATTTTATAGAACAGTGGTTGATAATATTTTAGGGTTCATAAACCTCTGAGAATCTTATAATCTTCGATTTCTTATTTCCAGAAAAAAATGTTAATGCACATAATTTTCATAAAATTTGAGGGAATTCCCTGAGCTCCTAAGTCTACCCTTGGGAACCCTCCTCATTCCTCAATAGAAGCCTCTGCTTTGGAGAGGGCCTCCACCTTAAACATGGGACTGAAACTTAAAAAAATCAAAAAAAAAAAAAAAGCACTGTGTTAGGAATTTGTTTTCAACACAGTTGAAGCTGTTTTACAAGAAAAGCTCCAATTTCTCACCCTGCTTCCTTAAGGACAGACGGACTGGGAAATGTCCTGCACAGATTCTGCCCAAGGAGTAAGAGGAACAAATTTCTAGTTCATGGACAAAGGAGCATGATCTAATGAGTTTACATTGTAAACAGCCATCTTTAAGCTAATGAGAAACTGAAGATAACTAATGCTTATGGAGTACTTAGATATGCTAAACCCTCTACAAGTTGTTTTCACCATCTCACTACATTAAATCTCCATAAAAATCCTGGAAGTTAGTTACTATTCCCTGTCTTAGACCATTCTTGCCGCTATTCCAAAAATACCACAGACTGGGTACTTTGCAGAAGTTTATTTCTCATAGCTCTGGAGGCTGGGAAGTCCAAGATCAAAGCACCAGAAGTGTAAGACATTCAAGTCAAGGCATGTCAAGTCAAGAAATCAGGCATGGACATGTTCTGGTGGGAGCTCTCTCCCATAGCCGGCACCTTCTGGCTATGTCCTCACAAGGCAGAAGAGGGCAAGGGATCTTTCTGGAGAACGTTCTTTTATAAGGGCACTAATCCCAACCATGAGGGCTTCACCCTCATGACCTAATTACCTCCTCAAAGGCCCCACCTCCTGATACTATCACCTTGGAGGTTAGATTTCAACGTGTGAATTATGGGGGAGCACAGACTATAGCATTCCCATTCAAACACAAAGACAGTGGCTATGAAAGGTCACCCTGCTGGTAGGTGATAAAAACTGGATTCTAACTCAGATTTCTCTAATTCTAAAACCCACAATCTCTCTATTATATTCTATTTCCCATAGATAATGGCCTGGTCTTACAGTGCTAGAAATATAGTCAGAGGCCAGGGCCTCCTTCTTGGAGCATATACGTAATCTAGACAAAAGAATCCCAACCCTTTCTCACTACTTCTATTGCAACCAACCCGGTGTAAGCCATCATTACCTCCACATGGGTTATCATAATAGCCTCCGCAACAGTCTTCAGGCTCCCATCCTTGCCTCCATACATTCTATCCTCAACACAGCAGCCAAATGGGCTCCTTTTACAGCATAGGTTGGATCACAGCATCTCTCTTCCAGAAAATCCTTCAGTGGCTCTCCTACACACTCAGAATAAAAACTGTCTTAAAAAGCCGACAAAGTCCAACTCCATCAGGCCCAATCCCTGCCTCTCTGACCTCATCTCAGATCTTTGTAATTACTCCCTATGAATCACTCCAATCTAGCTACACTGGTCTCCTTGATACACCTCTCGACTTCTGTGCTGCTTATTTCCTCTGCCTGGAAGAATCTTCCCCCAGAATCCCCATCACAAACTGCTGAGCATCTTTTAAGCATATGCCTCAAATGCTGCCTCCTCTGTGAGGTCTCTCCTAACCCTGCTATTTAAAATTACATACCAACTCTTACCTCGGCATTCCTTATTCTCCTACCCTTCTTTATTTTATTGCCATTTGAAATATCATTAATGTTACTTGTTTGCTTATGTTCTGTTTTCTCCCCCTGTAGAACATAAGTGTCACAAGGCAGGAATTTTTGTCTGATAGTTTACTACTAGAGCTCCAGTTCCTAGGACAATGCCAGACACATAGTAGGTGCACAGTCAGCATTTGATGAATGAATGAATAAATAAATGGTCACTGGCACTTCAAGTCTCAGTTGACAGATGTACAGAAGACATTGAATTATACACTCTCCTGAAGTCTACTTGGCTGATGGCTCTGTAATGGGAGGGTTGCCTCGCTACACTCCAATGCATGCCAATTAAATGCAGCCTTTGGGTGTGTATGCAGCGCGCAGCAAAGTTTGGCTTCCCCTGGTACAACCAAATGTCTGCTTCACATCCTCTTTTCAGTTCAGTGCACCATTTAAGACATCTAAAACAATGGAAACAGAAACGCTCATTTTAATTTAAAATAACCTTTTTCAGGAGAGATGTGAGCTTTACATTTTAAACAGGCTTGCCCACTGAATCCTTAATTCAATAATGAGTGCCAAAAGAATTCAGACATTTCATGCCACCCAAAGACCAGCAATAGGGTGAAAAAAATAATGCATGTTTTTACCCATGAAGTAAGTAGACATATAAATGAAGAAATCATATCATGTTATGACATTGTTAGATGTGCTTAAACGATAGGAGGTGGGGGTAGGGAACTCTCCCAAAGCTGTTTACCTTTAATAGCAGCGTAAGCAGAGTTCTTGTCAATCACTTGTTAAAAGATGGGGATGGGGAAATAAAATAAATACAAACAAGTAACAAATGTGTTTTAACACTCCTGAAGAAACTAACAGTGAGCAAGATAGTCATTATTATAATTACTTGGTGCCATCACAACCAATGCAGCTGACACTGTGAAATGAGTGCTCTTTACTCAATTACCGAGTGTCATAAAATTCTTAAGTATTTTGTAGGATTCATTTCCCCTGTCTAGGGATTGTGATTTACAAAGTGGGATAAACTGAAACTTTCTACCCCAGAGTATCAGCACTACAAGTTGTTCTTACTGGAAAAACAAAATACAAAATTTTAAGATAGAATATGAACATTATGCCTACTGTTTTATAGTTTAGACATGGATTCAATATAAAATTACACATAGAAATTCGAAGAATTCATTAATATGGTTTCTCTGATTGGGGATGGGAAGAGGGGTATGTTAGCCATTATCTATACCAATGACATACATCTTGGTAACAAGCATTGCTTGACACATAGCATGTCATAAAATGACTAAGGATCCAACATTATTTTCATAACAAAATTATCAGAACTGGAAGGGATCTAGCCCAATTTTGTCATCATACAGACAAGATAACGGAGGTTTGGATTTGAGTGACTTGCCCAAGGTCACACAGTGACTGAGCCAAGACTAAAATAAAGTCTCCTAACCCCAATCCAATCATCTTTTCACGACATTGTGGGTACAATAAATATTGGTTTTCCTTTCTTTTAAAGCAGCAGGAAGTAAGACAGAGAGAAAGGACACTGTCATTTATTATTGTTTATTTGTATTTCTTAATATAAAGATTTTAGAAAGACAATACCAGAGCGGCAATGTGTATTTTATTTCCCCAGAGCATGATGTGCTCTTGGTAAATGTGCTTTATGAAGAGATTTGTCCGAGGAGCTTGGCAGATCTTACTGTAAATATTTTAGCAGTTTCCTATTATTTAGTTGTGGGATTAAATTTTTATCCCAGCCTCCACAGGCCGATGTCTGTGAGAGAGCGCCTACAGCAGGAATGATGGCTTTCTTCTTTAAAGAACGTTGTAGTAGACATTCCAAGAAGGGCTTCCCCCTGCCCAACAAGAAAGAACAGCTTTGGCTATCAGCTCCTTTGGCGTCCCCTCAACTGCAGAAAACTCAGGAGCTCAAGCCCTTCTGGTGCCACCCAATCGAGTGTCCAAGCTAGGTGGATATAAACTTAGTCTGCCCGCCGAAACCGGTTTGGCTCGGTGGATAGAGCGTCGGACTGTGGACTGGGGGGTCCCGGGTTCGATTCCGGTCAGGGGCATGTACATTGGTTGCAGGCACATCCCCGGTGGGGGGTGTGCAGGAGGCAGCTGGTCGATGTTTCTCTCTCATCGATGTTTCTAGCTCTCTATCCCTCCCCCTTCCTCTCTGTAAAAAATCAATAAAAATATATTTTTAAAAATAAATAAATAAATAAACTTAGTCTGCCCAATACAAGACACTTATGAGGAACAATGCTTACTCCAGAGGTCATTGCCAGGGGAGGAAGGCTTTGTCAATTCTGCATCACAACTCAACTTCTCCCTCCGCCCAGTCCTGCTGCCTCCTCTTTCCCTTCACAGGTGCTGATCCCTAATAAATATCTTGCATCACAATAACTGCCTCCATGCAATCCAACCTACAACGTATGTCTATTTTGTTTCTCAGACAGACACCCTAACCGCCAGCTTCCAGCCAGCCTTGATGGGCCCAGCTCATACTATAACCAATTTCCCACTACTGATTATACTAGTAAAGTCAGAAACGGGTTATTTCCTGCAGGAACAGGGAAATTTGAGAGACTAGCTAATCAAAGACTATCGGCATTGCTCACATCAGATCAAAAAGTGAGCTCATGGGGCCAAGGGGAGCTTGACTATGGAAAGAACACATGGGCCCTGATAGGTAGACACCAGGGACGAACCCACTGGTCATGGTTTATCATGATCAGCTTCTCCTGGTAGTTTTTAATCATTACAGTTTTGCTGTTTTGGAAACAGTCTTAGAGAAGCTAAATAAATTGTTCACTGTCACCAACCTCATCATAGATGCCTGAAATTCCTTTATCAGTCAACAAAGTTCCTCATTTCACCCACAGAAGGTAGGTTGAAAGCCCCCGAGCATCTCTGGAGATGGAAAATTCAGAGAATACTGGGGCCTGTGTGTTCCATTTAGCCTGACCACATGCACTGCAGGCACAGGCCCGCCTTACCTCAGCTAATGAGGATCCTTTTTTCTGAAGTGGCTCAATGTGTTGGTGCCTGCCTGGAAGGAGTCAGTTCCTGCTGCTGTTGAACGGATTCTCATCTAGCCTCAACTACCAGAAACTTCACATGAAATCTTCCTTTGAGGTTAGCTCTCATGGCATTCAAACCAAAAACCGTGGCCTGGCCCTTTGACTGCTATTTCAATATTTAAATTTTACTCTATACTGCAGTTTAATAGTTTTGTCTTTTCCCATGATTTGGCTTTAGATTATCTGTTGTTGTTGTTTTTTTTTTTTTAATTTTTGACTGTAAACAATAAGAGAATGCAAGCAAAGCAATTTTGAGGAGAGCCATGACCCCAGCGGGAGAAGCTGATCACTTATTTTCTAGAGTTTGTTCTGCACTTAATAATAAGGCAAACTTCAGTAAACACTAAACTCAGTCAACTAAGAAAGACTGCCAGTGCCATGCTTATCACTGGTCCTGGTCATTTAGAAGACTCAGAAACTAAATTTTCCTTTGGAAATGCATTGAAACTGGCCTTTACAATAGATTACCATTGTTTCTGTTAATACCAACCACTTATTGAGAGCCCGGGAAAGCTGGGCTTCAACATTATCCTCACCACCCAACAAAAGAGGAATTTTTTGAGGTCTCTCTCCTCTCTCTCTCTCTCTCTCTCTCTCTCTCTCTTTTTTTCTCTCTCTCTCTTTCACTCTCCCCCACCCCTTCAAAAATCAATGAGAAAAATATCCTCGGGTAAGGATTATCAAAACAAAACAAAAAAGAGGAATTTTTATCTCCATATATGCTAACTACTGGTAGGTATTAATTTTCCTTTTTGTATAGAAGAAGCCAGGGCACATAAAGCTGAAGTAACCTGCCACTTTATGAGCTTGTGATTTTAGGGAAGCTATTTAACCTATCCAAGCAGTTCTGGTGTGTGTAAAGTGGAAAGGGTAATAACTACCAGAGCCTGGTACACTGCCCACTCCCCTAGTGCTCTGCCACACTAAGCCCTCAATTAACATTTGCCAAATAAACTAAATTCACCTTACAGTGAACATCAGTGGTCTCCCTCAGGGACAACCCCCTCCCCCACTGGGTCTCTACCCAATCTGGAGAACTGTCCAAGGCCTCACTCTCAGGAAGCACTCATCAGTATTCTTAGCCGAGTCTGCAAGGTGTCCTCACTGTACAGTTCCAGCCTGACCTCTTTGCTGGCCCGCTCTCAACTCCTACCACCAGTGGTATAGCCCAAAGCCCTCTGCTGCAAGGATGCCCCTCCTTCTGTGAGATATGGGGAGACAGCTTAAGCCTTGTTACCTTTTGGTATCTATGTGACCAATGAGAAATTCATGCTTCCTTCCTTGCCCTGCCAAATAGTGGGAATGAAGGTTACTCCCTATCTGCCTCCTCTCTGCCCCAGTTTCACTCCAGTTTTTCTTTCCTCTGCTAATATAAGCACAGGGATATACCAAAAAGCCCTTTGCCCAACCCAACAGGAAGTGACATTTCCCCTTCTTGCAGGCACTTCCCCCATCGCCACCTCCCCCACCCCCACCGCCAACCCCCAGTCTCTAAGAGAAGTTTTTCGGATTCCCTCTCATTTCACGTTGAGAAGCTAAAGCACCTTCCTTCTGCTTGGCACCATTCCCCCACCCACCATCTCAGCACTGCTGTCTAAGGCTGCTCCTGTGTGCCTCTTCTCTCATCCCATCTTCTCTTAGAGACTGGGACTGGAGGGCCAGATTGCTGGGGATTGGGGGTGGCCAGGCTTGTGCCTCTTAGCCCCGAGAGAAGCGTGTGGCTCCCAATTATGGTGGCTCTCTTAAGAATGGGAGGCTTACCCTCTCTGTTGCTAGCTTTGATATCTAGTCCTTCTATCCTAGACAAAAGGAGAAGCGACACTCAGCATCCTGTTACATGTAGAAGCAGGAGCCAAGGCTTTAAGAGGCAAAAGGCTGCCTTTTCAAAGATCCTGAGAGTTCTCTGGAATATACCTGATAAAGACTAAACATCTTTGTAATGTCACCGGATTAAAAAAAAAATTGACTCTGACCTGATAATCCTCTTTTGGGAGCTTTAAAACTCCCAAACTCTATGGTTTATCAGGGCCTGAAAT
Organism: Cnephaeus nilssonii; assembly: GCF_951640355.1. Lineage (NCBI taxonomy): Eukaryota > Metazoa > Chordata > Mammalia > Chiroptera > Vespertilionidae > Cnephaeus > Cnephaeus nilssonii. The sequence goes on from NC_137077.1 coordinate 58,246,287, forward strand.
CTAGAGAGTGACTCTCTCTGGAAGAAGTTCAGGTCCTTTATTAAAATACAACCACGGCAATAGACAGTAGGAAATTAACTCACTGATCTTGGTTAATAATAGAGGGACTTTTCTTAGTTATCTGACATACTATTTAGTATCCAGTTGGAAATCATTCCTTCTAATGCCAACATGGCCCCCTCCCCAATAAAAGATGATCAAATATGTCTTACAGCCGAAACCGGTTTGGCTCAGTGGATAGAGCGTCGGCCTTCGGACTGAAGGGTCCCAGGTTCGATTCCGGTCAAGGGCATGTACCTTGGTTGCGGGCACATCCCCAGTAGGGGGTGTGCAGGAGGCAGCTTATCGATGTTTCTAACTATCCCTCTCCCTTCCTCTCTGTAAAAAATCAATAAAATATATTTAAAATATATATATATATATATGTCTTACAGTATATGCTGGGCTTTCCCAATTGAGGTGTTAATAAATTACTTAAACACCCCAACTTTATAGTCTTCCAAATTTGTGTTTTCTATGATCCCATTAACTGATACTATAATCTTAGAATTACTTAGAATTCTTTTCTAGGCCATGCCTAATTCCTGCACTTCAGCTAGAGTGGGCTCAGCCTCAGCCTGATCAGGCCTTAGCACAGACTTACAACATTTGTTAAGGTATCATTTGCTTTTTTTTGGCAAAAACATACATGAACCCACTAGGTGTTCATGATATAAATTCCAAGAATACTCCTTTGGGTTCTTTATTATAATTTCTGAAGAATCAGCATGGGTAGAAACTGGCTCTTGAGAGTTAAAATTCAGGTCCTATACATGGAGGAGAACAAGGGATAAGACATAGGACTAGGCAAGTTTGTAAAGCTGTTAGAAAGAGGATCTAAAACCAGGTTCTGCAGAGCCCTGAGATTCCATGCGGTGACCCAGGAACCTTCATGGTGGCAGGAAACTTAGAAGTGCAGCTCTCCCCACTCTCCCTCACTCACGCATGGTTTTGCTGCCAAAAAATAAACATTTGCTGTATGAACTTCTTTTCTGCAGATGAACTGAATATATACCCTCTTGCCTTTTCAAATAAGAAGAAAAGCTGCCTGAAGGAACAATGGAACTGTTTACCAATTACAGTACAGTCAGGAAAAAACAAAAACACAGTACGTTAATAACTATGCCAAAACATATTCATCATTTTTGAGATTCACCCTTTAGTATTCAGCTATACTGAATAACTTCCTTCAACTCTCACTCGGCCCCAGAAATGCCTTCACAAAACTGTTGTGGGGTCGAACCCTGGAGTGAAAAATAAGACCACCGGAGGCTGCTGATTGATTTAAAAAGCAGGCAAGGATTTATTGAACTGGCCAGGACGGCCGCGAGGGCACCACACGCAGGTGGAGTCCACCCTCACGACCGCGCTGTCCCAGGTGTAGGCAGTCCTTTTAAAGGTCCAAACCATAAAAATTTTCCTTTGTTCTAAATTCTAAATTCTAAAGGCTGGGAACAGCCTGCAGGGGGGTTCCCAGCCCCTGCTGGACATTATTGGAATGTGGCCCTATCTTGGGAAAGCAGGTTTTTACAGAAGCAGACCCAGGCGGAGTCAGTAATCTCTAAAGGTTATCTACAGTTTCTACTCCTGGAGCTACTGAGTCAGTGGGAATCAATCTCCTATAGTCCTGGTCCACCGGCACAGGAAAATTACCTCTGTGTCTCCAGGTCTCAGTCTGGAAGCTGAGGTAACCACCCTATTGTCCAAGCAAGCAAGTGTGTACAGAAGCCAGAATAGCAGGGTTAAAATTCAAACAGCAGTTTTTACCTAAGTATGGTTGCTACCATACTTCAAAAACTATCTATATGCATAAAAGCCAAGCGACTGAACGACCAGAATGACTGGTTGCTTTGATGCGCACTGGGGCCTTAATCGCCACCCTCACCCCAATGGGGGCGGGCGGGGGGGGGGGGGGGGGCAGGGCCAGCCAACCAACTGCCCTCGGCCCCTCCCCTGGCCAGCCCCGCCGCTGATCAGCCCCCCACCCCAATCGGGGGCAGGGCAGACTGGCCAACCACCTGGAGCCCCTCCTCCTGGCCAGCCAGCCCAGCCCCTATTAGCCCCAATCGGGGAGGGCTGGCTGGACTCCACCCATGCATGAATTCATGCATGGGACCTCTAGTAATTTAATATTGTGCCTTGGTCTTTATCAGAGGTCAATATAAGGAACCCCAATGACAAATATTTCTGCCTTGTTTGTGAAATTGCTGTTGAAGATATTGCCCATGTCCCTTATCTAATGATGATACATTCTATGAACTCCTCCTTAGGAAAACATAGAAAAGTCTTCTATGTTTTCTTTTTTTTTTTTTAAGATGCCGAGGAACTTGTAATTTAGATTTGCCTTTAGCTGCCAGTAAACAGAAAGTTAAATTTAGTGTTCAAAGTCACAAGGGGGAAAAGGGTTATCTACATGCAAGATGCTATGTTTTCAGACCTGTTATCAATTAAAACCCACGCTCCACTAAAGTCAGGCAACATTAATTGAGTACTTTTGTGCCACACACTGTGGTACTCACCAAGATTACTAAAGCATGCTGCTTTTCTGAAAAGAGACCTCGGTTAAATGGCTCTTATTCTTTTATTTTATTTTCATGATCTCTCTGGATATCTACATTTATTTGTAAACAGTCTCATATTTGTTTTTGAAAACAGATGTGTTATTATAGGTAAATAGATGAATTGAATTGGTATGTTCTGGAAAGAGAAGGTATTGATTTAAATTTACCTAGAGGAGTAAATAATGTATATTCTTCTCTCTTAGCCTCCTAAATCATCTCATAGACCGAACTTCTCTTCGAACCATCCTATATTCATCAGATTAATTTCCCTAACAGGCTTTTTCTGATGCCTTCACTCATCTACTCAAAAATATTAATTGCCACACCATACAGATTGCCCTCAAAATGAATTAAAAAAAAAAAAAACACACAAAACAGTTGCAAGTCAGAGGTCATTTGTCACAAAGAATATGGAACCTGCCTAAATTATTTGTCCCCTATATGTGTTTATGAATGGATAGAACTGGGTAACCCATTCCGAGACTGAAATAGGCATATTCAAATACTGAAGTCCTTGTCATTTAAAAAAAAAAAAAAAAAAGGAATGGTGACATAGACACATGTGCTTTCACCTAAAGCTCAACTTACCTTTTACCCATTTGGGGTCTTATATAACCACCACGCAGGTTATTTACTTAATTTTACAGGTTTGTCGCATTCATGTCACTACCACTACCAAAGGGGGAGGGGAGGACTGATTTGCAGTTTCTAATTTGTAGTTTCACATGTGCCCAAACTCTGACTCCTAGAGCCAGAGGGGCTCCAAGAGGTGCCTTGAGGAGCAAGCAGGTGGGTTTCCTTCTTTTAGAAAGGCAAGGTATTCTTTTCACCCTTCACAAATTCGACATCAGCAAACCAAAGTCCATGGTCTGGCAGCCAATCAACACCCACCCGGCTGGTTTCAGCTTGCTGCCCTGGTGCCTCTGTGAAGCACATCACAGACCCGTGAGCCAGTGCTGGAGGCAGCCGGTGGTGACTGTCCACTACCCATCAGTGTGTTCCTCTTGCAGCCTAGTCTTTCATTGAAAGGCTCCACAGAGAAAGAGGATTTTGTTACCTGCAGAGAAGCCTAAAATGTGTTCTCTATTAAAAGGAAGATCTTTTCTACTTTAAATGCAGAAGATTGGCCAGAACAACAATATATGTGTCCCGTTTGCAGTATCTGATGTGTGTACAGACATTTAGTGTCATGTAGAAAAGACCTGATACTTTATGGCAAGACATTAGTAGCAATTTTTGTAGCGCAATTATATATTGCCTTGGAGAGGAAAATCCTTTGGTTGGTTTACTCTGGTTCGATTGTAATTTTTTCACTTTCCTAGCCATAAAAATGTTAGTAAGCTAATTTCTTCCTCCTCCAGATTTGTGTATCTTGTACATAGAATAGAAATCTCTATTTCTACCCACCCAACGGAGCTCCTATGCCATACATTAGAATAGACTATTATTTAGAGAAGCATATTTATGGAGTTAGGAAAACTAACAAGACTCAAAAAATAAATTTTTCAGTTATGTTTTATTTAGTTATCAGATAGAGTTACCCAGTGAACAAGTGAAACAAAGCGATGTTAGCCTTTAAGATGTTTATGGTCCTAGGGAGGAATAGGACACACAATGCAAGGCTGTAGCGCGAAATATTTTCAATAAAGCAGACATTTCTGATTTAGTGCATTTCTCTGGAACAGCAGCCCTACCCATAAAATACACAGCAGAGTGATGTTGCTTTGGAAAATGTGCAAACACCTTACACTGCAGTCAAGTGTGTCTACAGGGGAAAAGATGATGTCTGGAAGGTTTTTCCTGCCACACTCATTAGAGAGAATTTTTTTAATTACCTTCACATTCTCAGATTACTGATTTGTATGCACAGAGAACAATGTAGAGGGAAAATTTTAAGTGAATATGATTTGCTGCAAACTATTGGGAAAATGTGAACTGATGTCAGTGTTGTTAGCATAAGAAACATTCAAACCTGTAAGGAATTTTTGTGAGTTTATTTGAGCCAGACTTTCAACAATTGCTGGGAAGCAGAACCTCAACGTATTGAGATAATGCTCCAAAGAATGGTGATTTTTCACCTATTTTTATAAATTACTATCAAAGTAGGAGATCTAAGTGGGTTACATACTAGTAAAATATATTGGTGATAGATTAGGGAGGCGGGAGAAAGCAGGAGGGGTGATCTCTGGGATAGGATACAAAGTAAAATGAAGGACACATGCTTCTTTTACATAGGTGGGTACAGGATAGTTAACAGTCAACAATTACCAAGATAACAATAACAATGAGGAAATCCCTGGCTCACTGCTTGTGCCCAGAGGGGTCTGGATAATGGGAAGGTACAAGTTACCCAGACCTTCCACAGGTATGTTATCTAGATGCAAAAAGACAATAGACGCAGTTAAAATCAAAGTACATCTTCATCATAGAAGATACCAGCCTAAGACGTGACTACACACCATAGACTAATTTTTAATTAAAAAGTTTTAATTTCAGACCATCCTTTGTGGTTACTTTAGGTCTCTGAGTTTGCAAGGTCGCCACACAGGCCTTCCCTGAGTTAGTCAGGTTAGATGTGGCCCCTTTTTGTCCACAGTGCCTTACCCAGATAAAGCAGCTTAGAAATAAGATCCCCAGGAAGATGAGGCACTTTGACACTCAACTCAGGAATTCACTCTTCACCCAAATGATAGCACAAAAATGTAACTAGTTACTCACTGTTTAGAGACTTTGCTTATTTGTTGATTGCCTGTGGCATAAAGAAGTCCCAAGTTATCTGAAAACCTGGAACCCAAACCTGTCTAATCAAAAGGGTAGACATGAACATTCTGACACTGTTCTTTGCATGATAATTCATCTTCTGTTTAAAGGTCTGTGCTATGCTATTCTGAAATGCAGGATCCCTCTCTCATAGAAGTGAGGCATAGAGCTCTGACAGGGACAGTGAATAATTTTAGGCTTTTTGTACACAGCTGCTGCCACTTGCATGGGTAATTGCTTTTACCCAAATCAGCAGCATAATTGTGGCTCTGAAGATATAGATTTAAAAGCCATTGAAGTGTCAAATTATATTACAACAATAGAGACAGTTCTCCAGAAAATATCCATGTTTTCCTATCAATCAAGCTCCAAGAATGTGTTGAACCCTTGCTATAGGGCACAAAATGCCAACATGTTGCGATATACTGATATCTAGCATGACAAAGGGGGGGGGAGGGATACTAACTACATATACTGTATTAAGAATCTATTAATATTTCTTTACCATTCAATAGTTTTATTTATAATACGTGCGTATAACTACTAATTCCTACAATTTAAATTAGAAACTGGTGTTTGAAGGTAGCAGAGCCAGCTATGGTTTTTCTGATAGGTGTCTGGTGGTGGCTGTCCAAAGTAGAGTGGAGGCTACAACAAAAATTGATTTACCTGCTACCTCTGCATCTGTTTGTCACATTGAGCCCTCACCTATCACATCCTATTATTATATCAGGTAAAGATGAACATTAATCTCTGCTCTAGAAAATTTTCAAATCTGATTAGACAAGGTTTCTAATTAGGTAATGTAGTATAGTTAAAAAGCATGTATGTTAGAATAGAAAGACTTATGTTTAATCTCAAAGACTGCCAATTATGTGCTGTGTGCTCTTAGCCACTGAAATTTGAACATGAGAATACTAGTAATATATTTTTATTATGTAGATAAACTGTGGAGGTTATTTGTTTTTTTCCAAAACAAGAATTCCAGGAGTATGGAGGTGCTGAAGTTGGTTTGGTGATTTAAAGATGTCAGGGTCATGCTCACTAGAGTTCTCTTGGCCTTTCCGTTGGTCCAAGAAATCTGTCAGCTCTAACGATTACCGTATTTTCCGGCGTATAAGACAACTGGACGTATAAGACGACCCCCAACTTTTCCAGTTAAAATATAGAGTTTGGGATATACCCGCCCTATAAAACGACACCCAGCGTATAAGACGACCCCCGACTTTTGAGAAGATTTTCCTGGGTTAAAAAGTCGTCTTATACGCCAGAAAATACAGTATGTCTGTGATAAGAGGAAGTAGGGGGACAGGTGAGGAGCAGGAGTAAAACATTACTGGAAGAGACAAAGCTCTCTAGGCCCAAGTAGGACTTTTGTTTATAGTTCATTAGCTAGAATTGTGTCACATGCCACCGATAGCAAGGAGGTTAGAAAATGTAGGGGTTTTTTAACCCTTTGCACTCGCTTGCTTTTTTCTCCATTCCTTTATTCTACTCGGGATTTAATTTTTTAAATACCCCAGATTTTACAAAGCGCGGCAGAATAAAAAACTGGAGTTTCTTTTCATACAAACTTATTTATTTGGATTTTTTTATATTTCAAATTATTGATACATTCAAAGAGTATAAAAAGAGCTGCTACCGATGCTAACCGTGTCGAGTCACACTCGACATCCGAGTGCAAAAGGTTAAAGCAGGACACATTCCCAGTCCAATCAAAATTGCGGTTATGTCAGTAAAGAAGGGGAGAATGGAATGAATAGGCAACTTGCATTGTCTGCCTCAATATTCTTTACAAAGTTGGTGTTAAGGATTACATGAGGTAACTTGTTTGAAAGTGTTTTATTAACCATAAAGCTAAACAAAGTTGATTGTAAAGAGCAACAAATGTTATATTCTCCTTAAATACATACAATGTCATGGAAAAGATCTTTAGATAAAATGTATATTATACTTTAATTAATGTATATATTACCTAATATATAGGTATATTAACTATTATATAGTATATTAGGTCACACACACACTTTCTGAAGCAAATGGGAGGGATGAATTTCTTCTCATTGTGTATTTGAGACAATATACATGTGATTCAATTATGATCTATAATATTAAGGCAAAATATAAAAACATTTTACTCTTTATTTCTTTAACACTATTTACTTCCAATGACTCAATTTTTTGTCAATAATTCGGGTGTAAATGCCTTTACCTCATTTACATGTGATAAAATTAAATGGTAATTATGTAGTTTATGAATTAAAATACCTTGAATCATTATGCTCTTCTTCAAAAAAATAAATAAAAAGAACTATAAAAAAATTGTAAGTACAAATTTTAAAATTATTTATCTTCAGTATCCAAGAACATAACATAGAAATTGTATTTTTTTTTCTTTCGAGAGTCTATGAATTTTTTCTTATCCTATAAGAAGGTCAGAAAAAGAAAGATTTTTTTAATTAAAAAAGTCACTTCAGGAAAAAAGCACTAGGAAAATATTCTGTCTCAGTGACAACGTAATAACAGTGCCCTGTGAAGAAGCAGTGGGCACAGTAACTTGATTTATATTGAACATCAGAGCATAGATAGACATTAAAATGCAATTTGAACATGCATGATGTCAAAATAGCTAGTGATGCTAAGGAGCAGATTGTTTAGAAAACCTCAGAAAACACCTTCCATATACCTACCGTACACCTACCGACACCTGACCATGGCCAACACCTCGGTGGTCAGGCCTGCCCTTCCTCCTTACACCTCTGCCTCCCTGAATCACACCGGTTCACACCCATTGCAGGGCTTTTCCACTTGCTATCACTTCCCCCGTTTTCACATGGCTGTCTCCCCATCATCCGGTGCTGATCCAGATGTCACCTCCATAGAGAAGCCTTCTCTGAACAATCTGACCTTGAAAGAGTCACTCACCCTCACCTTGCTCTTATTTCTCCGTAGCATTTACAACTACCTGACATATTTCATTTGGTTTATCTGTCTACCCTATGCCTTCCCACTAGACTAGAACATAAGCTTCACAAAGGCAGAAACACTGTCTGTCTTGTTTATAGCTCTATCGCCAGCACCTCAAACAGGGCTCATCACAAAGCAAGTGCTCCATAAATACTTGTTGAGTGAAAAATATATATAGTAGCTCTGATGGTCTGATAGGTTAAACTGTGTTCCCTATAAACATTTCTAAAAAAATCAATACCTTTAAGGTTTAGCCCAAATAAGTTAAACTACAAGCAGCATTTTATACTTAGCATAATCTAAACTTGACACATAGATCTCAGTAATTATTGGCTGAACTGTATTAATTCAAACTTTATTTACATTTAATCTGTAAATATGAAAAAAATAACAAAAGACACTTGGAAAGAACTAAGCTGCTGCATACAGGTATACATACTAGGTAGTATCTCAAATCATACATATAAATTTTCTTCATGCAATATTTCATTAAAACATTCTATATTGTATTAATCTACTGAGAGGAGGATTCTAATTACCTCAAGGAAACAACTAAAGAGCTGACCTAGACATTCTCCTGGTGAGTTCCTCACAATTTAGTAGCAATGAGGACATATTTTTCCAGAGACTGTCAACTCACCATGGGAACAGAGTAAAGTAAGTCTTCTTGGATCTATAAGCTAAATTCCATAGACTAAGGACTCTTAAATTGCTATGACACCTTAAATCTGTATCTTGCATCTTAGACCAAGGTCTCTGTTCTTCAGATTCAGTTCTTTCCTACCCAGCCCAGTTATTAAGACATGTTTGTGATAATATAACATCATATTTTGGATATATTATGCCTTCCCACAATGAATAGCTATTCTCTTTCCCTTTAGTTTCCAAGACAGGTTGTTAAAAGTCAGCTAAAAGCAAAACAGAATGTTTATCTCCTTCATTATCTCCATCATTTTAACAAGATTCATGTACTTCCAATCATAGTCTAAAGAACCAGCACAAATGAAAAGGAAAGGCATTGGAAGATAAGCATGTGATTTGTTATTTGATTCATTTAATGCAAGAAAAAGGAAATGTTCATCTTGAATTGAAATATTCCAGTTTAAAAGTGAAAGGTAATAACTTTATATATTATTCAGGTATTACAACCAAATTCTTAATTCAATATGGAGTTCTAAATTATTAGAGTGCAGGTTATCAAAAGACACATTATAGAAGAAATATAATTTCTTTCTATCCCATGGTGTAACTTGACATAGCACTGAAGAACTCTTCTGTTTCTTTAAATGTGTTGTGTGTGGATAAAAAAAAAAAACATTTTTAATGCTCAAGTTGCTTCCTTAAAGTATTGGCCCATATGGTGCTATAGTTGATCATTTGCCAAAAAGTGGGATCAGGGAAGAATATAACAGAAACAAAACAACTACACAAAGGATTTTAATAACTCTGAAGAAACTAACATTCAATGTAATGGCCACTAATAAAAATACTCAAGGTATCATTACCAGCAGAACTGCCACCATAAACTGAGCAGACTATGGTGCATCACTGAGAATCATACCATAAAGCTCTTAAGTATCTTATAAGATGCATATCCCCCATCCAGGAATTATAACTCACAAAGAAATATTTAAAAAGGAACAGTCTGCTCCTCTGAGTGTCAGACTCCAAGTTGTTTTAATAGAAAGCAACAATAAATATTTTTATGGTAGAATCTGAATACAATGCTTGTATTTTATATCAAGTCCCAACTTTTGAGCTAAGCTCAATGTGATCAAAGTAGTAGAGAGTATGTTTGATGCTCTCCTTGGATGCCCTGCCCCAGGAGCTCTGTGTCTTCAAGCTTCTCCTCTTGCCTTTATAACCTTACCCAAGTCATTCAGTTCAGGAAATAAGTACTGAGCATCCTCCCTGTGCCTGCCAGGTCTGAAACAGGTCTTGTGTTTCTTGAGCTCAGAAAGGCAAAGCTGTTGGTGTTGAGGTTGTACCTAAAGTCCTTTCTGAAAATTTCTGGGGACCCCGACCATGCAATTGTCTTTTCCCCCTAAGTGTCTCTCTTGGCCTTTCTTCTCTCCCTAATAGCACTATGATCCTAGAAAATGATTAGGTACAAGAAAAAGTCGTTATGTCTATGAGTGTGTTCATAGGCAGCTGATAGAGATCTCTACCAAGGTTCAATGTAATCTCCTGGATTAGTCAGGGTGCTCCAGAAAAATAGAACCAATAGGATATAAAAGGAGATTTATTATGAGGAATTGGCTTATGCAATTATGAAGGCAGAGAAGTCCTGAGATCTACTGTAAACTGGAGACCCAGGAAAGCCAGTGGTATACTAGTAATTCAGGCCGGTTCAAAGGCCTGAGAACCAGTGGAGCCAATGAGGAAAATCCCAGACTGAGGGCAGGAGAAAATGAGATATTATGTTCCAGCTCAAGCAGTGAGGCAGAAAAAAGGGGGGTAGGGGACAAATTTGTTCTTACTCTGCCTTTTATCCTGTTCAGGCCCCAGGATTGGTTGCTGCCCACCACACTGGAGAGGACAACATACTTTACTGAGTCCACTGATTCAAATGCTAATCGCAGCCAGAAACACCCTCACAGACATACCCAGAAACAATGCTTAATTTGGGTACCCCATGGCCCACTTAAACTGACATATAAAATCATCATGACCCCTAAGGGAATATTTCCAGAATCCTTCACTTCTTCTTTGAGGTCTCAGAACATTTTGTTCATACTTCTCTTAAAGACCTGGGCCAGTTGCATTGTAATTAGTTGATGTCTTATAATAAGCTGTGTTCTCTCTGTATTCATCTCTGTAACCCTAGCCTTAGCCTAGAACCTGTCATAGTAAATACTGAATTAATGTTGCTAACTATGGAGGAGTTGGGAAATAAGAAGAAATTATTTTATCCCTGCCATCTGGGCGCTTCAAGTCATACAAAAGGGATGAGGCATGCACATAAAACTCTAACACATGACACAAAATAATGTGTCTCCAGAGAAAGATAAATTCTTACTGCCAATTTTTAACATCTTCAATATTATCAGCTGCAAGTGCTCATGAATGAATGGGGAAGCAGATCTGTCTCCTATAGGTATGACCCTAACCAATTCTGTGTCCCTTACTCACCTGTGACAGAGGTCTGAAATTGGTCTTTTTGCTCTAGGGGTGGTATTGTAAGGGAAAATAAAAATTTTGAAGTAAGAGACATCTGCCCTCCCATGTTTATTGCAACACTAGAAGCCCGGTGCACGAAATTCGTGCACGGAGAGGGGTTGTCCCTCAGCCCAGCCTGTACCCTCTCCAATCTGGGACCCCTGGAGGGATGTCCGACTGCCCGTTTAGGCCCGATCCCGGTGTTATTTTAATCTATTCAATTATGTGGTGGTTTGTTGGGCAATAAATAACTGAAACATCTGCTCACCCAAATGGTGTCACGGTGGGATCAGGCCTAAACGGGCAGTCGGACATCCCTCTCACAATCCAGGACTGCTGGCTCAAAACTGCTAGCCTGCCTGCCTGCCTTCCTGATTGCCCCTAACTGCTTCTGCCTGCCAGCCTGATCACCCCCTAACCACTCCGCTGCCAGCCTGGTTGATGCTTAACTGCTCCCCTGCCAGCCTGTTTGCCCCCAACTTCCCTCCTCTGCCAGCCTGCTCACCCCTAACTGCCCTCCCCTGCAGGGTTGATCACCCCCAACTGCCCTCCCTTGCAAGCCTGGTCCCTCTCAACTGCCCTCCCTTGCAGGCCTGGTCCCTCTCAACTGCCCTCCCTTGCAGGCCGGGTGCCTCCCAACTGCCCTCTCCTGCTGGCCATCTTGTGGTGGCCATCTTGTCTCCACATGGTGGCGGGATCTTTGACCACATGGGGGCAGACATATTGTGTGTTGGAGTGATGGTCAATCTGCATATTACTCTTTTATTAGATAGGATAGAGGCCTGGTGCAGGATTGGGGGCCAGCTGGTTTGCCCTGAAGGGTGTCCCAGATCAGGGTGGGGGTTCCCTTGGGGCATGGGGCAGCCTGAGCAAGGGGCCTGTGGTGGTTTGCAGGCCAGCCACGCTCCCTGGCAACCCAAGCAGAGGCCCTGGTATCTGGAATTGATTTTCCTTCTACAATTGAAACTTTGTAGCCTGGAGCGGAGCCAAGCCTAGGGCTCCCTCCGCGGCCGGCAGCCATTTGTGTTGGGGTTATAATTGAAACTTTGTTGCCTTAAGCAGGTGGGCCCGGCCAGGGTGTGCGGAAAGCTTTGCTTCCCCTGTTGCTGGGGACAACCCTGGCTTGCTCTCTCAAGCTCCGTTCTGCCACCATTTCTGTTTGAATTTGTTTACCTTCTATAATGGAAACTTTGTAGCTTGAGTGGAGGCTTAGGCCTGCAACGGCTCGCGGAAAGCTTGGCTTGCTCTGTTACCTGGGAAACCTTGCTCTCTGTGGCTGTAGCCATCTTGGTTGGGTTAATTTGCATACTTGCTCTGATTGGCTGGTGGGTGTGGCTTGTGGGCGTGGCTTGCAGGTGTGTCGATGGTATGGTCAATTTGCATATTACCTTTTTATTAGGTAGGATTATTCACAATAGCCAAGATATGGAAACAATCTAAGTGTACATCAATGGATAAATGGACAAAGAAAATGTGGGATGTCTAGCCAGTTATCTCAGTGGTTAGAGCATCAGCCCACGGACTGAAGGGTCTTGGGTTCAATCCCGGTCAAGGGCATGTACCTGGGTTGCAGGCTCAATCTCCAACCCCAGTCGGGGCACATGCGGGAGGCAACCAATCAATGTGTCTCTCTCTCCCTCTCTCCCTCCTGCCCTTCCACTCTCTCTCTCTCTCTAAAAAAGAAAAAGAAAGAAAAAATAAATTAATGGAAAAATATGCTTGGGTGAAGGTTAACCAAAAAAAAAAGAAAAAGAAAATGTGGGATGGATGGATGAATAGATAGACAGATAGGTAGTATACACACACACACACACAATACAAAATGGTATTCAGCCTTAGAAAAGAAGAAAATTTTGCCATTTGTGACAACATATATAAAGTTAGAGGACATTATACTAAGTAAAATATATCAGAGAAAAATATTGCATGATCTTATTTATATGTGGACTATCTGCATATTTAAGCCAAACTCATAGAACAGATTGTAGAAGAGTGGTTACCAGAAGCTGGGCCATGGAGAGAAGGAGGAGATTTTTAAAAAAAGAAAAAAAGAAAAGAAAAGTAGAATGGTGGTTTCCAGAGGCTGGGAGGAGGGGGTCATGGGAATTCTTGTTTAATGGGTACAGAGTTTCCATTATGCAAGATGGAAATAATTCTGGAGATGGATGGTACTGATATAAACAACAGTATAAATGTACTTGATATCACTGAATTGTACCTTTAACCCTTTGCACTAGCTTGCTTTTGTCTCGATTCCTTTATTCTAATGCTAACTGTGTCGAGTCACACTCGACATCCGAGTGCAAAAGGTTAAGATGGTTAAGATAGTAAGTTTTATGTTATGTGTATTTTACCACAATAAAAAAAAATATCAACATCCTGATGTATAAAATACTACTGGAAAAGAAAATTACTTTAAAGTGAAGACTGCCTGAATGTGTGTCTACAGCAAGAGCACGATCAATTAAATAATCATTCTTCTGTATATTAAAGGAAGTTTAAAATCTTGGAATTATTAAAATAAATAAATAGGAGAGCTGGGCCAGCATGGCAAAGTAGTTGAGCATCAACCCATGAACCAAAAGATCATCAGTTCAATTCCCAGTCAAGGTGCATGCCTGGGTCACTGGCTCTATCCCCAGAAGGCAGTGTGCAGGAGGCAGCCGATCGATGTTTCTCTCTCATCAATGTTCCTCTCTATCCCTCTCCCTTCCTCTCTCAATCAATAAAAAAATATACTAAAAAATAGGGGGTAAAAAGGGAAGAGACATCTTTCCCCAACACCATCCCTTTTCTTTTTTATTTAAGAAAGCTTGTAATTGTAAGATCTTTATCTTTTTGAAATGCATGTAAATCTTTTTTAAAGCTAAATACCCTCTTGCTAGCTTTAAGACCCAGGAGTGCCTTTCTCAAGGACCTGGGAGCCATCTCTCTGAACATCATTAAAGGTAGTGCCCTTATCTCCCAGTGTCCATGGAGGGCAAGAGCCTCATTTGGTGGGTGCCTTGTGCCAAATTGCAAAGCTCCCTCCAGTCAAGAAGATGAGTTTGTTTCTCCTCCAGATAAAGCCAATGTGCTAACACAGATGCTCATCCCAATTGCCAGGTGAATATAGGATGAGCTATGCTTGACAAGTGGTGCTGTCAAGAACTCTTACCTGAAGACTAGTTATTGTTTATCTGGGGAACACGTACAGAAGGGTTTATATCTTGGCTCCACAAAGAGTGAGATTTCTCTCTGTCTTTGCAATCTCCTAGCAGATTGTCTGTGATGCACTTTACATTCTGATTTAATGCTTATTCAATAACAAAACTGTTTTATTTCTCTTCTTTGTGGGGAGGCTTTCTAAGTTGAGAGGAGATGGTGTTTGTAATTACATTTCCCAGCAGTAAGCGGAGTGAACTCTGGGCACTGAAATGCCCAGGCTGTTGCAGCCTTTCTCTGGTCCCCAGCAAATCTGCTATGTCCATTTGGCTGGGATTCCTCCTTGGTTTCTAACATTAAAAATAATGAGATCTTATAATTTAAAAAAAATTTAGATGTCAATTAAGAGAAAATTCTGCATCGACTCTATGAATGTCTCCATGTGGCATTCCACCAAAAAAAAAAAAAAAGCCTAGTTTTTACAAGGTCTGAGAAAGGAAAAGAGTTCTATAAAGGCAGAAATAAAAAGATGGCTTTGCAATAGAAAACACAGGGTGAACACAGCACAAGGGAGAAAAAACAAAAAGTGAAAAACACTGAGAAGTCTAATCACATTACAATGTCGAGTGTGTGTAGGACTTGGAAGACAGAACCAGGAATAGAAGTTAGGACAATGGTGCAGATAATGTGGATGCTAGAGAAAAAAAAAAAACTATTAACATACAAGCTATCTTGTCTCTCAAGGGAGCAACATATATGAATCAGCCAGGATCTTGCATGAAAAATATGAAAGGGTATTTCACTCCCTTTACAATTCTGTACAAAAGAGCCTCAGTTCCACTCAAAATCTCCAAACATGAGTAGAAAACGCGAGTCACAACCTTTCCCGGCTCTCAGGAGCTGGTCTTTTCTCTAACCACAATTATCCATTTTATCTCCGTAACACCTAACAGCAGTCGGGGTGCTGTTATTAACTATTTAAAAGAACCACTCTTCTTTCTCAACTCCTTATCTTCTGGGCCAGAAGCAATCACAGCTCTCCCTTTCTTGTGCCATTTCTCACAGCGGCTAAGGGCGGCGGTTCTAGTCTTTCTTTGACCTTCTTCTCATCGTCAGGGAGGTGTCTTACCTATTTAAAGATGATTTGTGGAAACCAAGTGAGCAATCACGGAAATGTAAGAACCCACAGAATGTCCTCTTTCATTTGTAAACTCTACTTTCAAAGACAGATGCTTTTGGAGAGAGGCTGTTATTTAAGTATGGAAAACATAGTTGTTTGTTTTCTAAGTAATGTAAATCTCTCACCAGCCTAACATAATTGCAATGGATCTGCAAAAAGCTGAGCAAAGGGAGAAATGGACACCAGCAATAAGCATTTGTATTAATATGTCACATTTCTTTGGATGGGTAAATTAAAAACACAAGAGTTGGGAACAAGGAGAAGTGGGGAAAAGGTTGCATTTTAACTCTTTCCCATGACTTCATTAAGAGAATTTTCATTTCAACAGATGCATCTATAAGCAGAGCTGAGATCCAATTTATTTTTGGAAAACAGAGAAAATGAAAATGTTATGAATAGTCTTATTTCAGGCAATCAAAGAGAGTGGAACAAGAAATCTAATATTTGATTTGTTTTTCACTAGTACCGTTCAAAGAACATCTGTGCTTATGCCATGGATCCTCCCGGATAGGAGTCTCCCTTAGAAGTTTGAGTAAGAAGTGAGTCCATTAATCTGCAATTTGGTAAACTTGAGGTTCTTAAAGGGCAGCCAAAATTTCACTTAGTTTTTCAACAATTCTCTCTCTCTCTCTTGAACCTGAGAACATCTACCTTATTCCTAGAGAATTTAAATACATTTTTATACTCAAGACATCAATGTGCTGGAACTTGCAAACAAAAGCCAGGTAGACTTACTGAGACACTGAGTTCTTTTTAAAGGAATATTTCATTTAGTTTTTTAATGGGCATGTCTGACTTTAGTGAAAGAAACATGCCTAAAAATACAAGTGCCACTTCCCAAGGGAATTTATGTTTTAAATCTAGCCAGGGTTCAGGTCTTAGATATTAATACACACATGATTTGTAAAATATTTAAAATATCTAATTTTTTTAAATCCACCCAGTAATCAATCAATTGGAAATGTAAAAAATTAATTAGAAAAAATTTTAGACATAATCTTGGTTAATTCAGAGTAGTTTCCACTGCTAGTGCTTCTGAACATTTCAGATTAAATAATGAAATTCTAGAAAAAATGAACATTAAATATCACATAAATGAAAGAATGGGTAGAAAATAATTAGTACATGGCCAGGCACATTCTAACAATAGCATACTAGTGATTGTGACAGTAGTAATCATATACCTTTGTCCTCACTCAACAATTCATTATACAGATGAGGCCCAGAGAAATTAAATGATTTGCCCTAGGTTACAAAGCTAGCTAGCTAGTGGCCAAGCTAAAACTGGAACACAGCAGCCCCCAACAAGTCTAACACAGGGAAATATTTTGTTCAATTTTAATGAGCTATTTTGTCATATGAAATATCCCTCTAAAGAAGAGCTAAGCTTCCCTTATGTTCAGGTAGAAAGCCTTCTCAATTTCTTGTGATGAACTTGTAATTTCAGAATGCGATGGCCTTTTTCTCATTTCCTTTTAGTCTCTCTGCTACATTTAATATCATCACCTTTACCTTGAGGGACACCACATTAATCCAATGTCTATCTCTCTAGTTATTCCTTCAGTCTTTACTTTTTCCTTCCTTCCTCATGTACCCACAGCATGGGAATTCCAAAGTTTGACGTTTTGTGGAAACTGGGTGATTTGGCCAAGATCATACAGCTAGTAGGCAATAGAGCTATAACTCTAATCTTAGTTGTCTAGTTCCAAAGTCTATGATCTATTTGATACACCGAGACATTTCTAAAATGCACTACACTGACACCTGAACACAAATATTTGTAAATTAATGACTATCTGCACTACAGGTATTAATGTATTAACTTTGCAGGGTTTTCTGTGCCTTAAATACGCATTTAGTAAAAGTTTTGTAAGTGCATTATAATAAAGAATGAAGCCAACTAGACAAGTGGTAAATTAGAAAACCGCACAAGAAATAAATGTTTTTAAATAACTAGTAGGTCTTTTTTAATAAGTGTTTTTATTCGTATATTCTATTTATAATGTATAGCACCTGTATAATAAAAATGAGTCTGAGGTGTACAATAGAAATGAGCTTACAAATAAGCACACATCTAAAAATTAAGATTGTAACAGCAGTATATACCTTTGAGTCAATGCATATCTTGTATGGCTTTCCAAGTTCTTTCCATAACTCTCTTCTTGTTTGTCTTATTGGGCCAGTGATTTAAGGAAGCCAGAAGAGAAAATTGCAATCCCAAGGATCCTAGGGCAAGCCTTAACCGTTCCCTTGAGGCCTAAAATAACTGATACCCCTTTTTAAAATGCCGAACACAGGAAACTGTATGTCAGAGTCCAGTGTTATCATCATCATAATTCTAAGTAAAGATATTTTTTAGGTCAGGTGAATCTTACAATAAGGCATTGGCCTCACCCTGGGTGAGTACTTTAGACAAACTCTGTAAGGAAAAAATTTCCGTGATACAGCTAGTGTCAGGATGTGCCTCCCTCTGAAATGTTGTCAAGACATGAAAGAAATACTGGTTTTGAAACGTATTCAACTTGTACATCAAGTCAGCCAGGTTCCTGAGATAGATCACTCTGCTTTTAGGTTCTTCTATGTCCACATTTGCTCTACTAGAGTTATGTGTTTGTTTGTTACTTCTCTATAGGAGTTACTAAGTAGGGACCATGAAGAGCTATAAACCCCAACTGTAAATGGGCTTTATCAGGTATCAAACTGTCTGAGCTATTGGACTATTATTGTGTCTCTACCTAAGAACATTTTATAAAAATATTTTTTTACATTCTATTTTTTTTTATTGTTGACACTGTTACAGATGCCCCCCATTTTCCCACCTCGACCCAGCCCCCACCCCACTCCCCTGGCCTTCCCCACACTGTTGTCTGTGTTCGTGGGCTATGCGTATATGTTCTTTGGCTAATCCCTTCACCTTCTTTTATCCAGTCCTCCAACCCCCTTCCATCTGACAGCTGTCATTCTGTTCCATGTATCCATGCCTGATTCCATTTTGTTCGTCAGTTTATTTTGTTCATCAGATTTCACATATTAGTGAAATCATATGGTATTTTTCTCTGACTGGCTTATTTTGCTTAGCATAATAATATCCAGGTCCATCCATGCTGTTGAAAAGGGTAAGAGTGCCTTCTTTTTTTATAGGCATATAGTATTCCAGTGCTTTTTTTTTAATCTATTTACCACTGCTTTTTTATCCATTCATCTACTGATAGGCACTTAGGCTGTTTCCATAGATTGGATATTGTAAATAAAGCTTCTTTGAACATAGTGGTGCATATATTCTTTTTGATTGGTGTCTTGGGATTCTTAGGATATATTCCCAGAGGTGGGATTGATCACAGGGTCAATTGGCAGTTCCATTTTTAATTTTTTGAAGAAACTCCATACTGTTTTCCACAGTGGCTGCAACATTCTGCATTCCCACCAGCAGTGCACTAGGGTTCCCTTTTCTCCACATCCTCACCAGCACGTGTCGATTTATTGATGGTAGCCATTCCGGCAGGTGTGAAGTGATACGTCGTTGTAGTTTTAATGTGCATTTCTCAGATAATTACTGATGTGAGCATTTTTTCATATGTCTCTTGGCCATCTGCATGTCCTCTTTAAAGAAGTGTCTATTCATGTCCTTTGTCCATTTTTCAATTGGATTATTGTCTTCCTGGTGTTGAGTTGTGTGAGTTCTTTATATGTTTTGGAAATTAACCCCTTATCAGATGTAGTATTGGCAAATGTGTTCTCCCATTGAGTGGGTTCCCTTTCATTTTGATGATGGTTCCTTTTGCTGTGCCGAAGCTTTTTAGTTTGATGCAGTCCCATTTGTTTCTTTCTTTCCTTTGTTTCCCTTGCCCTAGGAGATATACTGACAAAAATATTGCTACAAGAGATATCTGAGATGTTACTGTCTATGTTTTCTTCTAGGATTTTTATGGTTTTATGACTTACATTTATGCCTTTTATCCAATTTTAGTTTATTATTGTATATGGTGTAAGTTGGTGGTCTAGTTTCTTTTTTTGTTTGTTTTGCATGTACCTGTCTAATTTTCCCAATATCATTTATTGAAGACACTGTTTTTATTCCATTGTACACTCTTGATTTTTTTGTCAAATATTCATTGACCGTAAAGGCACGGGTTGATTTCTGGGCTCTCTGTTCTGTTTCACTGATATATAAGCCTGTTCTTGTGCCAGTACCAGGCTGCTATGATTACAATGGCCTTGTAGTATAGTTTGATATCCGGTTGTGATCCCTCCAACTTCATTCTTTCTCAAGATTGCCAAGGCTATTTGGGATCAAATATTTTCATTGTTGACAGTATTACGGATGTCCCCCATTTTACTCCTCTTTGCCCCCTTCCACCCAGCTCCTGCCCCACCCCAGGCCTTCATCACACTATGTGTCCATGGGCTATGCATATATGTTCTTTGGTAAATGTCTTCCCATCCCCTCTACCCCTCTTCCCCCTGAGAGCTGTCATTCTGTTCCATGCATCCATGCCCCTGGGTCTAATTTGTTCATCAGTTTACTTTGTTCATTAAATCCACATATAACTGAGATCATGTGATATTTGTCTTTCTCTGGCTTATTTTGCTTAGCATAATGCTCTCCAGGTTCATCCATGCTGTCACAAAGGATAAGACTTCCTTTCTTATTACAGCCACATAGTATTCCATTGTGTAAATGTACCACAGCTTTTTTATCTACTCATCTACTGATGGGCACTTCAGGATCAATTTTTAAAACTGTTATTCTTAGTTTAATACTTAAGCTGCTATAGCATTTCTTGATTGATCAATACTTTAGAACCAGTAAGTGGTTTGGAAGCTAGCAACATTCTATTATTCACTTTACTATGACCCGCCACAGTTAAGGTATCACAGTCTATTTAATTATATGTGGTATTGTTGCTGTTAATATTTTAGTATTAATCATTTATTATTAAGTTTTATTATTAATCACCTCTACTGATAGCTGATTCATGCAGATAACTATAGTATTTGAAGAGAAAAAAAAGAATACAAAGAACATAACCAGGCAAATCCCCTCTACTGACAGCTGATTCATGCAGACAATCTATAGTATTTGAAGAGAAAAAAAGGATGCAGAGAACATAACCAAGCAAATCCACATGCAATTTTTGAGCTATGCTCTGCTAAAATTTTATATTACAGAACAATTCCAAATTCTGAAACATAGGCCCTGTACTTTGATGGTACTGAAATTACAGCTGTGGTTAGAATAAAGCTAGAGCGATAACAAGAAACTTTTGCTACATGATAGTACCTTGGTAATGCATCATCAAGAAAATGCATACCCCGAAAGACAAAAATTTCTCAAGATATATTACAAGACCACTTTTCTTCACTGTTAATGCATTGCATACTGACAATATTAAGATCAAGTAAAACTAAATATATAAATGTATTATAATACTAAGAAATTGGCCGCAGGCCCACATCTATTATTTTTAAAAATTCATGGAGGATTAGGAAGATGATCAGAATGTAACTGTATTGTCTCTCATATATATTTTTCATGTAACTGGAAACCTATTAACACAAATCATCACAAAATCTCTTTGTCAAAAAGAAAAACAGCGGAGATCATATAATAAAATCATTCTTCAAAAAAAAGAAAACATTTAAGACAATTTTAATGCTCTTACTTAGCAAAATTATAGGTTGAGGAGAGAGAAGACAAGGACAACAGTGTACCAGAAAACTGGAAAAGAACAGTCCCTGCCCTCAAGAATTATATCATCTAGTGATTAAGGCAAACAAATAAGTAATTTTATTACAACAAGGTGGATTCATTAATAGCTATAAATCAAAGTAGTAGAAGTGACCAAAAGAGGGCCCCAAGAGCTCCATTTGATAGAAGACTCTCTTGGCATTACTTGAATGATATATTCACCAATGCACACACGCAAAAAGTTTCCAAGATCATGTAACTACAGTTCAGCAGGAAAAAATGAAGTGATGCAGGCATTAATCTTGGATCCAGAGTGGTTTAAAATATTTTTCCACAACCTTCCTGATAAACCAGACAGCATGCTCAGTAAGACTGTAGGCAACATGTCTTTCAAGTCAAGGTCTGACTTCTGCATCTTTTTACTGCACATAATGCTCAGTATAAACAAAATAGGTGCTTAATACATACCAATTATACACTCAAAGCTAGATGAACATGCAAAGTATTTTCACATATAAAAATGGAATTTAAATGCCAGTGACCTTGGTCAGGCGGAAGTATAAATAGAAAATAAATGAAAACTGGAGAAAGCCTTTGCCTTTCAATTCATATATTCTGGGTGCAAATTCTAGTTCAGTCACTTAATTAGCTAAGTGGCCTTTAGCAGGGTTCCAAACCTCTTAGACTTTCAACTATTTAGTCATTAAATGGGGATGAGAATATTGATACTAATCCCTTGGGCCCTAGGATCATTATGAGGAATAAGTGAATTAATATACAGTACATATGAAGGTTCCTAACACAGGGCTTGGCCCAATGTAGGATAGTCAATAAATGTCAGCCTAATATCCTCGCTAAATATCTGGAATAAAGAAGATTTCCTAACTGGAAAAGACCTTGGAGGGTCTTCTCATCAATATCCCTTTAAGGTATACTGAACTGAAAATATGTGGAAAAGGTTAGTCTATAACCTTCTTTATTTAAATGGCTTAATCTCCCTTGAGAGCAGGGAAAAAGTGGCATTAGTATCAAGCATAAACTTCATTCATTCATGTATTTGATAATTATATTCCAGGCCAGTGTCTTTTAAACCCGTGTCTAAGTTTCTGATCTAGATGACTTGATAAGTACCCACATCAACCTCCATTGTTGGAAATTTATCATTTTCTGAAACAACCTTTAGTCTTTGGAAGATTTAAATACTATTTGATGACCAGAAGCAGAAGAATTTTGAGGGAGTGGGGAATGATTTCATTTTTGGGTACGTTGTGTTTGATTCTTCTGAGACATCCAGCTGGACATTCAGACTGAAAGGTCTTGCCAGGAATCTCAGATTTGAAAATCATCAACACACAGGCACTAGAGAAGTGATGAGAGTAAATGAGAAAAACAGGAAATATGAGTATGTTGGTAAGAACAGAGGACTAAGAACATCAACATTCAAGGAAAGACTAAGGAAGAAAAGCCAGCAAAAGAATTACTAAAGAAATAATCATAACAGTAGGGAGAGAAGCATAAATGCTGTTTAATAAGCCTATGGGGGAGGGGAGTTGAGTTGGGAACAAAAAGGAATTGTCATTCTAGATCAAATGTCAGAGAAATTTAATAAAATGAAACCTAAATAAAATGCTGGGTTAAAAAAAAATTAATTTACCCATGGAGAAGTTCAAAGAAAGACAACAGTAAAGAGGCCATCCAATGTTTAATGCCCCCCAAATCATGCTCTCCTGGGAGCTGTCCAGTTGCTCTTTCATGAACTCTCCCAGTGTTAGAAATTTACCATTTTCTAAAATTCTTCATCTTTGGACAGCTCTAACTATTACAAATTTTCTCTCATTTTTAAATCAAAATATTTTTCTTTGTATGTATGTCCACTGATAAAACATTGTTTTCTAAATATATGAAGATAAATTTTCTGATATACCATTTACCCTAATCTGAAAATGTGTGTGTGTGTGTGTGTGTGTGTGTGTGTGTGTGTGTGTACAGAAATACATATCTATTTAATGGCTGTCTCCCCCACTGGATTATAAACTCCAAGGACACTCTGCTTTACAAGTATCTGCATTAGTATCTGTTTTACAAGTATCTGCACAGTGCCTGACACATAGTAGGTGCTCCATAAATAATGATTAAATGAATAAGTATATTGACAAATGGGGTTTTAAACTCTAGAATAAATTACTGAATGAAATTTTAACATTCCTTTCTCTGTGGATCTTTTTTCCCTTAATTTAATATTCACATAACTTTCTAAATCACTGTAAGAAAGCAAGATAGATTAGGTAGCTCCCAAACTCCCTTCCATAACTTGGATTCCATGAAAAGCTGACAAAGATTATTTGTAGTGGAAACATCCCATTGGGAAGTCAGGAAACCTGGGTTACAGATCTGGGTTTGACAGAAATTTCTTTGCCCTTCAGCAAATCTAGCTACTTTTCTGGGCCTTGGGACATCATTTATAGAGTGAGGCTTTTGAATTCTATATACTCCAAAGTTTTTTTCTGGTTTAAAACTATAAGATTATTGGGTTGGAGAAACTCATGTGTAGATGTTATAATAAAATGTGTAAAGAAAAATATTTGAAATGGCTACTCAGTGCTCTAATTATATCATTTCTTCAGGCTTCACATTTTCATTCTTTTCTAGTTATTGTGTATTTACAATAAGCTTCTTTTATACCACAATTTCACTTTGCCATATCCACAGTCATTCAGTTTTTAAAAAAAAAACAAAAAACTATCCTGTCATCTTCAACAAAGTGGATCCTCAAATGAAATTACATTATTGTTTGTTATGGTTTTAAATCTTATTCTTCACAAGGACCTTTCTCTTAGCCCCATCTAGAAAGTTTTGTTTCCATTTATAATTTTAGAGCATAATCTACAGTGATACTTAACTTATTGCTATTAAGACTAGTTATCACCAATTACTATTCCACTCTACTGTATAAGCAACAACTATAATTCAGACCAAGAAAGTGAATCAAGTATACAAAGAGCACATAATACATTTAATATGTACATCCTGAATGTATGGCTACAGAGATATTGTAGTATACCTCTCATTGAAAAAAAAATAGTCAATCTGTTTCTATTCTTTTCTAACATTGAGTTCTAAAAACAGAGTAAAAAAAAATACAACATGGCTATAATACAGAACTCCTCCTCTGATGTTGTCCTCATATTAAAAACATCTATAACATTCAAGAATAGGAGCCTACTATTCACATTACCATAGAATGTCTGCTGGCTATATTACAATATTATTAGGGAAAAGGTCCATTTACAGATATATTTACTGTTTACTCAAAAAGGGATTGTCTGAATTTTTTCAATATAATTAACTTTTTTGTGAGGCTTTGTCATTAATCAGAAAATTAGAAGATTGCAATGTACAATACTTACCAAGCACTGAGCATCTCATTAGCCTTATATTGATGTTCTACAAATGCAACTCAGTGCTGCAAACAGGGCTGCTGCATATGCTATTCCTGCCCTGCCCCCAAGAATCCCATTTCTTACAGAGCAAGGAGCCCAGGAGAGATTTTGGTAAGATAAATGTAATAGAATATTTTAGCCTGAATTCAAATTCCTGAAAAAGACACTTTAGCTCACTTTTGGTTAGGAGCTGGAGTTGTTTTAGTTTTTTAATTCAAAGGAATAAATATTTGAGCATATAAATTTTTTTCAAATTTTCTTGAATGCTAGTTCTATATCTCATTACTTAAAATTTTTTATCACATGAAACAGGAGACTTATAGAAAGCCACATATGGGAAATCTGTGACATATTCAAAGAAAGCTATAGATATTATAGTGTAGTTTGAATAATATAGTTCTAAATTTGAAGAAATAGGGCATACTTAGGATGTCTAAATATAAATAATTTGAACCAAGACAATTCTCTAACTAGCCTTCTGCTAAGCAGAATGAGTCTTATTTTCCAACAAGTATGATTGACATGTAGTACTGTATGGTTAAAACTCAGCTCTGAAGTTTTAAGGCAGGGTATGTGATTCAAAACTTTTCTCCACTTTTTACAAGCTATATGGCCTTGGTCAAGATACTTCTTTATAAAAATACTAGAGGCCCAGTGCACAAAATTCATACACGGGGGATGTGTCCCTCAGCCCAGCCTGCACCCTCTCCAATCTGGGACCCTCTCCAATCGGGCCTAAACAGGCAGTCGGACATCCCTCTCACAATCCAGGACTGCTGGCTCCCAACTGCTTGCTTGCCTGCCTTCCTGATTGCCCCTAACTGCTTCTGCCTGCCAGCCTGATCACCCCTTAACCACTCCCCTGCCAGCCTGATTGATGCCTAACTGCTCCCCTGCCAACCTGTTTGCCCCTAACTTCCCTCCCCTGTAGGCCTGGTCACCCCTAACTGCCCTCCCCTGCAGGCCTGGTCACCCCTAACTGTCCTCCCTTGCAGGCCTGGTCCCTCCCAACTGCCCTCCCCTGCTGGCCATCTTGTGGCGGCCATCTTGTGTCCACATGGGGGCAGCCATCTTGTGTGCTGAAGTGATGGTCAATTTGCATATTACTCTTATATTAGATAGAATTGAGGCCTGGTGCACGGGTGGGGGCCAGCTGGTTTGCCCTGAAGGGTGTCTTGGATCAGGGTGGGGGTTCCCTTGGGGCATGGGGTGGCCTGGGCGAGGGGCCTGTGGTGATTTGCAAGCCTGCCATGCCCCCCCCGGCGACCCAAGCAGAGGCCCTAGTATCTGGGATTGATTTTCCTTCTACAATTGAAACTTTGTAACCTTGAGTGGAGGCCTGGGCCTGCCAGGGTGTGCAGAAAGCTTGGCTTCCTCCATCGCTGGGGGTAACTCAAGCCTCTTGCTCTCTCCAGCTCCGTGGCTGCCGCCATTTTTGTTGGGATTTATTTATCTTCTATAATTGAAACTTTGTAGCCTTGTGTGGAGGGCTGGGCCTGCTAGGATGTGCAGAAAGCTTGGCTTCCTCCATTGCCAGGGAAACCCAAGCTTCCTGCTCGCTCCATGGCCACAGCCATCTTGGTTGGGTTAATTTGCATACTCGCTCCTGATTAGCTGGTGGGTGTGGCTTGTGGGTGTAGTGGAGTGATGGTTAATTTGCATATTACTCTTTTATTAGATAGGATGGATAGTAGTGGTACCTTCCTCTGGAATTTCTGCATGATTTAAATGAGGTAATTCATGTAAAGTGCTTAGCACAGTGGCTGGCACATTATAAACACTTGGTATTTAATTTTTTTGTCTGTGGATCTCCATGGAGAATAAAGACCACAAATGAAAAGTTCTGGCCCCTCACAGTGATCTAGTCTGTGACAGCTATGCAGGGGCACAGCCTTAGTACATGATAATATTCAGGGCATAGCAGAGGGAAAATGGAAATGGGGAACTCTGAACACGCTGCCCACTCTTCTTCATTGCTCTCTCTTCCTGCTATCATCGCTTCTCTAGGCAGGAAAGGTGGACTCCCTGGTTTATGAGGCCAAGTTCCTGAAAGCTGGGCAAAAATCCAGAGAACAACAGAGAGAAAGCGACACTTCCTGCTGACATTAAGTAGAGCTGAGATTCTTTTACATACATTATTGTTCCCCAGAGGTCTGTCTCTCCTTGGTAGTTTCTACACACTCTTTCTGGAGACCTCATCCAGTTAGAAGGTTTCAACTGCGACATGTATGCTGATGACTCCCAAACTTCTATCTCTAAACCATAATTCTGTCCTGAGCTCCAGACTCAAATGTACCACTTTTTACTTAAATGTCCTCTTGGATATCCCAAGGCATCTCAACTCAAAATGCTTAACATTAAGCCTACTGTCTTCATCTAGATAGACTACAATAGGTTTCAGGATGTTTCTGTATAAATAACATCAGTCACTGAAGCCAGGACCTATTCTTTTTTCTTTTTAACATACTTTATTGATTTTTTACAGAGAGGAAGGGCAAGGGATAGAGAGTTAGAAACATCGATGAGAGAGAAACATCCATCAGCTGCCTCCTGCACACTCCCTACTGGGTATGTGCCTACAACCAAGGTAAATGCCCTTGACCAGAATCGAACCTGGGACCCTTGAGTCTGCAGGCCGACGCTCTATCCACTGAGCCAAACCGGTTAGGCGAGGACCTATTCTTGACTCTCTTCTCTCTCTCCCCCACTCATTCAGTCCCTAAGACCCATTGGTTCCATCTTCCACCTCTAAATTGTGTCTTTTTTTCCTCCCTTCTTCAACTCTCTTCTTCAAACTCTTTCCAGTTCTCATTAGAATCACTAAAATACCTCTCTAGCTGGTTCCCCTGACTTCCTATTCTGCCCCCCATGGAACCTATCCTCTATACTGCCACTAAAGGATCTTTCTGAATATCAGAGGAGGATGGACCTCAGGTTGGGGAGTACTGAAAGCCTGCCAGCAGTAAAGTAGATCACACATTTTTGATACAACTTTACTTAGAGTAGCTATGACAGTGGACATAAACTAGGCAAAGAAAAAGAGACATGATTTGATGTGACAGAAAGATACACTGTCAAAAACTGTGAAGGGTTTGAGATTTTTACCTTACTTACAGTCTTACAAGTTAGGCTACCATAGTTTATGGTTGCTGGCAAAAGACATGAGACTCCTGGGTCAGAAACAAAAGACTTTATTACTCATTGAATATCAAGTAGCATAAATGTTAGTCCGTTCCCTTACCCCAAGTCCCACAGGTATGATGCAAAGCAGCCCATGCGGATGTTGCACACACACTGGTTTATGGAACCCTGAGCTAAGTGAACCCAAATATGTTATAATGGACTACAAGCAGAACTCCCTTTGTCCTTGAGGGAGACTGTTGTGTGTTTTTTATGCTGGACAGTAGGCAAATCTGCCTTGTGAATCAAAGGGAGACAGTTTACTTTTGAAACATCCTTAAAAAGATCTTATGGAACAAAAGGGCAGTTAATGTCTTGAGAGACCCATGGAGAATTATCTCCCAGCAGATAGGCTTTGAATTCAAACCAGCCTCTTGGCATTGCTAGCTGTATGATTTTTATCTGTTTCCTCACCCAGAATTGAAAATATCACTTATCCCTAACTCACAGCCATTTTATAGTATCAAATGAAATCACATGCATGAAAGCATTTCTATAAACAATATAGGACTATGTAAATGTACGTATGTGTGCCTCTGAAACACATTCTGTTGTTTATTATGGAACATAAAGGTGACAATAATTTCAAATTTTAGAATGAAAAATTAAAGATCAATAAAATACATATTAAATGTCTGAATATGTTCTAGATTATGCTTGGGTGGTACATGGTGAAGAGTAAGAAACATTCCTGACCTCAAGAATTTCATAGTGTGGGGAAGAAGCAGAGAGAAAGGACAGTGTTCAAGATGTGTTAATAGAAGCATAGGATGACCTATGGTCATCTTTGGCTTATTGAAGCTTGGAGAGATCTAAGTAAATTAAATCCAATTTACCAATGAGAAACTAATGACAAAAATGTTCAATAACATTCTTTCAGACTTCTAGTTTGGTAAAATACCTTGATGAAAATTTCTTATTCTCAAATACAGTTTTTTACAAGACCAAGGGAAACTTTTGGGTTGGCATCAGGCATTTTTCTCTCAACAGTCTTACTTCTACTGGTTGCCACTTTGCCTCTTTGTTCCCCCAAGAACTGCAATGGATTTATTCTTTGTCTAACTTCTAATCTCTCTCAAAGGTCAAGGATTTCCTTTTTTTTTGTATAAAAATGCTAGTGAGAACAAAATTTCCTTTCACCTCTATTTTCTCCCTACCTAATTCCTTTCCCATTGGAATTCCCTGCCAAATGCAAACCTTCTCAGTCCCTGACTGCCAGTTATTCAGTCTTATTTTTGTGTCTTTCATTTCACTCCAGTCTGCCATACCACCTACCCAGTGACCTTGAAGCAGATTTCACAAATACAAAGTGAAGTACTGGTCACAAACTGAAGCCCACCTTACAGACGAGATGTAACCAGCTGCTAGGAAAAGATACTACGCAAAGAAAACAATAGCTAACCCAGTCTTCCTAGAATTATAACTTGGACTTTGCTCCAAAATAAAATTTACCACTAAACAATAAGCCTGATTTTAATTCTACTGGTTGATATTAAAAATCAGTATTATACAGTCCCTAAATTTTTCATTCATCTCATATTTTGTATTGAGTTGGGGAAGAAAAATAGGTCTTTTTCAGTAAGTTTCACAGTAGTTCTAACTCAATAAACTTAGATCTTAATTATACACACCTCAATGTTCTGGGACAATATAGGAAATAACAGGTCCATTTAATTCAAAAACTGTCTTTTGACTCATTGAGGAGTTCCAAAAATACGAAATAGATCCAGAGACATGGAAGCATGCAACAGGCATACTTTATACTTCAAAAAAGATATCATATTCAAGGGTTTTAAGAAACGTTTTAAGCATATAGCAATGCTAATATATACAATTTAACTCAATCATTTAAAATAAAGGTGACTACCTATGTTCATAGCAGCACAATTTACAATAGCTAAGATCTGGAAACAGCCTAGGTGCCCATCAGCAGATGACTGGATCAGAAAACTATGGTACATCTACACAGTGGAATATTATGCTGCCATAAAAAAGAAGGAATTCTTACCATTTGCAGCAACCTGGATGGAATTGGAGAACATTATGTTAAGTGAAATAAGCCAGTCAATGAAAGAAAAATACCACATGATCTCACTCATTTATGGATAATAAAGAACATTATAAACTTGAACAAAAAGGTAGATACAGAGACAGTAAAGCATCAAACAGTCTGTCAAACTACAGCAGGAAGGTTAGGGAGAGGTGGAGAAGATAAGAGATCAATCAAAGGACTTGTATGCATGCATATAAGCATAACCAATGGACGCAAAACTCTGGGGGGTGAGGGCATATATGGGAGTGGGGCGGGTGGGGGGGGCAATGGTAAGATATGTACACACATAATACCTTAATAAAAAAATTGGAAAAAGTAAAATAAAGGTGACTAAGTTTTTGATGATCTAAGGAGTTGACTCTTGGTTTTATAATACACATGAGTTTTCTTAATAATCAAATATTTATAAAGTTTTAATTTTGTAAAATCTTCTATAGCAGCAAGCATTTAAA
The DNA here is from genome assembly GCF_951640355.1 of Cnephaeus nilssonii. Classification (NCBI taxonomy): domain Eukaryota; kingdom Metazoa; phylum Chordata; class Mammalia; order Chiroptera; family Vespertilionidae; genus Cnephaeus; species Cnephaeus nilssonii. The sequence continues at coordinate 58,276,911 of NC_137077.1, forward strand.
ATCTTTAGTTGATCTAGGATGACTAAAATAAAATATTTGAATGCATACTGTCTATACTAAATAGCATTTAAATTTTAGAACATTAAATTTAAATGTCATTAAAGCCAAGAACAATGGTATCACAATCAAAAGTGTTCCTGAAGGTGAAAAGAAGCAAATCTGGTTCATGATAAATTATGAAAATGGTAATTATGTAGATAAGAATAAATGGCTTTAAATTCCCTAACGAATGATGAGTCAAGTCACTGACAAAAGCAATCAAAGTATATTCCATATGTGATTAACAACACTTAAGTTTGACATTGACAAATATTACTTAATTTACAGTAGAACACAAGCATATGTAGTCTCTAAACCTCCAAACTACAGTAAATTGTCGAATATCAGTCAGCATGCTAATTTTATTTTTTCCCTTGATATTTTGCCTAGAATGTATGTATTTTTTAATGCCAAAATACTTTTCGGGTGTAGGTCAAAATCAATAGCCTCTCTTTCTCTTTCTATATTTTCCAAAAAGTTCTGTCTCTCTCACACACACAACATAAACACACACTCAGACAGAATAAATGACAATGCTTCACAGGATCCTTCCTTATACACTAAAAAAAATGCAAAAAGACATTTTATCAATATGAGCTCGTGATCATCTTCCCATTAAATTCATCAAGTACCTATTATGTGCCAGACACTATGCTAAGCACTGGGAATCAATAGAAACATGATACACATAGTTCTTCCTCACAGAGCTTACAGTCTAACAGACTCAGGGAAATGAAATCATATTACTCAGTTTTAAGCAAAGCTATTTTATATATCAGAAACCTCTAAGCACTTAAATGAAAGAAATTGAGTAAGCTTTAATAGCATTACTATTGCAAACTATATTAATCATACAACTTGCAAGAAAACAAATTGCTTCACTCCCTCAGACTGACATGTCTAAATCCAATCTCAGTTTATAATTAATATGCCAGCATAAGAAACATAAGCATTTCCAGGGCATTGAAAAAACTGACAACAAAATAGTTTACCCAATGAACTGAGCTTCTGACATAAGGCCCAGGTCAAACCTCAGTACAATAGAGTCACAAACCTAGCTATGACACCTGGCATTAGTAAAACTGGTGTAGGGGGGGAAAAAATGCTAATGATATATAAAGAAGTTAAACTCCCTAAATAATAAGTCATTATGTCTTCAATCCTAAAGAGACCACTGTGGAAAGGTGGTTACGATTAGCAGAGCAAAATGATTTTAAAAAAGAGAGAGAGTCATTTCATCTATATAGAGATGTTTATTTTTTTAAACATTTTTTAAAATTTTTTTTTATTGATTTCAGAGAGAGGGAGAGGGAGAAATAGAAACATCAATGATGAGAGAGAATCATCTACCTGTTGTCTCCTGCATGCCCCCTACTGGAGATCAAGCCCACAACCCGGGCATGTGCCCTAACTGGGAATCAAACTGTGACCTCCTGGTTCATGGGTCGACACTCAACCACTGAGCTACATAGGCAGGCAAGAAACAGTCACTTTAAACTGTAAGCCCACCAGTCAGAGAAAGACAAGTATCACATGACCTCACTTATATATGATATCTAATGAATAAAATAAACTAACAAATAAAATAGGTCCAGAGACATGGAAGCATGCAACAGACTGATGAATCTCAGAGGGAAAGGAGAGCAGGGAGGGAAGGTGGGAATAGATTAACCAAAGAATTTACGTGCATAACCCATGGACACAGACAATCGTGCAGTTGATGAAGGCTTGGACAGGGGGCAAGAGCAGGAAAGCGGGGGTTAATGAGGGGAAAATGGGGGATATTTGTAATACTTTCAATAATAAAGATAAATTAAAAAATGAAATAGTAAGCCTAATAAACACACAGATAAACCATCATTTTTCAAATCTATCCTCTCGCCTACTCATAATAACTACTTAAGTAAAACAAAAATCTAGATATTGTGGCCAAAATTTTGACATTTAAGTCCTAAAGGGAAGCAAATATTGTTAAAATTTCAAAACTGATTTAGAGAGCCAAATATAATGCCTTAGTTAAGAAATAAACTTATTCCTTCAAGCTATAGGAAGTGAATCAAACTTGTATTAATATATGAGGAACAGATACTGTCTGATTAATACTTGGGGGTGGGGGAGAAATATGTCCTCTAAACAAAAGACTAGAAAAATAAGCAAAACCCATGAATTCTGTGCTCAGATTAAAGAGCCTTTGAGAAAAGTGTTTTGAGTCAGTGGCCAGGTTTAGGCTGTTATTGCAGAGAGAAACCTGTCAGAGCTAAGGGTTGGAGGCCTCCCACCTTTCTGCATGCATGAATGGAAGTTCAGGGTGAGAATGCTCTCTAAAGCCTTGCGACTCAAACTAGTCCATGGGCCAACAGCATTAGCTTTACCGGGAAGCATGTTAGAAATGCAGAATCTCAGGCCCCACTCTACAACCTGCATTCTAGCACAATTCCCCCAGATGGCTTGTGAGCATTTTGAAGTTTAAGAAGCACTAATCTTGCCCTAGAAGCCGGTTTAGCTCAGTGGATAGAGCGCCGGTCTGCGGACTGAAAGGTCCCAGGTTCAATTCTGGTCAAGGGCACATGCCTGGGTTGTGGCCTCAATCCCCAGTGGGGGGGCATGCAGGAGGCAGCCAATCAATGATTCTCTCTCATCATTGATGTTTCTATCTCTCCCTTTCCCTTCCTCTCTGAAATCAATAAAAATATTTTTTTAAAAAAAGGAAGTACTAATCTAAAAGAATAAGGCATTATAGAATTACAAAGCACATTCCAAATATATGGCATCAATTTAAACTTCTGCATTTCCAGCATCTCTCTTAAACCCTACAAGATACCACCAACTTCAAGGTGAGTTCAGCATCAACTGCACAATGAGTCAACATGAAGAAAACTAAATAGAGAGACAAGATTGAACCACTCCTCGTTATTATTCAGCTGCTCCAGCTGAGCCCTTTACTGGCAACCAGTCTCACTCCAGATGCCAGCAGGGTTGGAGAATTATGGCTAGAGATGACAGAGAGTCCCTAACTAGCTGTTCTCACATATTTCCCGCCCCCCCCCCCCCCACCGTCAACATGCTCTTTAGCCTGCATATGGCGTTCAGATATGTCTGTTGACCCACATAGTATTTTAACTTTGAGTTCCTTACCATCATTTAAAAATCTGAAACTTTCACATCAAAAAATCTGCACATCTAAGTTTCCTTCTACAAGTCAGAAAATCTGGCAACACCAGACCTACATTCTGGCATGGCAATACGTGGAGCCAAGGCCCAGCTTTCCCACTTAGATGTTGGCCAGAATCTCCACCACTCACTATGGTATCCCCAACACTGTAGCTGAAGCTGATGTCAGTTACCATTTGTCATCTTCCATTTGGTCTGCTTCACTCATTCACATTCCCAGCCGGACTCCGTAAGTGTTTGAATGTGTGACCCATTTAAGGGACTCTAGAAGTATCATGTCACTGAACTCAAATCATTCAGACTATCTGATTTTATCCTTTCATATGTGTAATTCAGGAAAAGGAGCTACTGTTTGTGTTACCCTAGGTTTGATCATAGACCTTGTGAGGTGGAAGGAACCCACTCACTTTAAATATACTATACTATGCTATTTTTCTTCACATCTCATTCCAACTCAGACAGTTTAACTATTTTAACAATTTCTTTTCAGAACTATGCTTCACAGTTACAAACAAGAATTAGTAGCAAGTGCAGACACAGCACAATACATTCTGGAACCACTCCTCCAGATTCATTTCAAAACTTCAAGTAATATACAGAAATGGTAAAATCTATGAGGATGGGTGTCTTTGTCTTTTTTTATTTACTGAGAGACCCCAAACACCTAGAAATTGTTCAATAAATACTTATTGAATAAATGAATAAGCTTTTCCCAGGAATGAAAAATTCTCAAAAATTCATACACAGATTTTGAATCAATGTGTTCAATTATCAACAGGTATATGAAGAGTATTCACTTGCTAGTCTAGTTCTATTTTGGTTGTTCATTTTATTTTAGTGACAATGAAAACCAGCATTAAAGAAGAGACATGTAACCCTAACAAGCCTAAGACTCATGGCCTATCACAACTTGTTTTGCAACAAAACAGCATGATATAAACTAGACAAAATGGCTAAACTGAATTATAAGATTTAGTCTGATTCAATTTTATGTCCCTACATCTGTACTCTTTAGTCATCACCATAATCATTATTATCCTCATTATCCTCATCATCCCGATTGTATAAAGCTGGACAACTTTTAAAAATCACTTCTTGAAAGGCATTTATAGAACATTTACTAATATGCCAAGAACTATGTGCTAGATGTCTCTTGACTGCCTAACTAAAAGGTATGTCTTATAGTACTATTACTCTCATGCTGTGATGCTGAGTAGGTCTGAGCACAGGGGAAATTTTTTAAATTTTTAATTGTCTTGCAAACTTGACTGAAAAAAGAAATATTGCTGCGAAACTGAGGCTCATAGAAATAAAGTGATTTTCTTGTGGTTCCATGGTTACTTATTGGTAGAACTACAAAAGCTTCTCCAGACCTCTCGCCACTGTACCACACTGCTTTCACAATAGTCATTTTCAAAATGTATCTGCTAGCCAAAATGCAAGCCAAAGAATTTTAACCACTCAGCAAATGATGAGATGAGCAACTATATCTAAGTTTGTCAAATAGTAAAATCTAAGTTTTGACCCAATTCTGGTATATTTATAAACACACCAGGTATTTCCAATAACGCTAAACACGTATCTTAGCAGGAAACTACTGTAATATAACATTTCAAGAACTAAAGCTGAAAAAATTTAGGTTAGAAATGTTCCTTGAACTTAAAACTATTCAAAATGGTTTTATGGAGTATGAGATTGCAATGCCCTGTCACTTTGCCCTTGGCCTTTGGATTGCCTGACTGAAAGGTACAACATCTACCTCCTTTCTCCTTATACACCACAAAAACAAAGAACTAAAGTTAGAGCTGTTTCGCTCAATTCAACTCAACTTTCTGAAGAAAATACAAACAAAAGCAGGACCAGGTCACTGGTACTAGTATGTCTGACAGTCATTCTAAGAAGAAATTCTCTGAACTCTCCAGCACTAACAAATTTGAGCATGCCATTCACTATACACCTATAGTAAGGTAAAACTAAACTAAGAAAAAAATGATAACAATAACCAGATTTGTCCACCTTAAATGAATTTGAAACTGTCCATAAACTAATATGAATAAAAAAAGTGTTCATATTGTTTTCCTCAAATGATCTTCATTGGCTATTTCTGAATACTTGACTGATCTGAGCAGATATGAATTCACTGCGTTAGTACATAGAGCTATATTGCTTGAGTAGACCAAATTTTAGAACCGTAGAACACTTACCCTCTTGAACAATATATTCTAACAAAGTCTCTGTGTCATATCACTACTAGCTTGAGGTTTTGTTAAGATTCCTATGACCACATAACCCTTTTTTACTCCCCTGCTTTTGCTTACTTTACAACCCATAAAGACAAAGAATATGAAACCAGAAAAAAGCAGAATGGAACAAACAACACACCTTGCTTTTCTCATAAAGATGGTCTTCTTCGTAATAGAGCAGGAGAGAGCAGGCATATTTCCTTCCTCCAATATTTAAATTCAATTCTCACTGGGTTCTCCAAGAAGGACATTAAAAAAGAAAAACTCGACCAGAATCAGATAAAACTTTGCACAGTTTTTACATATAGATAATTTTAAATGATCGATTTTTTTTGTTGTTGTTCCAGAAAGAATCTGTCCATCTCCTCATAGCCCAGGCCATTCTGGCTTGAAAACTTTATTCCAAAGCAAATACATTTTTCCAAAAATCTTGTCATAGTGCCTACTATGGATACCTTTGTAAATGTGCTTATAAAGAGCTGCATAATCTGCAACAGAAAGCCTAAGTATTACTCTGTATTATTAAACTCAACAGAAAGCTCCATATGCAGCAACAGGAGGTCATAGGCAATTATCACTGGAAATTGAAAGGTTTACAATCTTTGTATGACCTTTAAAGGTCAACACAGTTGCCTATTCACATGCATGCAATTATACAGTGACTAGTTCACAGCAGAAAAAAAAAACATAAAAATATTTAGCAAAACAAACCTTGCATTCATCAAAAGCTACTTTGCACTCTACAGGCTTTATCTGAAGAATTAGCTTTACAGAGCAAAGGGGCTACTTGTCCCCATTTTGTCAAAGTTCTAACTCCAGCCTACCAGCATAATTGCTAAGAATTCAACATTATCCAGTCTCTCTATAAAGGGTTTCAAAAATAAATATAAATTTAATTGAATGACTATGTTTGTGCTATTGCTAGGGAAAGGGAGACAGACTTTGCACAGTTACCTTCACTAACTGGCCATTCAGAGGAAATCATAAAACAATTACAGCTACTATGGAGTAATTCAAGAGACTAAAGGAAGTGATTAAAAGGATCTTATCTAATAAAAGTGTACTATAAGCTCTGATTCCTTGGTTATCTCTCATACCCCATCTGGATCACTGTGAACAAAATGGAACGTTCTCCTTATAGTGAATATATTCACTTTTCATCTGAACCCCAAGTAACCTGAAAGTCTTGTATTTCCCAATGGTCATAACAATCAATTGCCTAAAAAAAGGCCAGATTTTCACTGATCCTAGGGACTAAATGGCCTATCACTACAGCAGAGGATGAAATCCAACATATACATGTGGTATATACATTGGAAGTGGGTGGGTTATGAAAACCTAACATAAATTTGGCCTATAATATCAATATGTTGCTGGAAAATGCGTAGGTAACACTTGTAAACCAGAATAGTATGCTCTAATGTAATGCGAGGTTTATGTTTGGACTGTGGAGGTGCATATTTAATAAAGACAGCATACAGACATATTCAGTGTTTAAAATATGTTGAAATTCCCAGTCATAGTGTCAATAAACACATCCCAAAGCATCCCTACATATAGAGGACAAAATTGATTTATTTTTGCATTTGTAGCCTAACAAATAAAAATGTAGTAGGCAGTTAGACAGGCCTGACAGAGCAAGGACAAAAATACCTAAAAAAAAAAAAAAAAACTAAAGAGGAAAAATATACTGCATGTAACAGTGGCTCAAACAGTAAAACTCAATTATAAACGACCTTGTTAAACCATGGATACAGCTGTACTGTAGGTCAAATCATGCAAAATAGTGAAAAACTATGTACCTAACAATCTACACATTTTTTATAGTTGTCCTCACCCCCTTCGATACAAAAATCAGCATTCTCCATAGGTGTCATTAAAAGCATTTGCACGTGCATATATATGTATAGATATAGAGATTAGATAGATATTGCAGAGAAATGTATTTAAATAGTAATTTTCTTCACGTTCCAATAAGTCTAACCATTCCTCTAAAAATTTCTGTTAAGAATAAGTAGAAGACAAGAATTGTTATATTTCATTGACAAGGACACTAAATCACTGTGCCAAATGAATAGAATCAGACTTTCTAAAAATTACCCAATAAATCAGTGGTGAATGACAACTAAGAAACAAAAACTAACTTTTAGGTCTCTGGTTGTCATGTCCTTCTTTCCATCTCCCCTGTTTCAGCCTATGCTCCAAACCTAAAGTAAAACTGTTCTCTAAAAAGACTCATTGTAAAATTATTCCTCCTCTTCCAGTGGTATCGTTCAATATGCTTCAAATACAGTGTTCAAAATAAAGTTAACCAAAGAATTTCTGAACAAAATGGCAAATTCATCATATTACATGGCATTAAAAAAAATCAATGCTTCCTAAGTAAGATGTATCATGTGAAACACTGTGCAAGTATGTGGACCAGATAGATATGACGTTGATTTAGCTAGTGTGGCCTTCATATCTAACAGCATCTGTGCTAATGTGTTTCTTCTCTGTGTTGTGAGGGAACCCTACTAATAACAGGTTGATGAATTGCATTTGTAAATGTCAGGCATAGATCAAAGGGGACTATGTTAGATGCTTATTTTACCTCAACGTATGGTTTTTCACCAAGGAAACAAAACTGCATTGCACAGTAAAGTTCCTTATTTTTACTTGAATCTTTAATGAACAAAACAGCTGCAGAATAATGCGACTTAATGAGGCATCCCTAATAAAATACTGGAGAAGTAAAAGCATGGGCACTGAACTGTTTGCACTCTGGTTGTTTCATCTTCTCAAATATATTAGAAATAACTGATGACACTTGGAGCATTGCGAGTTTAACACATGCATTAGAGAGGCAATGTTCATCAGTTTGCAGCCACAGCTGAACTTAGGCAGAATCTGAGAACACCTTCTCTTAGGGCCCATGGTAAGAAATCCTGGAAAATGCTGGAAAGGCACATTTTACCCTCCCCATGCAGGGTAATCCATAACCTGTAATTAATGATAAACCAACCCTAAAATACACTCTCAATATTTCAATGTTCATAAACACATTGTAAAGGGGTCATTTGTTAAAATACTAGATCCGGGACCACTAAGATTATCTGATAATACACAAAATAAAGTTTATAAAATCTTGTATTACCCCCTAAATTTCATTCCTTTATAAGTTTTTAAAAAGGAAAAGTAACCACATTTTTAAAAAAGGCCTTTTTACAGCTGTGTCATCACATTTTATAACTTGGTGGTTAGTAAATACTATAATGTAGTCTCTAAGCAATATGTATCATTTTTGACATAGATCCATGGGCATCTCAATAAATCTTCATTCTCCCATTTGTCAGTGTTAAAGTAGCTAACATTTTTCAGATTCAAAATCACAAACTCAGAAAACTTCAATTCCCCTTTGGCACAACTTGTAGCATTAATGTCAAGGTTTTGGTTCTTTAAGAGGCATATATCATGGCACTATATGTTAATACGTAAGTTTATGCATCCTAAGCCACAAAGTTTTATTAAAGGTGTGCAAAAGAATCAGGATTTTCAATTTCAAAAAATGCCTAATAGAAAGCAAAACACTAAACTGTGGCCGTGTCTGAGCATTCGGTTGGTGTGACACTGTTCTCATAGCATACTATCTATAAATAATACAATCCCATTTTTATTGAAAATTCAGAAAACCAAAATAAAATGCGCTTCAGTGTAGTTACTGATGGCCTTTCAATGGCTGCTGGTGGCTTTAAAAAATAGGACTCTAAAGAGGTCAATATGCAAACAATTGACCCAGGATGAGAACCAGAACAGAATAAAGTAGGAAAAGAAAAAATTAAATTACATGTGTATGATCATTCTTAAGGTTCTTTAGGTGCCAAGTTTGAAACTGTAAAAGGTTCACCAGTCTGAGAGTACATGTGGGAACAGGGAGGCTGGAGTGAATACCTGTAACCGTAATGCTCTGGTTTTTAAAGCCTTTAGAAGTGTTTTCAGGCTCCTTTGCTAGTTACTGCCATTTAGCACTTTACACCGAAATCTTAAATGACTCAACTGTCTTAACTTACATTGCTTAATAGAGCAGTTTTAATGTGTTAATTGATAACAGTCTGAACATTAATGTCTCAAACAATCTAGTTGGGAAGACAGGAACCAGATAATTATCATTCAGTCAATAGTCATTGAAATTCATCCTGCCCTGAGAGAAGGACTCATCTACTGACTGCCTGGAGGGTACTTTTCAGAGTAAAGGTTGCATTCAGGTTTGTTTTGGGTGTTTGTGGGGTTTTTTGTTCCAAAAACAACAAAATGCAAGAGGGGATTTAACACAAACAGAAGGTTTTTTTTTCTTTTCTGTCTCATTGCCACAAGCCAAACTCTCTTCAGCACAAGGTTGAAGAGAGAGAGGCTAGCTAGCCACTGTGGTAAGGACACATCTGATTCCAAACGCTTCAGGCAATGGTCAGGGAGAGAAATGCTGAAGAGGAGAGCGTCGCGGCCACGGGGGTGGGGAGGCGGCGGCTCTGCAAGCGCCCACCGTTACTCCTTCTCAAGTGGAGACCAGACCGCTCAGCCTGCAGTCCTTGGAGAAATCGGGCGGCGAGTCTCAAACTTTCCTTTGCAAACGCAGCTTCTGGAAACAACACGTTCCCCGCTGGCGAGTGAGGCTCAATAGCCTAAAAGGAAACACCTCGGGATAGGAACCCGGCCCTTGGGGACAGAAGGCGCGAAGGGGCAGGCAAGCAATGGGGCAGAAACAACACCGCGCACTATTAGTAAGAGCTGGGAGGCTTCCACTGGGAAAGAAATGAAAATCCCATTCGTTTCTCGAAGCTGTTTGTTTGGGTTTTGTTGCTGTTGTTTTGAACGCAGTCGGCAAAATAACGCTTTTCCTGAAGCTCTCTTGTAATAGCCTTTATGAAAGCTTCATTTCACTCGGGAATAAAGCGTCCGTTCCCAACCTGAAATAACCCTTTAAATAGATGGGGCTGAGGAACTTCTCGGGACGGTTCTGTATGGAGAGAGTTAGGAGTGGGGAAATCGCGAGCCTCCTTGAAACGCCCACGTCTGCAGGCAGGCCCGAGAACTAGCTCATCAGAAGTGGACAGAAAGTAGGGGTTTCAGCAGGGCGACCTGGCGCGCCCCAACCGTCCTGCCTCGAACGCGACCCCCCCCCCCACCCCCCGCAACTCCTTGTGAGGAGTCCGAAAGGATTACCAACCCGGCTGGATCTGGCCGAGGGATCCAGTTAAAACTCGCTTTCACCCTCGGCCGGGCCGCTCGCAGGGTTAGGAGGAACGGAGCCGAAAAGGAGGGAGGGCACCGCGCTCGGATAACGTCGTTCGTGCGCTCGGATCCCCTCTCGGTGTCCCTCTACCCGCACCCCTACCCGCGAGGAGGACGCTGGCCGCCCGACCAGCATCGGCTCTCCCCTCTCGCCTTCCCCGGAGAGCCCCCTACCAGTTCCGGACCCAGGGGAGGGCTTCCGGGCCCCGGTCCTGCAGCGGCCGCCCGAGTCCCCCGAGCCCGCGGGGGCACGGCTCGCACCTACCTGCAGCCCGGCTTCCCGGTGGCGGCAACACCTAGCGATGCTCCTGCAGCTTCCGCGGGCCCGCGCCAGCCTTATCGCTCTTGCATCGCTTCCAAGATGCCAATCCGCCGTCCCCGTTCAGGGGCATAGGGAACCGGAGTCCGGTGGTGTGCGCTCGTGGAGGGGCTGCTGAGTGAGGTCCGGAGCGTGCGTGAGCGCGCGCGCGTGTGTTTCCTCCTCCGATGGCAGAGAGGCTCAGGAATCGCTTGACATTTACACCGGAATCCCCTTAAAGCGGATGGAAGGTGGAGCGAGTGAGCCTCGCCTCTTTTCCTCCCTTCTATGCCACGGTGTCAAAGTAATCAAAAAAATAAAAATAAAATGTGTTTCCTGAGGACAAGCCCAAGTCCCGCAGCCCTCGCCAGCGCCCGCGGCCGCCCGCTGTCCTCGCCGGCTGCGCGCGGTGCGCTCAGCTCCCCCCACTGCGAGGATCAAGGCGGTCTTGCAGCAATTACCAGCCTTATTCCACCTCTGATTTGTTTGCTTTTAACGCCGAGTACAGACTTTTCCTCTCGCCTCCCGTCGTCTCTCCCTCTCACACACACTCACACAGGACTCGGTTCCTTCTCCCGCCCTCCCTCTTGCTCTCTGGGAAAAGGCAATTGGACGGAACGGTTCACCTTCAGGAAAGCAGCCTCTGCCACGTACCTCTGTTCTCCGGCTCTCGCAGGTCCAGGAGGAGTTGCTGGGAGGTTCTGGGCAGGAAGGAGGAGAGGCTCTGAGCTCGGCCGGCCGTCGTCTGCCCGCAAGCCGCCCGGGATCCTCGGTGCAGGTGCCCGTGCTCCGGCTTTTAGCAGCCAGGTCCCAGCTGATGCTCTCTCGGAGACTTAGCGTGAGTCCAATTAGCAGCAACTCCTGGCCAGCTGCAGCCCCTCAGTCCCTCCTAGAAGCGCTGCGGGCAGAGCCCCACGCAGCCCAACCGCTGCCCCTCTAGGCATCCTGGGCTGGAAGGAAGGGAAGTCGCCTCTGTCCCCCTTTCCCCGGTACCTGGCACCGTCACCTCCGAGAAGGTGTAAGTTCCAACATCCAACAGGAGTGAGCAACTGTGTCACTTCGCTAAAGGCGGGGGAGGGGACCGAGGAAACAAGTCCAAATTACTGAAGGAAACAATGCACACGGTTTAGTAATCAAACCCCCCTCTCCTAAGCGCTATACAGTCCAAAGACACCGGTGGTTTTTTTTTAAAGTCACCGTGAAGGGCAGAACCTCCCTGTCCAACCACACCCCTTACTCCACCCAGCCTGGTTGTCCAAGGGGGTACAGAGACTGGCTCCCGGTACAGCGCAAGGAGAACGCAGGGAGAGAATAGGTCCCAACACTCCAGGTGGAGCTAAGCAGTAAAACGGGATGGCAAGACCAAACAATGCTGCCTCCCTCCGTCTGCCTCCCAACCGCCAGTTCTGGTAGCAGCCGCAGCTGCTGCTGAGAGCAAACTGCGGTCCTGCAGGAAAAGACAGACAGTAAAAAATGGAAGGGCGGCAATGGCTATAAAAGCTGGACTATGTCTCCCTCTAGAGGAAGAACCGGGTTAGCTTTCCTGGCTGTAACTAGGATTGCAATTTCTCCACAAAGAAAAAAAAAACACAGTATCTGGTTTCAGAGAATTTTGCATTTTTACCAGTTCCAAGCTATAATGGTTTTGGAGAGACGATTTGCACTGCAGCACTAGGTAACCAGAGTCCTTGGTAAAAGGACCTCGTGCTATTTACAGAAATGTAATAGCAAGACCCTGGAAGGTCATGTCCTTACAGGTTAGATCAAATTGGAAATTGCTTTAAGGTGTATGCATATGAGCTCAAAGGAAGGGTCTTTTTAGGCTCACTCTGATCAGCTTCGGCGATGAGCAAAATCTTAATCTAGTGATTAGAAGTTATGCAAAATGAATAAGTACCAATAATGGATTTAGAAAAAGAATATCTGAAGGAAAGAAACAAGAGGCTGATCCAGGAAATCTTACAAACCCTTTACAACTAAGGCTATCTCAAAGATCTTGCTTTGGGGCCAATATTTTATACATCTTATTCAACTAGACTAGTAATTATCAAAGTAACTAAATTCCTTCAGCTCTAAAGTTTTGTGCTTTTATAGCTCCGGTTCACAGAAATCATTGACAAAATAGGTATCAGATGTTCTCCACACAGGCTCTAAAATTAACAGCAGTAGTAGGGCCCTGGCAAGGGTGGGTGTGTTGGTTGGAGCATCCTCAGGTACACCAAAAGATTGGGGGTTCAATTCCTAGTCAGGGCACATACCTAGATTGTGTCTTCCATTCCCAGTGGGGGTGCCTATGGGAGGCAAGCAATTGATGTTTCTCTCTCATTCTAATTCTCTCTTTTAAAAAATCAATTTAAAAGAAACATATCCACCCTAGCTGGTTTTGCTCAGTGAGTAGAGCATCAGCCTACAAACTGAAGAGTCCTGGGTTCGATTCCTGTCAAGGGCACCTGCCTGTGTTGATGGCTCAGTTCCCAGTAGGGAGCATGCAGAAGGCAACCAATCAATGATTCTCTCTCATCATTGATGTTTCTACCAGTATCTCTTTCCCTCTCCCTTCCTCTCTGAAATCAATAAAAAATATATATTTTAAAAATTATTAAAAAAACATATCAGGTAAAGATTAAAAGTAATACTAGGTATCATATTTAAATACGTTTCCCTTATTAGTGATTTTACCTTAACATGCTTTGTAATTCAACCATATTTTGCATCTAAAGGGCATCAAGTATTTTAACTTGTTTTTTTAAATAAAAGATACTGTCACAGATTTTATGTTTTGTTACTTCAGTCAAGTTCAAGCTCGGTCCCATTTATTACTTTAATATTTAATTTTTATGAACTTAACTATTTAAAGGTTTGCTTTCAAGAAGTATCTGCATGTTTATAAATTATTAAATATGTATTAAAGTTATGATTAAACTCCTTCCCATTCACCATTTACTCTGAATTTTTGGAGTCACTCTATTTTAGCTTAATAATCTAACATAGTAGAAGCTTAAAGAAAGAAAAGAATTTATAAGGAAATAACTGAGACTGAAATAATTTAAAACAAGGAGACAAAAGTAAATTATGTAAGTTGTACTATTTTAGCTAATTGTATTATAGTAGATTTAAATCAATTTAGCACATGACAATCATTTGAGGTGCCTTCAAATGATCTCTTTTGAAAGGTTAATGTCATGTGATGAAAGATATTTCTTTTTTTCCTCTTAACTAGCAACTTTTTCCCTAGGGAACAAAGTTTACATTTTAAAAGGCCTGGCACTACTATTTCATTGCAAATCTTACAATAATTCTCTGCTATATTAAGTAGTGGGATCAAATCCAAATGGGAATGACATTGGAAACCCAGGCTCTGTGCTGGGAAGAATAACCATTTACAAAATCACTTTAGAACACTGGCCTTCCTTTCCCATCTATACATATAAAAGCCTAAGCCACTGGAAAGACCGGCCGCTATGACATGCACTGACCACCAGGGGGCAGATGTTCAATGCAGGAGCTGTCCCCTGGTGGTCAGTGCACTCCCACAGCCAAACTCCCACAGTCCCTCCTCCTGGCCCCCAGGTTAGGACGGGGAACCAGGGGTGGGTGGCTGCAAACGCGGCCCCTTTCCCAGGGGGGCCAAGAGCCTGCTCCCTCCTCCAGGCTGGTGGCCAACCTCCCTTGCTCCATCCCTCCCCCCGGCCAGCAGGCCCTGATCGGCCTGCCGCCTGCCCGCCCGCTGCGGTGGAAGCACGGCAACAAGGGAATGGGGCGGGGGAGGCGGGGAACCCTGCGGTGGTGGGGTGTTGACTATGGCGGCAGAGGCGTCCGTTCCTTCTGCACCGGACCGGGCAACCATCGCCTCCTCTCCGGCCTGACCCTGATTGGCCTGGCCCCAATCGGCCCTAATTGCCAGCCAGGCCTAGAGACCCCACCCATGCACAAATTTCATGCACCAGGCCTCTAGTAAGAAATATAAAGCATGCATTATAATCCATCTGGCTTCTAAGTCATTAGCTCTCTGTTCTTGTGGGGAAAACTATAATTTTACCATGTTGTTAAAAGTGTATTTCTGTTGTTAAAATGTGTGACATTTTCCTCCTTACTTTCCTAATTAAACCCACAAAA
Source organism: Cnephaeus nilssonii (assembly GCF_951640355.1). Lineage (NCBI taxonomy): Eukaryota > Metazoa > Chordata > Mammalia > Chiroptera > Vespertilionidae > Cnephaeus > Cnephaeus nilssonii. Next base: position 58,292,046 of record NC_137077.1, read on the forward strand.
ATGTGAAAAAAGTTAGTAAAGATAACAAATGTATAAATTAATTGCAAAATATAATTGAATTTCTTATTCAAAGTCATGATATTAAAATTCTGTAATAATCTTTGTATTTTTTATAAATATTCAAATAAATAATTCCCAGTGATTTTTAGATCAAGGTATTCCTATTCCTGGCACCTCCTAGACTTTAAAATAAAAATCTATCCCTCCAAAAAGAAAAATATGGTAAATACCTCCCTAATTTAATAGAAATCTTGAGATTATTTTTTTTTTTTGCATCTGTTTACTTAAACTGCCTTCTCCTAAACAGTAAAAAAAAAATAGTTGCTTTGAATGCTGAACTTCGCTGGCTTGTTGCTCCATGGGTACTAGTAGCTCTCCGTATTCTGAAGGCTTACTAAAATGTCACTTTGGGGCACTTTAAGCTTTCTGCTAGAGGCTTATATGCAACCTCAAATCTTTACCTCAATTTCTCACAACATCTCATAAAGTAGATGGCATAACCCCATGTAAAAAAAAAAAACTGAGACAATTTCACCCTCATTAAGTGGTAGCACTGGGATTCAAACCATATGTTCCTAAATCTAAAACTAGTTTTTGTTTTTTGTTTGGCTTGGTTTTGGCTTTGATTTTTTTTTTTCTGCCTTCCCCAGCACCCCACTGAAACATGTTATCTTCATATTACAAGGAACTGAAAATTATGTGCACCTGCATATGGAAAAGCCTCAGCCAGAGGACTTGGGTCCATCCATAATAGAAGGAAGTGGTTAGTGGTAAAGATGGGGAGAAAATATTAATAACAGCTCCCCTCAGCATTCTGCCAAGGTGTAGGGCAGTAAAACAGATGAACAAAAGCTCTGACTCCTAGTGCATAAATGAAGAAGAGTGCTACACATAAGCTACTCAGTCCCATTTGTCTCCTCTTGTTTTATTTCTTCAGTGCTAACCATCTTATATCTATCTTTTTCAATAATGCTTCTCCCACTCATCTTTTAAGTGTTTTTCATGTAATTAGGTGAACAGAAGGAGCACAGAATTCATTCCGTATAACCCAAGGTGGCATGCTATTAACTTTTAGTATCCCCATCATGCAGCATAGTACCTAACACACCATAAATACTCTATAAATACTTTATGGTCAGTAATCAGGAAACCAAACAGGTCAAGTGAGCACACACATGCCATGAAAATAAATCAAGAGAACTGGAGTAGTATGAGGACCACCAAGTGGTATGAGAAAGAATGGAGGCAAGAAAACTGTCCTATAAGTAGCATGTAGACAAATGAAAAAACTACCCCCAAATTTGTGGCTTAAAAAACAACATTTATTTAGTTTGCATTTCTATGGATTGGCAATTTGGATTGAGCTCAGCTAGGTCCAGCTGAGCAGTTCCTCTGAACTCAGCTGAGCTTACTCATGCATCTATGGTCAAGTGGCAATATAGTGCCTCACTTATTGTCGGACAATTGGCTAACTGTACACTGGCGTATTGGGAGCTAACTAGACCACATGTCTCATCATCTAACAGGCTAGCTTGGCTTTTTAACATTGTGGCGGTCACCCGCTTCCAAGAGCAGTAGTAGGAGAAGCCTCGATACGCAAGCACTTTCCAAGATTCTGTTTACATCGTGTTTGCTACAGCCCCTTGACAATGCAGTTCATCAGGCCAGCCTATACTCAAGAGATGAAGAAAGATTTCATCTCTTAATGAGTAGAGCTACAAAAACACATTCAATAACCTGGTACAAGGAAAGAGTTTGTTTTCATTTTTGCAATCTTAGCTAATAATAGACAAACATGTAAGTTGACCGTACCTCTGCTGCGCCCACAGCCAATCAGGAGTGATTATGCAAATTAACCTGCAGGCACGGAGCAGCCTGGAGGGGCGGGACGCCTGCTATGAGGGGGATGGGAGGGGCGGCGGAGGGAGCTACAGGAGCAGTGTTCTGGCCAGGAGCGAGGACTTGCAGGCTCCCGGGTAGCCAGGAGCAAAGCCAGGGGAAGGAAGGCCTATTCTTGCACGAATATCATGCAACGGGCCTCTAGTCTACTATAATAGCTATTCCAGAAGGCTAGCATTTTGCACAGTAGCTTAACCCACCAGGTGTCTTGTAAACTGATCTGTGGAAAGCAGAATAATCCCATTACAGATAAAGGACGCCTATCTTGGGTGAGAACAAGAAGTTTGTCCAGATTATTAAGTCTCTGGACTCACTCCCTTTATCAATTTAAAAGATATAGTCTGTCCAACAGCTTTCACCAATACAGTGGAACATGTCTTTGTAATTCTTTGCCTCACTACACAACAAAAATTTTATATACTTTCCACACTAGTCATTGAATTAGTCCCAAAACTTTAACTTACAATTCAGATATATCAGTATTATAAAATCTGACTCATTAAGCTAGAAATCACTAGCAACTTCTACATGGCAGTGATTGTGTCATCTTTGGTGTATGGGCCTGATTTTATTTGCTTACTTTCTGATTTTTTTTCCATGTTCCAAAGACTTAAGATAAATAATACCTGTTATAAATGGCTTCCCAAGTGGACTTGATTGACATCCTTGGCACCAACACACCATATCTGTAAGCAATCTCTACCTAGTAAATTCCAACTCACTACTTAAGTCTCAACACAAGGGTTATGTCCTCTAAGAAATCATCACAATTCCCTTAATTCACTGTACTAACTATTTCTCCTGTTCTCCCTGATACCTAATGTTTCCCTCCATCTTAATACTTAGCATATTGTGTTGTAATTGACTCATTTTTATAGATTATCCCATATTAGACTGTATGCCTCTTGAAGGTATACAGTGGTGTACATCTTTGTTTTCACCTAGTAAAGCTGCAGACATGGATGGATGGGTGGATAGGTAATCAATATCTCAATGCACATGATTGTGGAATAATACAGGGTGTACCAAAAAATGTATACACACACTTTGAATAATTATAAAGACGGTGTTAATTAAAATACATTTCATTTTCAAAATTGAGCTGATAGCTGTTAAAATGTGTATGCATTTTTGAGACACCCTGTATATTGTCACATTTATTTAAATATCCAATAATAATGACTTCAAGCCTTCATCCTGATGATCACAAGAATTACATTTATCTAAATATTAGATTCCCAAGTGGCTGCTGGCAATCTTGAAGAATGCTGACACAGTCTATGAAATCAGCCTTCTTCACTGCTGCATGTGTACACACACACACACACACACACACACACACACACACCAGAGACAAGAAGCTCAAATGAACTCCTTATGGTCTATTTTGACCTGCTGACTTTCAGAGCCCCACCTGCTTGTTTCTATTTCCTCCATTCAGCTGCTTCCACATTTTAGAGCTAAGTCCCATTTTAGAATAGTAACTGAAGTCCAATTTGCTCCAACAGCTGAACCACAGTGGTTCCTAGGATACAAGGGAAGTTCCACTTCTCCACAATGTTTTACTCAGTCCAGGATCAAAGAAAAATAGTCCTAGTCTCCAGAAGCCCCAGCTTTTTGTGATCAACTTATTTAAGTTGCAATCACATAGACCTTTTTCCCAAGGTGTGCCCACATTGCCAGAGTAGCCAGGAAAGAAAGAGACCCAGTATCAGCTTCTTGCTTAACTCAGCACAAGTCCTTCCCTGTGGCAAGTTGGATATGTTGCTGAGTCCCAGTCTCTAGTGTCTAGACAGCACCATCCCTTATGAACACAAAGGTTGTCCACAGGAAGTGATGGGGTGTGATGGGAATCTTGGTCTCACAACCTGGCTGGATGCTTGCACAGCTAGAAAGAAAAAAGAGCCCTTTAGAGAATCTAACATGTATTTCCCAGTAGTTTGGGGGCAAATGTGAAATTAGAAGGAAGTGCCTCTTCTTGTCTGAAAAATCCTAAAAGTGGGAGACTGGCTGAAGTGACCAAGAACAGTAGTCCCAAAAAGATGGATCATCCGATAGTCAAGAGGCAAATCTATCATTTCATGGGCCAAAGATATATTTGTTCCATGGACCAACTGGCCACTACACAAGGTAGTAGCCTGAGACATCAAGGCGATGAGAGAAAAATAAAACTATTTCTTGACTGCACTTAATGGTTTGTATCCATTTATTAATGGGCTAACCATTAGGTTCTATGAATACTGGCCTTTGAGATATTTCAGTTTTGTCGTATAAAGCAGCAAAAAAATATTTATAGACACCACTATAGAATCATTATGAGCAGCTAGCATGGGGCAAGGAATAGGCAGAAACTGAAAGACTCCATATCTCTGAGAAATTAATGGCCCGTATAATGAATATATGAGTCTCGGCAGTATAGATTAGAGGGCACGGTCATCAGGAGTGAGGATGATGTCTTAATAACCATGACCTTCCTCCATCAGAAATAAAAATTTCCATTGGTTTGAGGTAGGAAGTCCAGGGTTTTTAACAATTTACCTCATTTAATCCATTGGATGTCTTCGTTTGTAAGATTTTCATCACCCAGAGTTGGTCCCCCTTCAGTCCCCACTTGAGGTGTGATCCACAGCTCCTGCCAATACTACCAGCTGCAAATGATCTATCTCTTGACTGTCATGCTTATAATAACCATGAACAATTAATGTTTCTTCTAATCCACATTCTTCCTGCCTAATTTACCAGATTAATTAGATTGCTTTTGGTCTCTTAGTCCCTTTTTTCCCTCCTTCCTTCCCTCATTTCCCCAAAGCTAGGTTGTAGAAGCAGATTGTCACTTTAGCAGGACACCAATTATTTCACGTAGCAAGATACATTCTGAAGGTACAGACCAAGATGAAAGTGGATTTTCAGTACTGTACTTAAGAGGCTAGGTCCTCGAAGACTTTTGCTCAAAATCCCATTTCCCTGTATTATTTGCTAACTAAATAAATAATAATAACCCATCATTTTGTTCATCCACTGAATACAGATAAAAATGGACAGGAGTAAGATCTATTCATTGATTAGACATCAAAAATTATTTTTAACTGAAGCTAAGTAGAGGGCAATGTTTATAAATTTTAATTAAAAATTGAATATAAAAGTAAGAAAGAAAACTAACACATCTTTCTTCTCCTAACACTTTTATACGATATTGGTTAAGATTATAGATATTGTCTGTAAGGTAGATATTATCTCATTTTACAACTCAAACTGAAGCTCAGAGATTAAGTATCTGTCCAAGTAACTTAGTTAAATAGTGAGGGCAGCCGGAACTATAATTGGATTTTTTTTATCAAGAGCATAAACAAGAATTCATGTCTCCTAGTTCCCAGACCAATGTTCTTTTCACTCTACATTTTGTTCTGATTTAATTATTTCCAGAACGCTCAAACTCAAACCCTAAAATTCCTCCATGCAAATTATCTTTAGAGTCCTGTACAAAATTTCCTCTCATTTTTAGTATGATATAGGATTATTACTGTCATTCAATGTGATCAAACTAGTGCCTACAGAAGTTTAACCCCGTTTCAACTTCTGTATGCATTTCGGCCACCCAGTGTCAAAACAGAGCAACTGCAGGCAGATGCTAACCTGTCTACAGAGAAGCATGATAGTACAGACTATCTGTTTTACAGCAACAAAAATACATCATGACAGAGGTTCCCGAGTCTTTGAGTGGTAAAACTTGTACATATAGAAGATAATCCCACAACAAAAAGGGAAACATGAAAATGAGGAGCCAAATTTTTATAAATTAAAATTTTTAATAGCATAAGTGAAGATGTGCCTGTTTCAAAATGGTAGAAAAAAATAAAGAAGTAACAAGAAATTAGATAATAAAATCTAATCATATGTAAGAAATCAGTCAAAAATAAGAGGAGTTCTATTCATGGTGTTGTTGTTTTTTTGTATATTTTTAATGTAGAGGTTAATCAGTTAGTGTAATGAGCCACAGAAAGAATTAGTGGAATTGCCAATATTGAAGGTATTCAGCAAAATCTGTAACTAGGCAACTGATGGGAACCCTATAGAAATCAAGTGCCACCAAGTTGTAATGACAAACAAAAGTGAACAACATGCATCAAGAGATCCAGTAGGACTAATATTAGAACAAAATCATCATTTATGTAGATTTACTACACACTGAATTATACATAAATAGCACCTGCCCTTTAGAAAGTACAATCTAATAAAGCAAAAATGATGACATCACCACAAAATAAAGCTATTAGTTTATGAATGGCAAAGAGGAGAGACTTTTAGAGATGGAGTATAAAGTACATGTTTATTTTAAATTTAAAAAGTAGAAAAATAATAATTGACTTCTGAGTATATGAAAAGACTTTTTAATGGTAATATGTCTTCTTTCATACTTATTCAGGGTTGGTGCTTGAGCTGTTTGGGTCAACCTCTATTGTGAAATGCTATTTCTATTATTGTGTTAGCCCCAACAGAGTGCCCAAGTGTACATAGATTAGACCAGTGGCTCTCAACATTTTGATTAGTTTCCATATATAAAATAAAAAGCATTCTCATAAATATACCAGGGTTATTCAAACTTTTTGGCTTCTTTCCTGTAAGTCTTTATTCTCCCACTGACAAAAGCATAGTTAATACAAGTGAGTAAAAAGGCAATTATAAAGGACAATTATAGGAATAATTATCCTTCAAAATAAATATTTCCGTAAGTTTAGTGTTTTATTAGAAGTAACTTTATTGTTAATGACCTACTTCACAACAAATCACCAAATTGCATGAAGTCAGTAGTCAAGCAATAAATATTGTTAAAGATCATAATTTAAGTACTTAGTTTTCCTTTCATTCTAAATGTTTTCCTTCAAACTATCCCCAACCCAAAACCTATCTCGTGTTTTAATCCTAGTCAGTGATGGAAATTCAACAATCTCTCCAAGAAGCCTCTTAGAGGTGCTTGGTTGAGTCCTCTATTTCATAATGAACATATATCTTTTGGTTTTGTCTTTTGTGGGTTTTGAATAAGAGCGTCTCCATCTCTTATGATCAAGTTCCATATTGTCCCAGATGTCCTCTAGGAAAACTCCCCTCCACCAACATTAGACGTTTTGTAAGTTGACAAGGTATCCAAGCTGAACCTGCCCAAGTCCTCTGACATGTGTGGAGGCAGTCACTTCACTCCTCTATGCTTAATAACCATCCTCTAAACAGCACTTCTTCTTTCCTTGGCAGATATAATTGCTTTCTTTTAAAAGCCTGTCAGGATAGTTGAGATATGCTCTACCCTCAAAAACTAAGTACTAATAAAAATGAGATATTTGAAATGCTTTCTTGTTTATTCATTTGGCACTCTAAATTATCAAAGGTGTAATCCAACTCTCAATAGAAAAAATAAATGGCAACTGTGATGATACAATAGGTTTCTTAACTATTGCACTACGTTAAGGAGCATAAAAAATATAACTAACTGCTTGAGTCCAAGAGATGTAAATTCCAAGGTAAGAATTATTTATAGAATATTAAAACGTTTAATATTAGATGCCTGAAAATAAAATTTTAAATCTTATAAAATAAAGGCCACAAATAATGTATTTTTGTTCTCTTTGGTGAAAATAATTATATTAAATTTATTAAGTAACTGTATTAGTAAAACTTATACCAGAAACCCAGGAAGTTTTGAGGCCACAAATCTGGCCCCTGTCTCAGAATCAATTCATATATTCAGGAGCCACTGTGAATGTCTGACTTCTCTTCTGGATTTAGACCAAGCAGCCACTTGTCACCACACAGCCTTCAATCCCTCCTCACTTGGGTAAGAGACATAATCATAGAAATGGTAGAAAGGAGAAACAGAATAGTTCTAAAACAATGCTTTCGAATTCAGAGGAGAAATTCTTAGTTGTACTTTGTTTATGGACAATCTGTCCAGTTTTCTGGATGATTACCTGAACAATTTAAGTAAGTTCAATTTGTTTTATAATTATTAAAAGTACAAGTTGCCATTAGGTACTCCTGTCTGTGTTACTGTGTTTTGTAAGTACACGCATTGTCTGGTCTTTTAGGATTTTTTTTTAATTTCTTTATTGATTAAGGTATTACATATGTGTCCTTATTCCCCCATTACCCCTCACTATCCCCCCCATTCATGTCCTCACCTCCCTGGTGCCTGTGTCCATTGGTTAGGCTTATATGCATGCATACAAGTCCTTTGGTTGATCTCTCCCCCTTACTCCCACCCTCCCCTACCTTCCCTCTGAGGTTTGATGGTCTGATCAATGTTTCTCTGTCTCTGGATCTGTTTTTGTTCATCAGTTTATGTTGTTCATTATGGTCTTTTAGAACTTATAACTCAAGCTAAAGGATAAAAATGTTTTCAGCTACTGAAACCCTTTAAACTCAATTACCCTTTATCCCAACTAAAGGTAACTTCAATTTACGAATGGGATGTCTTTCAATATTTTAGATGTTATTTGGAACTCAGAATGTCCCAATCCCATGGAAAAATAATTGAAATGGCTATTAGGTACCCAGATCTATGTCCCAAAATTAAATAAGAAAAGTCTATTAAACACAGAGATACTGAATCAAGTTCCCAGTTGACATCACTAACAGTATATAAACACCATTTTTACTCTTAACCTGTAGGGGAAGCATTGAGAATCTTCTAAAATTCTAAAAACTGTTTCAAGGAGTCCAGGGATCCCCTGAACCATCCAGGCACACCAGGTTAAGAAAGGCTAATCTAGACATTTGAATAACATCAGCAAGATAGTGGAATAGGAAGTCCCAGTCCTTGTCCTCCCACAGAGATGTTGATGAAACAACAATACTTGGTCTAATTTCCTTTGTGAAACATCCAGAATCCAGTTAAGAATTTGCAACCCTAGAAGGAGCACAAAACCGAGAAAATCCACTTTGCAATGAACAGGAATTTCACTGGATCCATATCACACCTTTCCTCAAGCCACCCAGTTCAGGGCTTAAAGAAATCCACTCAGCCTGCAAATTGTTCCTCACAGGAAAGTGTCCATCCAGCATCCCAGCCTTTCAGGGCACTGCCCCCCAAAACCTACTTCTGTTTCACCTCATTCAAGGCACTGAGGCAACTAGCATAGTAAGAGAACCTGAGGGGAGCTAAGAACAAAGAAACAATAGCTTCACTAGTGAATTCTACCCAAACATTAAAGAATTAATACCAATCCTTCAAAAATTCTTTCCAAAAAAGTGAAACGGAGGTCACTCTTCAAATTCATCTTATAAGACTAACATTACCCAGATACCAAAGCCAGACAAGGACACTACAAGAAAAGAAAAATCACAAGCCAGTATCCCTGATATAGATGCAAGAATCCTCAACAAAATACAAACAAACCAAATTCACACACCGTAATCAAGGTGGATTTATCCCTAGGATGTAACATAAGCAAATCAGTAAATGTGATACACCACATTAACAGAATGAAGGATAAATATCATATGATCATCTCAATAGAAGCAGAAAAGGCATTTGACAAATTCAGCATCCTTGGATGATAAAAACTCTCAACAAATTAGGTATAGAAGAAATGTACCTCAGTGTAATAAGGGCCGTATATGACAAGCCCACAGTTAATGCCATACTAAATGGTGAAAAGTTAAAAGCCTTTATTCTAAGATCAGAAACAAGACAGAATACCCATGCCCACCACTGATGAGACCCACTCTCCTGATTCAAGACAAAAAGGGGGCATGTCTAGAAAGGAAGGAAGTTGTAGAATTCTCATGAGACAGATTACAAAAAAACTAAATCAATAATTTTGCAAAATGTTTTTATAGTTAAACTAGAGGCCCAATGCACGAAGATTTGTGCAAGAATGGGCCTTCCTTCCCCTGGCTGCTTGCACCGCCTTCACTCTGGCCAGAGCCGCCTTTCTGCTCTGGCCTGGAGCCGCCTTTCCGCCTTCCAATGCTGCCCAGAGGCCCAGAGTTGCTGGGGCAGTGCAGATGCCTGCATCGTCGCCAGGGAGACGACACAAGCATCCTGCCCCACCCCCAGCTGCTCAGCGCCTACATATGCAAATTAACCTGCCATTTTTTTGTTGGGTTAATTTGCATAGTCACTCCTGATTGGCTGGTGGGTGTCACGAAGATACGGTCAATTAGCATGTTACTCTTTTATTAGGTAGATAGGACAGTGAAACTTTCCAAGACAATCAGACCCTTGGGTTTCTGAATTGGGGAACAAAAGGCAGTTTCCACTTGCTCACATTTGGAGTAATTGATAAGTCAGTTTTTCATAAAGTATTTATTAGTTGCAGTCACCAAAAGAATCCCCCTGTGTCCTCTACCTAGATAATCCAGGTTTTCCAGTCTCAGTAGTTGCCCTAACACTAGAAATACCATGTAATGGAAGAAGGCCAGGTTATAGGATATAAAAATAACAAAATTTCCAGTACATCTTATAGTCTGGGGATGTACTGATATTTTCACCTATTTTTTGCCTTTTGGTTTTGCTTTCAGACACCAAGAATTATCTGTCTGTACACAATCTTACTCTGGGTAAATTTATGCTGACACAGCCTTTCCAGGACAGTATTTGACTTAAGAGAAAGAACATTGTTTCACAATACAAATACAGGTTTTGCAACTTACTCTTTGTGTGACCTAATCTCCCTGAACCTTGGTTTCTTAAATGTAGAGAGAGCTATTCTAATTATAATATTGTAGTGATCATTAAATAAAATTCTATAAGAACTGTTATTTGTAAAGACAGTGAGTTTGAACCATTGAAAGAAGAAGTCCCAGGACCTGTTTCACCATGGCAAGTTAACAATGACCTCAATCCTTCCCCCAAGGACGAAAACACCTACACATTTCAAGGGCTTTGGACACAGAGTTCAAATTGACACTGAAGCATCATCATGTTCCCCCATTAGAGTACCAGCATATGAAGGTAAAGTAATAAGTGGAGGCCTGGCCAAATTCCTACCAACAGCAGGTCCACAGAGCCATCCAGTGGTCACTTATCCTGAGCCCGGTGTTAGCTCCTTGATCCTAGATAGTAGAGAAAGCTAATTAAAAGCTTCTGAAATGTCCCCTCCCCCAAGATTGTAAAGTTTTATAACATTTTAAAAATATTTGTAAATGTATTTAAGGAAAAAAAGGGGCATGTCTAGAAAGGGAAGGAAGCTCCTGGATAGGAGCATGTGGTAAGGGGAGTGACAGAGATTAGTGCCAATCTTAAAGATCTTAAAGATTCACGGTTGATGGTTCCTATCATATCCCCATTTAATTAACCAACCTAGACCCTACACAAAATAGACATATTTTTGGAAATGATAGTAAAGTAAAATAACCTCAATTAGAAAGTAATCCACCTGGCCGCTGTGGCTCAGTGGTTGTGCGTCAACCCATGAACCAGGAGGTCATGGTTGGATTCCCGGTCAGGGCACATAGTCGGGTTGAGGGCTCCTCAGTAGGGGGTGTGCAGACGGCAGCTGATCAATGATTCTCTCTCATCACTGAGGTTTCTATTTCTCTCCCTCTCCCTTCCTCTCTGAAATAAAAAAAATATATATTCTTTTTAAAAGAAAGAAATTCAATTGCAGCTGCTATTCTAGATGTGGCCTCTTCACTACAGCAGATTATCATGGCCTCAGTTGCATGGTTTATCATCACTGATCTGATGAATATGTCATTTTCCATCTCTATTGGAGAGATCAAGAATTTTTTTAATTCATTTGAAGCAGATGTGTATAAACGGTGGAGCAAAAGTAGTTTTACAGTTGTTCATATGGAAAATAATACGATAAGTAATAAATAATAATAAAAGAATAAACTCCATGTTTCGCATACTCAAAACAGTAAATCTATTTTTGCCCCCACACTGTATATTTACATTCTTAACTAGAGCTAAGATAATTATTATGCCCGCTAACATAATATAGTCCAGAGAGACTTGACTTGGTCATTTGATAAAACATCATGTTGGTTCACTTCTTGTCAGTACCACACTAATTGGACTTTACAAGAAAGGAGTAGAATATTTATAACAGGCCTTGGTATAACATATGAGTTCAAGAGAGTGGGGGTTAAATCCTATAAAGATTCAGGGAAATAGCATATTAGCTATATGTAGAGGTCCAATGGTCTGGGATAAGCCATAACTTCCTTTCTACAAATTATTGTACCTTGTATTTCCCTACAAAGAAAGAAATACAATGTTTTGTATTTCTGTTTGGGTTCTGAAGTAACACGTTACACCCTAGCAAATATTGCTCTAACCAACTTACCAGGTGGCATGAAAGTTTGAGTGGTACCCAAAGAAAGAAGGAGACTTGCAGTATTTGGACCCTATGATCTGGAAGGCTTTGAGTATTAAAAGCATTCATGATGGGAAAAGACACTATGTGGAGTTTATGGCAAGCCCCCAAATTAAAATCACAATGTAGACCCCTAGGGTTCTGGATCAAACTATATCATCTGCAGCAGTGAGTTATATACCATTAAACACACACACACACACACACACACACACACACACACACACACACACACACAATGGCCCTGCTGGTGTGGCTTAGTGGTTGAGCATCAACTTATGAATGAGGAGATCATTTGGTTCCCAGTCAGGACATATGCGTGGGTTGCGGGCTCAATCCCAGTGTGGGGCATACAGTGTGGGGCGTACAGGAGGCAGCCGATCAATGACTCTCTCTCATCATTGATGTCTCTGTCTCTCTCTTCTTTCCTCTCTGAAATCAATAGAAATATATATTTAAAAAAAAAAAACAACTCTGGAATGCTACTGGACCTTGAGAGACAGAGCCTGACATGGGAGATCAAGTGACCAGTGGGCCAGACTGGTCATTATGAGATGGGTCTGCCAGACCTCCCCTAAATCAGCTCCTGAAAGCCATCTGGCCAAGATCAAGACCCTTTCCTGGGGACCTACCTACCACCAGTGATACCAGAGGATAATGGGCCAGCACTTCCTTCAAAGTGGAACAACTCTGAACGGCCATACTCATTCCAAAGCTCCCTGTGAGATGGTTGAGGCCATTGTCACAACTGCATCACAGCTCAACTCCTCCCTCTTGCCATTCTTACCTCCTTTGCTCCCCCATAGATAGCGATCCCCAAGACATTCTCCAGTATACTTCTTGCAAACAAATCTTTTTCCAAAGCAAACCTACCTAAGAGTTACATATCAAAATTCTGTTGAGTTAGGCAAAAGTGTGGAAGGAGAAATAAGAAGCTTTACTTCAGGATTTTTCATAATAAATCTGAATTGAATTGATTTCTAATTTATAAAGAAAAACAGTGGAAGAAAGGAAGAGAGGGAAGTACAGAAAAGGTAAATGAGACTCCCCTTCCCTTGCTTGATTAACACATCTCCCCATTACTTGAAATATGTAGTCAACTGAGTAGGCGTTCACTTCCCAAGTTACTAAAGTGGAGGATAGTATTTGCCCAGAGGAATAATACCATTTGCTATTCAGCGAAGAAGCTAACTATGTTAACCCAAACATGTTTTTAACCTTTTGTGAAAAGTCTGAATTTCATTATTCACTTAATAAACATATACATATTTAGCACCTATAATATGTCAAGCATTGTGCTATATTCTATGATATAGCACTGTTAGCTTTATGTACATTCATAAATCTATGAATCAAATAGATGTTTCAAATATTCCTGGATATAGTAATGTTATTCCTACACATTTATTCTCCTCTTTTACATTTTGTTGATTCCTCTTTGCAAGTCACAAAGTCAGTAAAGCAATGATAATCAAAAGGACATTTAAATTAGAGTAGTTTCCTATTTACCAAACATATTCTGAAGGACATTTTTTCAAGAAGTCTCACATTTACATAGGACATTCAATAAAATCATACTTGCAAAGTAGTTAGACATTTCACCTTTTGGATTTAAGATGATGGGATTAAATGGCAATATATGAAAACTGTGATTTGGGCTAAATGAGAAAAGATGAGGACAAAATAACATTTTAATTACTGACAATTAATATGTGAAGTTGCCTATAGTAAAAGAAAATTTTTCAATGAAAAAACATTTTTGAAAAATACAATTTAAAAGTCCCTTCCCTCTTATTAATGTATCTCTATAAATGGATGAATAAAAATGTACTGCAACTCTGAAAATAAAAATATAGGTTGATGTATAAGAATTCAATACAGAACTAAAAGAAATTAATTTGGTTATTTGAAGTGTGAAAATAGAAAATTAGCTTTAGTGAAAATTATAAGTGAAATCATAGGTCACAATTTTATTTGTACTTTATAGAAAACTTGAAGTGAAGAGGTCTTTAACACAAGTGCTTTTGAAATGCAAAGCATTTGATACAGGAGAAGGTTAGAGAATATTTACATATAGTAACTGCAAAATAAATTAAATCTACACTTAATCTAAACCAATATAAACCTGAATTCCTACATACCAAGGGCAAAGAATTGTTCTAAAATATTCAAAGTTAATTTAATAGTAAAATTCCCATGATTGTTGACTTGAAACATTTGAGATTTACTAACAAAAACTTTGGTTCATTTCAAGTTGTAAGCAATATTTGTCATAGGAGTTGAATTTGCTCACCAAAGTTGTGATAATTAAATCACTGCTCTTATAAATGACCCACCCAGTACATAAATACTGTGACTGCTTCGATTAGGTTAGAACTGTATCTGTGAGTCTTTCTCCTTGAATACATCTATCTATATAAAACCCTAATATGCAAATTGACCAAACAGTAGAACGACCTGCCGGTCGGCAGGGGGCGGGGCCAGTGAGTGGGCGGCACCAGGCCAGCCAAGGCAGGTGCCAGCGGGCAGAGGGACACGACTGGTGGCAGCAGCAGGGGGTGGGGCCAGCAAGCAGGTGGCGCCAGGCCACCAGCCAAGGCAGGTGCCAGCAGGCCACACACACCCCCCGATCACCCCACCAGTCCCCCACAGATCAGCCCTGATCGCTGGCCAGGCCTAGGGACCCTACCCTATATATTGGGAACAGTCTCTTAGATTTAAAAATTAAAACCTGGCAAGGCTACTCTAACATGAAAAAACAGGATGATGCAGCGATGACATGCATGGACTCTGGCTTGCACATTTTGTGGTCAGCCTGATTCTGACACTTATAACTGTGACAAAGCCAATTACTTAACTTCTCTCTGCTTCAGTTTTTCCACCCATAATATGGGGAAAATGATACTACTGCCTCAGAAGGATCATGTTATGTACTACTTTTTATAATCAGGGCAAAAAAATGTAGCTGCCCATACAACAGCAAGATGCCTTTCACCTGTATGAAAAGTATGGTCACTGGTGCATGCAGCCTCCCGAATTGCGAGAGGGATGTCCAACTGCCAGTTTAGGCCCAATCCCCAGGAGTCAGACAGCCCCTGAGGGTGCAGGCCGGGCTGAGGAACACCCCCGTCCTGTGCATGAATTTAGTGCACCAGGCCTCTAGTTATTAAAATAAACAAATGATTCTAACATATTAACTTTATTATTTATGTTTTCTTTTATTTTTTATTTTTCAATTGTAGTTGACTTTCAATGTTGTTTTATATTAGTTTCAGATGTACACCATAGTAGTTAGACAATTATATAATTTATAAAATGATTCCCCCAATATTTCAAGTACATACCTGACACCATACATAGTTTATTATATTATTGACTATACTAGAGGCCCAGTGCACAGATTCATGCACTGGTGGGGTCCCTCAGCCTGGCCTGCAGGGATTGGGCCGAAACTGGCTCTCAGATATACCCTGAGGGGTCCAAATTGCAAGAGAGCACAGGCCAGGCCGAGGGACCCCACCAGTGCACAATCGGGGCTGGGAAGGGACCGCACGGGGGCTCCAGAGCGTGTCCAGCCCATCTCTCCCAGTACTGATCGGCCAGACCCCAGCACAAGCTAACCTACCAGTTGGAGCATCTGACCCCTGGTGGTCAGTAAGCATGATAGTGGCTGGTCGAACAGTCGAATGAACGGTCGGACACTTAGTATATTAGGCTTTTATTATATAGGATTCCCTATGCTGAACTTTAAATCCCTGACTATTTTCTAACTACTAATTTGTACCTCTTAATCCCTTCAATTTTTTTCACACACACTTCCAATCCCCGTCCCCTCTGCCAACCAACAGTTTGTTTATTTATTTTGTTCTTTAGAGTCCAAATATAAGTGAAATCATATGGTATTTGTCTTTCTCTGTCTGACTTACTTCACTTAGCAAAATACCCATGTTGTCTCAAATGGTAACATTTCATTTTTTATGGCACAGTAATATTCCCTTGTACATATATATGTACCACTACCTTTTTATCTACTTAATTTGTTGATGGGCACTTGGCTTTCTTCCATATCTTGGCTATTGTAAATAACCCTGCAATGAACATAGGTTTGCATATATTATTTCGAATTAGTGTTTTGGGTTTCTTCGGACATATACCCAGAAGTGGAATCGCTGGGTCATAAGGCAGTTTTATTTTTAATTTTTTTAGGAAGGTCTATACTGTTTTCTATAGTGGCTGCACCAATCTGCATTCTCACCAACAGTGCGAGAAGGTTTCCTTTTCTCCACATCCTCACCAACACTAGTTACTTGTTGATTTATTGATGATAGCCATTCTTACAGGTGTAAGATGATATCTCATTGTGGTATTAATTTGCATTTCCCTGAAGCTTAGTGACATTAAGTATCTTTTCAAATGTCTATTGGCCATCCATCTGAATGTTTTCTTTATGGAAGTATCCATTCAGTTTCTCTGCCCATTTTTTAATTAGATTGTTTTTTGTTTTTTTGGTGTTGGGTTGTATGAGTAATTTATAAATTTTGGGTTTTAACCCCTTATCAGATGTATCATTGGAAAATATGTTCTCCCATTCAGTAGGTTGTCTTTTCATTTTGTTGATGGTTTCCTTGACTGTGCAAAACTTTTTAGTTTGATATAGTCCCACTTGTTTCAATGGCCCAGGAAGATATATCAGAAAAAATATTGCTAAGAGAATTCTTAGAGAGTTTAATGCCTATATTTTCTTCCAGGAGCTTTATGGTTTAGAGTCTTACATTTAAGTCTTCAATCCATTTTGAATTTATTATTGTATACTAGAGACCCAGTGTACGAAATTTGTGCACTGGGTGGGGGGGTGTCCCTCAGCCCAGCCTGCACCCTCTCCAATCTGGGACCCCTGTGGGATCGGGCCTAAACCGGCAGTTGGACATCCCTCTCACAATCCGGGACTGCTAGCTCCCAACTGCTCGCCTGCCTGCTTGCCTGATTACCCCTAACTGCTTTTGCCTGCCAGCCTGATCACCCCCTAACCACTCCTCTGCCAGCCTGATCGACACCTAACTGCTCCCTTGCTGGCCCGATCGCCCCCAACTGTCCTCCCCTGCCAACCTGGTTGTCCCTAACTGCCCTCCCCTGCAGGCCTGGTCCCCCCCCAACTGCCCTCCCTCTCCTGCAGGCCCGGTCGCCCCCAACTGCCCTCCCCTGCTGGCCTGATTTCCCCCAACTGCTCTCCCCTGCTGGCCATCTTGTTGTGGCCATCTTGTGATGACATGGGCGTGGCCATCTTGTGACCACATGGGGGCAGCCATCTTGTGACCACATGTGGTCGGCCATCTTGTGCAAGGGCATGACAGTCAATTTGCATATTACTTCTTTATTATATAGGATGGTGTAAGAAGGTGGTCTAGTTTCTTTTTTTAAAATATATATATATATATATCCAATTTTTCCAACACAATTTATTGAATAGTTCTTGCCCCCTTTGTCATATATTAATTGTTCATAAGGCATGGGTTTATTTCTGAGCCCTCTCTTCTATTCCATTAATCTGTATGTCTGTTTTCATGCCCATGCTATGCTATTTTGATTACTATAGCCTTACAGTATAATTTGATATCAGGTAGCCTGATACTGCTAACTTGGCTCTTCTTTCTCAAGATTGTTGTGGCTATTTGGGGTCTTTTGTGGTTTCATAAAAATTTTTGGATTATTTGCTCTGGTTCTGTAAAAAACATCATTGATACTTTGATAAGAATTTTATTGAATCTATAGATTGTTTTGGGAAGTATGGACATTTGAATAATGTTAATTCTTCCTATCCATGAGCACAGTATATGCTTCCATTTATTTGTATCTTCTTCAATTTCTTTTTTCAATCCCATCTAATAAAGAGGGAATATGCTAATTGACCCTCACATCATTGCAAAGATGGTGGCGCCCACAGCCAATAAGGAGGGAATATGCTAATTGACTGCCCCGCCCTCAAAGATGGCGGTGCCCACAGCCAATAAGGAGGGAATATGCTAATTGACTGCCCCGCCCTCAAAGATGGTGGCGCCCATGCACCAAGGCCAGGCCTGCCCCCAGGAGTCCCCCAGTCCCCTCAGCCCCCCAGCTGCCCAGCCAATGCCCGAGGCACAGGCAAGCCTCAGATGGTGGCTGCCCAGCCGCCCAGGGCCACCCGAGGCTCAGGTAACCAGGGACGGCCGAGGCTTGCACTGCCGGCAGTGGCAGCAGCAGAGGTGTGATGAGGCATCGCCTTCCCCTGATCGCCGGGTTGCCTCCCGCCCCTGAGGGCTCCCAGACTGTGAGAGGGGGCAGGCTGGGCTGAGGGACCTCCCCTACAGTGCATGAATTTTCATGCACCAGGCCTCTAGTGTTTTATAATTTTAAAAGCACAGGTCTGTTGCCCTAGCCAGTTTGGCTCAGTAAATAGAGCACCAGCCCTCAGACTAAAGGGTCCGGGTTCGATTCTGGTCAAGAGCACATACCTCAGTTGCAGGCTCTATCCCTGGCCCTGGTCAGGGCGCCTGCAGAGGCAACTGATCAATGTGTATCTCTCACATCAATGTTTCTCTCTCTGTCTCTCTCCCTCCCTTTCACTCTCTCTAAAACTCAATGGAAAGATATCCTTGGGTGGGGATTAACATAAAACAAACCAAAAAAAAGTACAGTTCTGTTACCTCCTTGGTTAAATTTATTTCTAGGTATTTTTTATACAATTTTAAATGGGATTGTTTCCCCCAATAAGTCTAGTACCCACTTGGCACCAAACATAGTTACTACAATATTATTAACTACTAGCAGCCTGTTTGCACGAAGATTCGTGCAATAGACCTTCATTCACCTGGCTGCCTGCACCAGTTTTCTGCCGGCACCGGGGACCCAGGCCTTGGCTGTGGCCACCGCCTTCTGCCTTCTTTCAGGGTCAGGGCTTGGCCCCGGGCGGCGGCCTTGGGCTCTGCTGCACCCCAGCGTCCCTGCTACGGATCGGATCGTAGGAGCCGACCCCCGGTGGTTGCCTGCTATCCCTGCAGGCTCCCCGCTGGTGCCCAAGGCGGGGAAAGCCTCGGGCGGAGGCTTTCCCGGCATTGGGCTCAGCCGCACCCAGCGTCCCTGCTACAGATCTTAGGAGCCGACCCCCTGGTCGTTGCCTGCGATCCGTGCAGGCTTCCCGCTGGTGCCGGAGGCTTTCCCGGCCTTGGGCTCCGCTGCACCCCACCATCCCTGCGACGGTTTCCTGGTGGGCGTGGCTGGTGGGCGTGGCTTGTGGGTGTAGTGAAGGTACGGTCAATTTGCATATTACTCTATTATTTGGTAGGATATTTCTTATGCTATACTTTACATCCTCGTGACTTCTACATATTAACTTTAAAAAGCTAACCTACAGACTTGAAAATATTTTTAACCTATTGTGATAAGTAGATCCGAAAGAATGTGAGATGCAAACTAAAAATTCTCATTAAGTTTTAGAAAGTAGAAAAACCTAGAACAAAAGTATGGAGTACTTTTAAATCAATGACTCAGAATAGATAGATAACAGAGAAAGATCTGTTTATATGTGAACACTTGGTATATAACAGGAGTAGCATGAGGGTTTGGCAGATAAAAGATGAATTTTTTAGTAAATGGATTTGGGATAATTGGGCAAATTGACATTGGGCCCCAATCTCAGACCATTCATGAAAATCAATTCCAAGAGGATTAGAGACACAAATATTTTTTAAAATAATAAATTATTTTATCATATATTACTTGGTAATTTTCTAATATATAAGTTTAGAATCAGCTTGGCTAATTTAAAAATCTTGTTAGTATTCTGATTGGGATAACATCAAATTTATATCTTAATGATGTCAAGTCTTTCTAGTCAAGAATATACCATGCTTCTTCATTTAAATCTTTGTCTGGGAGATAGATGAAGGATAATCCCTTTTATTTGAGAACCTTAAAGATCCAAAGGGCCTGCATGAGTGTTTTCAGTTGGTCTTCTAGCCCTGAGGTCTCATGAGACTGGGAGGGGACTCTTTTGGTGTTACCTGAAACCTCCATTCCCATTTCTACTCAGCAGATCTATTTAGACCAATGTTGGTTTCAGTTTAATGTAGAGTTTTCTTGCTGCAAAGGAAACACTTGAAAATCTCCAATTTGGATCAACTCGGGGTCAAGCATTTAATGAAATGGATGCCTGAAGCAGAACTACTGACCTAAAGTCCCAGGGAGAATTAGAGACCCCCAAATTAGATCAGTCCTTGTCCTCAAACTACTGCCTCCCAGAAGATCCCAGCTCTCTGAGGGAACACTGCCAGCCACATTGTGAGAGTTGTCTGTGGCCACCATGGTGCTCTGATGGGTAGAGACCTACCCACCAGGATAGTTGTCCCCATGTCTTTTTCAGATGATAAATCAAGGAGCTTTGCAGAGCACAGAGGATGGAGTAGAGTGAGAAGTTTCAGAGGACTCAGCATTCCTTGGCTACTTCGATCCAGAGCCTCATCAGCCTGGCCCTGTCATGGGCAAACAAATTGGGTCCCCAAGGTAGGTGGTGATGATTCAGTTGACTACATTGTTAAATTAGGTGAAGATGGCAAAGGCAGTGGATGCCAAGTGTTCCTTGCTCCTATTGTTCCACTGAGAGCACTTGGAGCCCAGGCAGAACAAGAGAACCACCTTGATGAACAGCTCCTAGAAATTAGTGGTCCAGGATATGTTGAGTGGTGTTGAATGCTGGATAAATGAGGATGTAAGTAGTCATGTAGGTGGTGATTCTATATGGGAAGGCAGGTACCAGGGACACTACTGGATGCTTCTGTATTATGCCTGCCTGGGGGTCCCTCAAGATGCAGGCCTCATCCAAGAACAAGCTGGCATCATCATCACACCTGGGCTCCGGCCGCTGGAAGGCAGAGTGGACTAGAGTCATGTGAGGAGAGATTGGGGTTTGTGGCTGTAAGGAGAAAGCTCAAGGGACAGCTACCAGAATCCCTGCGCTAAGTTCCTCTCCTATGCCATCTTTCTTGGGTGGTCCATTTAAGCCCTCTTTGTGTCCTTTAATTGTATTTAAAAATAGTCTTTAAATAGATATCACATACTTTTTATTTAATATATTCTCAGGCATTCTTTATATTTTTATTGTTATTATAAATGAGATCTTTTCTTAATATCACTTAACTGGTCTTTGACCTAAACAGAGGTAAAACTAAATCTTTTAGAAGAAAACAGGAAAAAATGCTTCATGACATTGAATTTTGCAATGATTTCTTGGATATGATCCAAAAGATAAGACAATAAAAGAAAAAACAAATAAATTGAACTTGATAAAAATTTAAAACTTTTAAATACCAGTAGATGATGATGAAAGGAGACTTGACTTTGGGTGATGAACACACAATGCAATATGATGTATTATAGAATTGTATACTTGAAACTTACATAATATTAATCAATGTCACCCCAATACATTTACTAACATTAAATTTTTTTAATTTTATACATCAAAGGACACTATCAACAGAGTGAAAAAAATAATGTAAAGTGGAGTTACCACTGTGGAAAACATTATGATGATGCCTCCAAAAATAAAATACATACCATATGATCCAGCAATTCCACTCTTTGATATATATATTCAAAAGATATGAAAGCAGGGACTGGAACAGATATTTGTACACTCATGTTCACAGTAGCATTATTTACAATAACCGAAAGTTGAAAGCATATATAATAGAAAATTATTCACTCTTATAAAGGAAATTCTTATACACGCTGAAAATCAATGGGAAAAAAATCATTGGTAAGGATTAAAAATAATAAATAAATGGTTTTGGAACAATGAGTAGCCTTTTGGAAAATAAAAAATTGGGTTCATATTTCCCATCTTATAACAAGAAAAATTTCAGATTAATCAAAGAAATCATACATACAAATCATAAAAAAACTAGAAAAAATATGGAAAAAATTTTATGATCTTGAAATACGTAAATTTTAAATGTGCTATCAAATTGAAAAGACTGATTAATTTGACTACAATTATTCTTTTAAACACATAGAAAATCCCACCAAAGGTTTTTTTTAAAGAACAAAACAAGAATACAATTGCAACTTATTCATGGACAAGTGATTAATTTCCTTATATTAGTAAAAGTTTCTCCAAATCTGAATTCTAAAAATAATATGGAAAATGAGCTCTTGGAAAATAATGTGAAAAGATGCACAGACTTTCTCACAAGAAGATAAACATATATACAGATACACTAAAATACCAATTTTCACCGTTAAGTTTGGCAAAGGTCAGAGAAGTTTAACAATACATTCTTGGCTGCACATAGAGAACCAACTGTATTTCTGCATTCATGGTAATGTGTAAATGAATTTAAAATCTGTAGATGACAATTTCTCAGGTTCATGCATTTTGATTCAGCAATCCCACTTGGAACAACAGGTGGTTTCACACAACCAACATGCCCTCCATTCCCAAACAAATTATTCAGACTTTGCTTCCCAGACTATGACTATCGCCTTTGAGGAGTTTACTTCGCTGGCTCTTTCCAAGATGTTCACTGGGGCATGTTCTCTCTGATTCCTCCTACAAATAATTTTGCTTAATTTCTAAAGCCTTTGTCATCATTTTCACCTATTTTGTGGATTGCCGTTTAGCTATCTCCTGGTTTGTGTTCTTTTATTTTCTCATTCTCCTTGTTGCTTTCAGATGGTTTTTAGGAATAGAAAAGGAAAATGCTGACTATTTACCAAAAGTCCTCCTGATTCCTTTAATTCTTTAATGCCTTAGCTGCTGACATTTAAAATCCTTAATGCATCTCCTTTTCCTGTCTGACCTATAATTATCATTTGCCTTCATAGTCTTCCTACACCCATCCCTTAAATGTCATTGCATTTTAGAACTTCACATCTTTCTTTTATATACTCTCCTGAAGCAATCCCACCTCCTCACTGGACCTTAACTGTCATCATATGTTAACATCCCCCTAAATCTTTAGCATTCACCCCCATCTTGAGACTTTTACATCAGTACACCTTGTGTTACCTAAACCCTTCGAACAGTGAATATCTAAAACTAAATTTATTCCACTTGCCCTAAAAACATATTCCTCCTCTCTTATTTCCAAAATCACCAAAGTTACCCAAGGCAAAAAAATATATAGAAATCATTTTCAGTAATTTCCTTTTTTTCATTTTTCACTCACAAACAATCATAAAATGGTACAAGTCTTGCCTCCTGAACATTTCCCAAATCTGACTTTTTCACTGCATCCTTGTTACTGATGCTTAGTTCAAGCTGTTATCTTTTTAAACCTAGAATATTGCAACAGCTAAATAACTTCACTTTCTGTGTCCAGCCTTGCCTCCATCAAGGTCATCAAAGCCTTGGCAATCTATCTAAAATTCAGAACTGAGCATATCAACTCTCTGCTTACAATCCGCCAGTGGATCCCCATTGCCTTCAGGTTAAAGCCCTAGACTATTTAGCACAAAGTAAGGCTTTCATGACCCATTGCCCTCACTTCATTTTTTATTATTCCATATCTAGTACTTTGTGTTCTGGTAGTGCAGAATTTCTGGTGTTTCTCCCTCATATCACACTGTTTCTGACCTCTATCCTCTCTGCTTATCCTCCCACATTTCTTCTTCTTCTTTTAAAATAGTTTATTGATTTTTTTTTAATCCTCACCTGAGGATATTTTTCCATTGATTTTTAGAAAGAGTGGAAGAGAGAGGGAAAGACAGAGAGAAACATCAATGTGAGAGAAACACATCGATTGGTTGCCTCCTGCACAAGCCCTGACCAAGGTACATGCCCTTGACTGGAATCGAACCCAAGACTCTCGTCCACAGGCCAAAGCTCTATTCACTGAGCTAAACTGGCTAGGGCCCACATTTCTTCTTTATAAGCCTTATTGATCTTTCTAGATAAGCGTCATTCTTTATATCCTCCAAGAAGCCTTCTCTGAAACTCCTGGTGGGCATAAGTGTCCAGCCCTACTGTGTACACTTGTGCAGTTTATACACTGCACTAAAGTGCCTGGCTGAGGGGACAAGAGGGGCAGACAACTACCTGGCAGAAGGGGTACCTTTTCCTAATTTTCACAAATGTATCATAGGGGCATAGCAAGCTTCATAGGCATGTAGCCTATGTAGTTGCACAAGACCCCACACTTAGAAGGGTCCCATGCTTGGTTAATGCTCTGATGTCACATTATTTAATTCATAATAATTTTCAACATCGCCCACATTTTTATCTTGCATTGGTCCTGAATATGGACTAGCCCTTTAAGTGCTCCATCTTTTGTATCCTTATGGAATCTGTGCCTATCTTATCTTTTATCATTTTTACCATATTACATAATAATCAGTTATTTTGTGAGCAATTTTCATGTGCTGGCCACTTGTGCTAACTATTTTACCTGTGGGCTCATTTGATCATCCCAACTGCTCCCTGAGGTAGGAACTATTGCTTTCCCATTTTATAGATGATGAACCCGAGGCTTAAGAGAGATAAGTAACTTACCCAGAGTTAGACTCTAAAGTCCAATTAAATCTTTAATCCCTAAGGATTTTAATTGAAACTTCTAATTTATAAATCTGATCTTCCCACTAGATTTAGAATAGGGATTATGTTTTATTCATCATTTTGTTTAATCTTTATTGTTGAAAGTATTACCTATTTTTAGAAAAGAAAGTATTATATATTCCCCTTTTTTTCCCCCTTGACCTCTTCTAGCCTGCCCCTACCCTTTCTCCCTCCACCCCAGGCCTTCACCATCCTATTGTCTGTGTCCATTAGTTATGCATACAAGCTCCTAGATTGATCTTTCCTATCCACCTATCCTCCCCTGCCTTCCCTCTGACATGCGACAGTCTGTTCCATGCTTCTATGTCTCTGGATCTATTTTTTTCATCAGTTTATTTTGTTCATTAGATTCCATATATGAGTGAGATCATGTGATACTTATCTTTCTCTGACTGACTTATTTTTCTTTTTTTCTTTTCTTTTTTTTTTTTTTTTTTGGCTTATTTTTCTATACATATTACTCTCCAGGTCCATCCATGCTGGTTTTATTCATCTTTATAGCCCTGGCAACTAGCATTATCTGAAGATCCTAAGTACCTGTTAAATGTTTGATGATCTAAGTCCAATCTACAATGAGTTGTATTTGGAAGTTTACAGCAGAACTATAGTACATAGCGTGTGTGTGTGTGTGTGTGTGTGTGTGTGTGTGTGTGTGTGTGTGTGTGTGTGTATTGGTTATCCTGAATATGTATTTTTGGACCATTCTTACCCTGCCCCTGTATCTTCCTCTAAGCCAAATACAATAAGTCCTTGCTATCCCCACCCCCAAAAAATCCAATTCCAGTGGACAACATATAGAGAGATTTTTATGAAGCAGGAGAGCAAAACTTCTTCCAAATTCTCTTTGAAAACCTCAGAAATTTTCTCAGACCTTTTATTTCCACAGCAGCTGACCTGTCTTTTCTTTTTCTCCCTCTGTACCAATTTCAGCCATCCCTCCCTCCAGAGTCTTCTCCCTGACTATTAAATCAAATGTGGAGAGAAATTTAGCTCTTTAGGCTTCCTCATTTTCCATCCTCACTGAAGCAGATTGTATTTTCCAAAGATTGCCACCACAATACAGGGGTAGGCAAAAGTAAATTTATAGCTGTGAGTATGTGAAACAGTTTATTCTTATATTATCTATATTTAATTATTGTGTTATTTATTACTAGAGGCCCAATGCACGAATTCATGCGGGGGGGGGGGGGTGTCTGGCTGGCCCGCCCACCCTGATCGATCAGGGCTGATTGGGCTGGGCCAGCTGGGGGAAGGGATGTGGGCAGTTGGCCAGCTGGCCCCACCCCCTGGACAAATTCTTGGTTGAACTCCCGGTGGAACTCCAGGTCGAGGGGACAATTTGCATATTAGCCTTTTATTATATAGGATTATTAGCCTTCTTTTGCCCACCCCTGTATATCCCATCTCAGAAGCAGACCCCTTAAGTGTTATTGTGCTTTAGCATCTTTTGTTGATACACATCTTTATCTTGATATGCTTTTATTAAACAAACCCATGCACTCTCTGAGCCTCATCAGTATCTTAATCACCCATAGTCTGCAGCACTGATTCTCATCTTCAAACTTTTACACAAATCTTATTATGGAATGACATTGATATTCCTCTCATCAAGGAGTAACTCTTTGCCTGAATTCTGAATGGACAGTTGTAGCTACTTCAACCAATAGAGTATGGTGTGAGTGATACTATGTGACTTCCAAAATTAGATCATATAAATGATATACATTCCCACAATGCTCTCTTGAAATCCTCTCTTTGAATTCACCCACCATGCTGTGAGGAGCATAAGAAGTCCCATTGAGAAGCTATATGTAAATGGTCCATCTGACCAAGAGCCCTAACTAAAGACCCAGACAACAGCCAGTATCAATTGTTAGATACTGAGTGAGTGCATCTTCAAATGATTCTAATCCCCTGCCATTGAATTACTCAAGCCACCCCAGATGCTACCTCATGAAGCAGAAATGAGCTAACCCCACCGAAACCGGTTTGGCTCAGTGGATAGAGCGTCGGCCTGCAGACTCAAGGGTCCCAGGTTCGATTCCGGTCAAGGGCATGTACCTTGGTTGCGGGCACATCCCCAGTAGGGGGTGTGCAAGAGGCAGCTGATCGTTGTTTCTCTCTCATCGATGTTTCTAACTCTCTATCCCTCTCTCTTCCTCTCTGTAAAAAATCAATAAAATATATTTTTTTAAAAAAAAGAAAAAAGAAATGAGCTAACCCCACTGCATCCTGCCCAAATTTCATATTCATGAGTAAAATAAATGTTTGTTATTAATTTAAGTCACTAAATTTTGGGTGCTTTGTTACACAGAGAAAAATAACCAAAACAATTACCTAATGCTTGTCTCAACAACACTAAAGATCGACTCTCCATAGAAGACAAAGGATTATAAAAAGTTTCTAGTCATATATATATATATATATATATATATATATATATATATACTAATAAAGGGTAATATGCTAATTAGACCGGATAGACTGGACATCTTCCAGTAATCGGACAAAGCCACGGTGGTGGGGGCAGAGGCAGAGGTGGTTAGGGGCAATCAGGCCGGCAGGGGAGCAGTTAGGGGCGATCAGGCCAGCAGGGGAGGGCAGTTGGGAGCGGTGATCAGGCTGGCAAGGGAGGGCAATTGGGGGCAATCAGGCTGGCAGGGGAGGGCAGTTAGGGGTGATCAGGCAGGCAGGCAGAGTGGTTAGAGGTGATCAGGCAGGCAGGCAGGTGAGCGGTTAAGAGCCAGCGGTCCCAGATTACAAGAGGAATGTCCCACAGGGACCGGGCCTAAACAGGCAGTCAGACATCCCCTGAGGGGTCCCGGATTGGAGAGGATGCATGCCAGGCTGAGGAACACCGCCCCCCCATGCACGAATTTTGTGCACCTGACCTCTACTATATATATATATATATATATATATATATATATATATATATATATATACACACACATACATATATATATGTATGGCTTATTCCATAGTTTAGAATGGTGATGCTCTCATATAAGCTTTTAAGTTATTACAATATATTATTATTGCTAGTATAATTTTTAGTATTACCATTAAATACTAAGATCAAATAATGCCCTTGGGAATTATGATGAATAGATATGTGAAGTGGATAGATCTCATTTGACCATTTTATTCATATATTGGCCTCTAGAGTGAGTGACCAGAGGAGCAGCATCCATTACAGAATGTGTCATATAAAGATTTATTCTGTCTACCCATGCCACATGTTAGATAAACTCCTTGAGGAGGAATGTCTGATTTTGGTTTTGGTCTTCCTCAGCACCAAACAGTATAATAGAACTGATTCATCTCTGAGCTCAGGTGCTTCCTATGTAGCACATGATGGTGATGAAGAGCTAAGGGGTCCAGAACCAAAAGAGGTTAAAGTAGCAGTAAAGATGGAGAATGCTGATCATTGTTATTTGGTCTATAAGACTAATTTTTCTTGACTGCTAATCACAGAAAAGTATGACTATTATAGTGCCAAGCATTCCTCCAGTAGAGGCCAGACATAATTCTCAGATTCAGGAAGTTGTTCTTTGTTTGTTTGTTTGTCTGTTTGTTTTAAATATTTTTATTGATTTCAGAGAGGAAGGGAGAGGGAGAGAGAGAGAGAGAAATATCAATGATGAGAGAGAATCATTGATTGGCTGCCTCCTGCACACCCCCCACCAGGGATCGAGCCCACAACCTGGGCATGTGCCCTTGACCGGAATCAAACCCAGGACCGTTCAGTGGGCAGGCCGACACTCTTATCCACTGAGCCAAACCAGCCAGGGCAGATTCAGGAAGTTTTTAGCTTACCTCAGCCTGAGTGGGCTCACCAGGCCAAAGCCTGGTGAATAATGAATAATAAAACTATTGCTTTGCTAAGATTTGGAAACAGCCTAGGTGCCCGTCAGCAGATGACTGGATCAGAAAACTGTGGTACATCTACACAATGGAATACTATGCTGCCATAAAAAAGAAGGAATTCTCATCATTTGCAGCAACCTGGATGGAATTGGAGAACATTATGTTAAGTGAAATAAGTCAGTCAATGAAAGAAAAATACCACATGATCTCACTCATTTATGGATAATAAAGAACATTATAAAATTGAACAAAAAGATAGATACAGAGACAGTAAAGCATCAAACAAACTGTCAAATTACAGGGGGAAGGTTAGGGAGAGATGGGGGAGATAAGAGATCAATCAAAGGACTTGTATGCATGCATATAAGCATAACCAATGGACGCAAAACTCTGGGGGGTGAGGGCATATATGGGAGTGGGGTGGGGGGGGCAATGGCAAGATATGTACACATATAATACCTTAATAAAAAAAATTGGAAAAAAAAATAAAAAATAAAATGACAAAAAAAAACAAAAAACTATTGCTTTGATATATTACACCATTATTTCCTGTTTCCAATGTTGTGTAATTTTTTAGTCAGCAAATACTACTTAATAGGTTCTCTAATTATTGGGTGTGGAGATCTATAATAATTAATGGTGGCTCTAATTTGAGAGTTGTTTTCTGACACAGGAAATTAGAAATTGTAGACTGGTAAACTCTTGAAGATTTATATATTACTTATCTTTGTGTTAGAAACATTACAGCTAGGCAGACTTTTAAAATTTAACCTGTACCCTCAAACATGGAAGAATCATTAATCTGACCTGTTATTGATTACACTCTTATTATCACATCCCATAGACTTCAAATCTCAGTTTTCTCAGTTAAAAATAAGCACCTCATTGAAAGGTTTTGAATCATTCAACGTCACAAATGTTTAATGAATATCCACTTATACATAAGTCCCTGGGCTAGATGCTCTGAGAGATGTAAAATTAATAAATAAAGGCTCAGTCCTTTCAGGGATTTATAGTCTAGGGATGACAGAAATGAATAATAAGTGTAACTCCTCCATGTGGAAGAATATACTGTGTGCCATGAAAAGTTACAAATTAAGAGCTACCGAGGATCAGTGGAGGAAGAAATAATACCTGAAGAGGGCAATGGAGGCTCAAGGGGGCAAGGAGAGCTTAAGGTTTCCTTGAGATGACCAGAAACAATGAGTAGAATTTGGCTACAGAGAAGCCTGGGGGCCGAAGAGAAAAAGACTGGTGAGGACATTTCAGACCAGTGTTTTTTAATCCTCAGTGTATACTAGATCACTAGGAGAATATTTAATTCTCAACACCCACATCCGACACACACAAGCCAAGGTTGATAATCATTTTTCTATGCAGAGAGAACAACATATGTTTTTGCACAGCAAAATGATATGAAATAAAAGTACATTCTGGGAAAATGAAAGATCAGTTTTGATTTAAACAGGAAGGACATGTAAGAAAGTAATGAAATATAAACTTGTAAAGTTAAATTGGGGTCATATCATCCAGCAAACTTGCCTCAGGTTGGTAGTTGCACTGTAAGCACTTAGATTTGACCTACTTCCTGTCTCCATCTGCTGTCGCTTGGAAATACAAATGTCTCTTTATTTCAAAGACAAAGATTTGGTTTTATTTTTTTCTCTTTATTGTTTTGAGGTGATTTTTCAAAAGAAGCCAGAAATATATTTTCCATCTTGAAAAGGGATTACTCTTTTATTTATTTTTTACACTCATTTGATTTTCCAACATTAAGTTCTTATCCTTCCCATTGCAGAAATTTTATTTAGTTTATGTTTTTATTTTTCAGGTAATTTCAAGTCTAATTTAGTGATGTCTTCATCAAGTCCCTAATTTGGTTCCATCAATTGCTACCAAACTAATTATTGGGAATATGGAAGTCTAGCTTCTGGCAGAAGGAAGGCAAATGTTTCTGTTTCCCCACTTGAAATTACCTCAAGCAACAAGGAGAATAAGAAACAGAAACACAAAGTACATCTTTGCGTATACTGGGAGATGAAAAGAGAAGGAGGCTGCCTTAGTCCTCAGAACCCTAGAAATGCTCAAGAATTGGAGGCAGTGATGCAGAGAAGGGGCTATAACACAGAGATTGTTAGTAAGCATGTATAGCTAATAATTAGACCCCAAGCTCTTTCCTCAAGAAAGCCAAGGCAACTGTCCTTCCCCTTTACCTACGGGGAAATGTGTTTGTTTTCTGGAAAAACAGAGAGGTACCAATTTGAAGGTTATTAGGCAGAGGCAAAGGTGTTGAAAAGAGTTCATACTGAGCAGTGGGATCATTTTCCTCCTCTTTCCTCTGTCCAACTCCAGAAAGAAGATAGAAGGAAAGCGAAGAGGATTCTAAAAATGGTGACAAGGGAAGTTTTAAGAAAACAGTGAACATTAAAGCAGAGAATGCAACCAATTCAGATTGGTGGGACATCAGATGTGTTCATTGTTGATGTTTCCAAGGGGAAAAGTAGAACGAACAAATTGTCTTAAAGTGTAGGCCTGATGAAAATGATTTTGATATATATTTTATGGAGATTTTGGAATTATGGGGAAAATTTCACCAAAATGAGAAATCAAGCAATTATTAGCTTCAGAAAAAAGGGGTGGGGGGAGGACAAGATATGAAGTAAAAGCATAGTTTAACACTTGACTCAGTAGTGATCAATATTCACATAGTCAAAAGATGCAGACAGTAATAATCAAAACTGAGATACCAAATGGTATAGAAGAGTAGAAGGAAGAAATGAGAAGCTACAAATGAGCTAAACCAGGAAAACAGTAGATCTCTAGGATTCATAACCAAGCAATGCTAGTATGTGCATATTATATTTAATGGAAATAAATATCAGAATCAACTTTCAAAACAGTCAGAAGTGGTGGCTTCTAGGAAGAAGCAGAAGAAAGTAGAAAAAGAGACTATAATTTTTATGATATATTCTTAACAATGTCCATTGAATTTTTAAATATATATATATATATATATATATATATATATATATATATATATATACATATATATATATATATATATATATATATATATATATATATATATATATATAAAGGCAGTGACCATAATGACCAAAGTCTCCAGCAAACACCAGAAGTCAGTCCTGCAGTCAGTGCTGGGTTGCTGTAGTGACCCAGCACTGACTGCCGCCACTGTGGGTGTGGCAATCGAGCACTGACTGCTGAGGGGGCTGTGGATCAGGCCTGGAAAGAGAAGCAGAGTCTGATCCGTAGCCTCTGTGGCAGCTGTTGATCAGCCCTGGCCTCTTTCTTTCTCTCCAGTCCTGGCCAGCACCACGCCTCTCTTTCTCTCCAGGCCTCCGCAGGGGCTGCTGATCAGCCGCACCTCTCTGATCTGGCCCAGAGATAGTCCCGGAGATGCTGACTGGCATAGAAACTGGCCAATCAGAACCAAATCTGGGTGAACTGTGAAGGCAGAACCTAAGGTGGGGGCTGAGGAGGGGTTTTAAGGCAGTTGGGGGTGAGATCAGACTGGCAGGGGAGGGCAGTTGGGGTGAGATCAGGCCTGCAGGGGAGGGCAATTGGAGCGATCAGGTAGGCAGAGGCAGTTAGGGGCAATCAGGCTGGCAGGAGAGAGCAGTTGGGGGTGAGATCAGGCCAGCAGGGGAGGGCAGTTGGGGGCAACCAGGCCAGCAGGAGAGGGCAGTTGGGGGTGAGATCAGGCCAGCAGGGGAGGGAAGTTGGGGGCAACCAGGCCGGCAGGGGAGAGCAGTTGGGGGCAAGATCAGGCCAGAGGGAAGGGCAGTTAGGGGCGATCAGGCAGGCAGGCAGAGGCAGTTAGGGGTGATCAGGCAGGCAGAGAAGTTAGGGCAGATGGGGCAGGCAGGCAGAGGGGTTAGGAGCAATAAGGCAGGCAGAGGCAGTTAGGGGCAATCACGCAGGCAAGCAGGTGAGCGGTTAGGAGCCAGCAGTCCCAGATTGCGAGAGGGATGTCTGACTGCCGGTTTAGGCCCAATCCCACAGAGGGGTCCCCAATTGGAGAGGGTGCAGGCTGGGCTGAGGGAAACCCTTCCCCCATGCACGAATTTCATGCACTGGGCCACTAGTCTATCTAATAATAGGATGATATGCAAATTGGTTGGGACACCATCATGTAACAACCAATCAGCAGGCTGTGTACCCATCCCCTGCATCAGCCTGGAGATATGAGGCTCACATCCCCTCCCCCTGCGCCGGCCCGGAGACATGAGGCTCATGTCCCCACCCCTGGCAACAGGCCCCAAGATGTGAGGTTCGCGTTCCCGACCCGGGCGACGGGCCCCGGGACATAAGGCTCGTGTCCCCGCCCCCCTGCACTGGCCCAGAGGTCTGCAGGCATGCAGAGAGGCCCCTCCACCCCAGGCCCAGCCAGGGGTCCGCAGGTGCGTGGAGGTCTGCAGGCCTCCCCTGGCTCTGGCCTACCTCTTTGGGGCAATCCATCAAGGAGCCCCGGATGGGTGGGTGGGGCCTACCTCTTTGGTGTGATGGATCGTGGGGTTCCCGCACTATGACAGGGCACAGACCAGGCTGCAGGACACCCCCCCTCCCCACCGCCCCAAGTGCACGAATTTCATGCACCGGGCCACTAGTTTGAGTATAATTCCTTTGTAATAAGTAAATAAAGGACAGAGAGATTAACATGAACATGCTGTATAATTCAACATTTCTACTTCTAGATATATACTCTAGAGAAATTCTCACACATGTTTACAAGGGGATAAGTGTATGTAAGGATGTTCATTGTTTGTACTAGTAAAAGCAAAATATTGGCCAAAACGGAAATATTCATCAGAAGAAAAATAAGTAAATAAAACATGGTATGTTTAAATGACAGAATATCATAAAGCAAATAATAACAAGCCATTTTATAGACATATATATCTATCTCCACATGAAAATATCACAAAAACAACACTGATTAACACAAGCAAATGCAAAATGATATGCAGGAAAAAATCATTTAAGTAACATTTCAAACATAAAACAATACTATACTGTATATTTTGTTTGAATATCTTTTCATATGTGTAAAACCATAAAATTTGAATGAAAATATACATTAAATTTATGGGGAATGGAGACAGAAATGGTTTGCAGGGGCAAAGACTCCAACTATTCTCAATGTTTTAGTCACCATATTACAAAAATATAAAGCAAATACGACAAAATGTTAACTATTAAGGATTCTTTGTGGTCTGTTCAAAGGTGTACCAGTATGTTTTATTACTTTGTGTACTTTCCTATATTTTTTTAAATTATTTAAAAATTTAAAACTTAATTTCACACACCTGATCTGTGACTGCAAATCTACAAAGCAAAGTCTTCTAAGTCTGAGAAAATATAGTACTTTGATTGGAGTAAAGTTCACATAAATTAAAATTTACATACCCTATGTAAACATAATCTATAAGTAAAGCTCTCATCAAAAACTTTGTGTTTAAAAATAAAAAGCCATTTTCATTTAAAAGTCCTTTTAAATGAGTCACTGACCTGAAAAGTGGATAACAAATATGTGTTTTACATAAAATTATTTTGGAAAATATAGATTAAATTTTTAAGATTTTAAATAAGTTATTAAGATTTAAATACTTAAGATATTAGAAAATAAAAACACCCAAAGTTATGAAAAAATTTACATAATAAGAAAGACTATCAGTGTATTAGTTTTTCATTATATATTTTCATATAGAAACTATATTTGAATGTCAGCAGCTTAGTAATATAACTGATAAAGGAAGCATAACAAGAATATGCTTTTGTTACTTATGATGCTGGACCTGCAATGTAGCACTAGCAAATTTGACATTAAGAACTGCATAATTCCATATTTATAAATGCATATCATGTATCTTTAGGCTGGAATGAAGCCCTCTAGCCATTTCAGTTTATCAAATAAATGCAGTAAATTTTTTAAAAATATCATTCAGTTGATTAAACCAAGCAACAATATAGACCCATGATCATTTGTAAAGGCTACCGTTTATGGACTGATTATCTGTTTTATTGTGTGGTTAAATGCCAGGGACTTGAACCAGCAAAAACAAACGACGCTATGTAAATCCAGAAAACTGAGATGGTGGCTCAGTAGCAATCTTCTCTTAATCATTACAGCTATTATTTAGTATTCATTGCACATTGGCAGTAGTCTACTCATTTTATAAAATACTCTGCCTTTGCAACGGACCAGATATTGACTTTTAAAAAATCCTTCTTTTTGTTTTCTAATTTACTAATTTCTGTAGCTTATTCTGTTATACTTTATCAACATCTTAAAATGAAATTTTAGCTCGTTGATTTTCATTTTTTAAAATATGCATTTGAGACCTTAAAAGCCATTTTAGGTTCTGTTTCAGCACCAAATTGTTTTCATTGTTATTCCTTTATAATTAATATATAATTTCCAATTATGATTTATTTTAGCCATGTACTATTTAGTTTAGTTTTCAAACAGAGTATTTTGGGGCTTATTTTTCCTTGGGGTTTTTTGAAACACAGAAAACTTTTACTAACACATAATTTAGTATTTAAAATGGATAGTTATAGTAACAAAACCCTAACACATATTGCATTGGCCTTGGGAAAGGGCAGCAGGCAATGATGTAATTGCCTCAGGAGAGTAGAAAAATGGCAGCAGTTACGTAGTGGCAAAACATTTGAGAAAATTGTCATCTGCAATAATATGGAAGGCAGAACATATACTTTAAAATTTTGTGAAGTTCAACGAGGTGATTTCAAAGCAGAATGTTGAAAAGCTGGCTGCTGCTAGCTGCCTCTGAAAAGGCATAAAAAAGAGGTGACCACAAAAAGAACTGCCTCTAGATTACAAATAGAGTCAAGAAAGAATAAAGAGTCCAGAAATTCTGAAACTAGCAGGGTTAAAAATGAAACTTTGGATAAAGCAAACGAAAAAAAAAAATTGCTTATTACCAAATCCCAACATCAAAGAAAAAGCAATTTTAGGCTACTGCCAGTAACACATGACTTCAGGGTAAGGATCAAATCAAGGCTGTAACTGCAACACCCTTTGATAAAAGTGGTATTGCAGGTCAGAGTGCTATGAAAGTGACTCTGATATGGAGACTAGCCTGCAAAGGAGTGTTCTCAGGATCAACACCTGTGGAAGAAAGGTAGTAAGCAAGAACAAGCAGAGAAAGAAGGTGGGCTATAATGCATTTACAAAAAGACTTTAACCAACCCACTGAAACTAGATGGTTCCTCCAAGTCATTCCAAATCAAGGCAATGGTTTCAGGTCTTTACAACCCCACATCAACCAGTCATTACATACTGACTGCCAATTGGAAGGGAGTATGACCTAGGCATGGTGGCCCTCTGTTTGGCATATTATAAAAGATACTATGTTGTGCCACGCTCAGCATGGCCAGGAGTGAACCTGAAGGGCAGCAGTGAAGGATTAAAGAAGACAGATGAGAATAAAGCTGGGGCTAGGTGGGGCACTGCTCTCAGATGGAGAGACAGTGCCATAGCTGCAAGCCGAGTCTTTATTTTATAGCCAGATTCCACGAGGCAAAGTAAGGGCGTGGTCAAGATGTTTACAATGTTCTCACGGGTTTCAAATCTACTCAATTACATGCACCTGAACTCTATCAAGCTTTGTTTTGGCAGCACTTGCTGCACCTCCTGCAGCCTACCTCACTTAGCCACCTGGGACCACAGGTTTGGACCATAAGGTCAAGCTTACAACTATAGCCTTTGGCTATAATTGTGCTGGGAGGGCTTTGCCTTCCAAGCTTGGACTTACACGTGGCTTTGCCACAAGAGGACCGTGCCCTCTCATTAGTCCGAGGCTTGAACCTGTCCAAACGCTGTAGCCGCTCTCCACACTATGTTATGAGATAAAACCTTTGTAAGCCCTTTGATGGTGGAGCTGGGTAAGGCACTATTGGCAGGAAAAGAAAATCCATACCTATAATGTCAATTCCAATCAAAATAAGTTATTGCCTCTTCCAGAATAAGGTCCAATGTACTTAACTTGCCATCATTTGTTTCTGCTGTAGGGATGATTCCATATCATACATAGGCTCAGCGTTTAACTCTGTTCCTGACAGGTTGGGCTTTTGGCAGCAGTAATAGCTAGATCAGCCTTGGTAAATGGGAGCCCATGCTGTGGGCATCTTGTATAGCCACCATCCTTGCCACTGTGGCTATGCCATTCATGTGCCCATTGTTTCAGCTCTGGGAATAGAGGCTACTTGATACCAACTGTTGGAGTCACTCAGTTTATTTGTTCAATACCTCTTCTGTGGTGTATGCTTTATGAATGGTGTTCACATGTCACATATAAAATTCTTAACACTTTTGCACACACCCCTACAACAATTCACATAACTTTCCCTCAGATTTCCTTTCAGGTCCCTAAAAATAGTTCTCCTTTAAGGTCCCTAAACAAACTTGTTTTCCCATGCAGAGTGGATGACAAGGTGGGCCAACCAAAATCCACCTATAAATGGATCTATAGTGCAGATACCATCTCTTTTTTTATTTATTTACACCCACATGCTGAGCAGAATCACTCATAAGTAAACTTCAACTTTTCCCCTTTATTGCATAAAGGTATCCATTATATAGCCATAGGTATAAGCTTTGATAAAGAGTGTCGACTATAAGCATTATTTACTGGATCTTTTCACCTGGATAAAAGGGATCCAAGAAAGATTAATGATATAATCCAACAGAATCTTGATGCACCCAAAGTATCTGTAATTAAGTGTACAAGATGATATGACCATATCGCCAAGAGAATTATGGGTGAGGCTTTTGATATATAGTACTGATTGGAATCAAATAAATAGAAAATCCATGACTTTTTAAAAAAACTGTGCTAGCAAAAGCACTACAGGCCTGAGCTAAAAGCAAGCAAACAAACAAACAATAAAACTGAGACTCTTCAAGATATACTAAGAACCTCGGACCCCAACTTTCTACAGGCAGGAGCCAGACAATGGAAGCATCTTAGCCACTTAGAAAAGCTCTTTTCAGAAGAGGTTAAGGTGAGTGATTAAATAAATAAATAAATAAATGCTTCCTCCCCATTAGAGGGTAGAGCAAAGGGCCATGAAGAAGCATAGATTAAGCGTTTTCCAAGAAACAGAACTAATACTTCATCAAGGACATTCCACACTGCAAAGTGGGGGACTTGGAAATATTTGTCTAGCAAGATTTCAGAATTGCTGTGGACCAGTGACTCCTAAATGCATCTCATTCTCCTTTTTATTTCCTTTCTTTTTAAAAAAATATTTATTGAATTTTTTGGGGTGACATTGGTTAAATAAAATTATATAGGTTGAAAGTGTACAATTCTATAATATATCATCTGTATATTGTATTGTGTGTTCACTACCCAAAGTCAAATTTTCTTCTGTCACCATTTATCCCACCTTTATCCCCTTCCACCTCCCCCAACTCTCCTTTCCCTCTGGTAATCATCATACTGTTGTCTGTGTCTATGAGGTTTTTTGTGTTTTCTTTTTGCTTAATCCCTTCATCTTTTTTCTTAATTCCCCAAATCCTCTCACCTCTGACAGCTGTCAGTTTGTTCTCTTTATTTATGAATCTGTTTCTGTTTTGTTTATTAGTTTAGTTTGTTCATTAGATACCACATATAAGTGAAATCATGCACTATTTGTCTTTCTCTGACTGGCTTATTTGATTTAGTATAAGCTCTTCAGGTTCACCCATGCTGTCACAAAGCTAGAGTAATCATGGCAATGTAATAGGCCATAAAGAGAGACATAGCGATGAATGGAATATAATTGAAAGTCTTCACAGTTATAGTTAATCAATTTTCAAAAGGGGTGCCAAGACAAATAAATTGGGGAAAGAACAATATCTTTAATAAATAGTGCTGAAAAAACAGATTCCCATATACAAAAGAATTAAATTGAGCTTTTCTCTCATACCACGTAAAGAAATAAACTCAAAATGGATCAAAGATTAAAGATAAGATCCAAATCTATAAAACTCTGAAAATAAAACATAACTATAAGTCTTTATGATCTCAAATTAAACAACTGTGTCTGAGACATTACATCAGAAGAACAAGCAACAAAAGAAAAAAAATAGATAAAACTGGATGCCAACAAAAAAAGTGAACAGATAACTCATGGAATGGAAGAAAATTATTGGAAATCATCTATCTGATAAGGGTCTAGTATCTAAAATATAAAAACAACACTTACTACTCAATAACAAAAAGATAAATAACCCAGTAATAAAATGAGCAAAGGATCTGGATAGACATTTCACCAAAGAAGATATACAAATGAACAATAAGCAAATAAAAAGATGCTCAACATCATTAACCATCAGGGAAATGCAAATCAAAACTACAATGACATCACTTCACACAGTGGGATTCTTATAACCAAAAAGACAGAAAATAACAAGAGTTGCTGAAGATGTATATAATTCGAAACCCATGTAGACTACTAGTGGCAATGTAAAATGGTGTGGCCACTTTGGAAAACAGTCTGACAGTTCTTCAAACAATTAAACAGAGAGGGACCATTTGACCCAGTAATTCCACTATTAGGTACATACCTGAGAGATATGAAAATATACTTCAATACAAACACTTGTACATAAATGTTTATAGCAACATTATTCATAGTAGGCCAAAAGTAAAAATAAATGTCCAGCAATTTTGAATAAATTAAAGGTGATGTACCCATACAATGGGATCATTATTAATTATCATTATTCAGTAATTAAAAGAATGAAGTACTGATACACACTACAACATGGATGAACATTGAAAACAGTATGCTAAATCAAGAAGGCCAGTCAAAAGTAACACATATTGGATGATTCCATTTACATGAAGTGTCCAGAATAGGCAAATCTATAGAGACAGAAAATGTATTCATGGTTATTTGGGACTAGGGGATAAGTGGGTTGGTGTGACAGCTAAGGAATATAGGATTTTGGGGGAGGGCAATGACAATATTCTAAAACTCATTATTGTGATAGATGTGCAACTCTGTGAATATGCTGAAGGACATTAGTTTGTATACTTTAAACAAGTCAAATGTATGGTATATAAATTATATCTCAAAGTAGTTTAAGTTCATAGTGTTTGGTTGTATAACTATGTGTTTAGCTGAAACTTCCATTACTATGGAAAATAGGGGGAATATATATTTGAAGACAGAAAGACGCCTCTGCTATAGGGAGTGCTATGACTGATGGCATTGTTAGTACAGTTTCTAATTTAGTAGCTAATCATGTTACATTAAGAATGTTCAATATCATTAACATGGTGACTTATTGAATGAGTGTAATATTACAGTAAGTGCAATAAAATAAGAGTAGGCTATTTGAACCCTATAGCGCACTCTACTTGTTACTAGCTTTCTGACCTTGGTAAGTCACAACCTCGCTAAGTATTAAGTTGCTCACCCAAAAGTTAAAGATTAAACAAAATGATTGCTATAGGTTCATTGAGTCCTAAAATCATTTGATTCTGACTCTACAACTTTATCTTTTCATGGATTTTTTTCCCCTCCCCATTTGTCATTTCAATAATCAAGCACTTGTTTGGATTACTCCCTTGAGCCTCCTTCATGTATATCAACCACTTAAAATATTGTTTGAATAATATTTACTTTTCATTCTCAAATAGTTGATTTTTTAAAATAGATTTCAGAGAGGAAGGGAGAGGGAGAGAGATAGAAACATCAATGATGAGAGAATCATTGATGGACTGCCTCCTGCATGCCCCCTACTGGGGACTGGGAACCAGGGACCCTTCAGTCCACAGGCTGATGCTCTATGCACTGAGCCAAACCAGCTAAGGCTCAAATAGTTAATTTTTAATTTCTTTATCCTCTTAAAAGTTTGTCTTTTACCATTTGGGGTACTGAAAGTGAATGAGAGCTTTTTTCTCAATATTTACTATAGACTATTAGGGCTGGATTAGATATCAGGGAAACAAATACAAAGCCCTGACTTTATAAACAGGAAAATATTCAACTACAATTGTAAATAAATTAGTAAAGGCGATTCCCCGAATTATTTTGCAGTAATTTCCAAATAAGAAATCGTAGTTATGGCTAACCAAAATCCTTCAATTCCTTCTGTCTCCAATGAAGGGAACTGCATTTTTCTACATGTTTTACTCTTAAATTTAATTCTACTTTATCATTCTTAGTTTAAAAACCATCTTCATATTGCCATAGTCTGTGTTATCTCATAGTTTATTTATTCAAGACACCTTTGATTTTTGTGTTATATTCTTTCTTACCTGTCAAAATTTGAGAGTCCAAAAGAGTTAGTTTTATAAACAATACAGAGGAAACTTCTGTACTTTTTAGGAAAGTCATGTTTTCAATTCCATGGGTCCCGGGTCCCCAAGATGCCCCTTAGGCATTTGTGCTCACAGAAGAAAGACATGGGTCCAGGAAAAAAAGACCCTTTAAGCTCATTTGGGGGTAGAACAGAGGTGGTATCCACCATCACAAAAAGAATAATTACCTATGCTTACATTTAAATATATGTTGTAGTCTGGCTCTCTAAAAGTCAAGATTTCTGAGGACTACTTGACTGCATAAAATAATCTAGGGGGCTTCCAACACTGAATATTCCTAGTTCTGTCCTCCTGACTTTGATATATCACCCGAGAATGTTACATATCCCCTATGCGATGCTTATATAACTAAAGTTGGAGGATGACAGCAATCATCAAAAAAACAAAACAAAAAAACCTCTTTTTCTCTTTTCAGTGTTTTCAAAATGAAATCAAATTTTAATAATAATATTTTCTATTATGGTGAGCCTTAAATGAAGGAATAAAGACTGTGATCCTTTAAAATATAAAGTAAATAGGTTTT
Source organism: Cnephaeus nilssonii (assembly GCF_951640355.1). Lineage (NCBI taxonomy): Eukaryota > Metazoa > Chordata > Mammalia > Chiroptera > Vespertilionidae > Cnephaeus > Cnephaeus nilssonii. The sequence continues at coordinate 58,333,605 of NC_137077.1, forward strand.
GATAATCTGCCAATTATTACACATTTAAATTGTCATAAATATGTGTGGTACACTATTTATACAATTATTTGATTCCCTCTGCTTAAACATTATCTCTACTTATAAAAATCTATATGCTATAGTATATGTTTGTATTATACTTATATTTGAACATTTACAGCTTAACAAATCTTAAATTAGGTGTTTTTATATAGGCAGTACATCTCTTTTAACAGAGAAATCAAGTACTTTTACTAAAAATATTTATCACTCATTGGATACACAGTTCTTAGGGGTTTTTGTGTGTGTGCATTAACTGAAATATAATTTATCTACTTTAAAAAAAGGATCCCAATGGACTATAAATGATTAATGTGGAGACTTCAAATAGAAGAAAATATTGAATATATAATCAATCCACTGATACAAGCCAGCATCTTTATTGAAGAAAGTATCATAATTTTTAAGAAGAAAAAAATCCTAGATGAAGTGATGCCAACTACAGTATGTGAGAGCTATAGGAGAGCTTGTTCATTTAATTTACCGAGTTTAAAAAATCCTAGAGGGCTGGGATAGAAGAAATTGCTCTATTAAGAACTGAGAATTGCTACTATATGTTGAACTCTATTATGAGTTTCACATTCAGGATTTCATTCTCTTTTGACCAAATCTTATAAAATTAGTCTATTATTCCCATTTTAAAGTTGAAGAAATGAAGGTTTCCAGTATCACAGAACTAGCAAATGGCAGAGTAAGACATTCAAATATAGGTCTTTCTGATTCTAAAATGTATAATCCTTCCACTATATTTTATTACATTTTCATAAACATTAATTAATTTAAATTATAGGTAGAGGTGTATTATTATTATTTCCTACATATCTCATGAATCCCTTATACTATAGAAATCAGGTCCCATGTATTACATTAGTAGCATTGGGTCACTAACAATTTCACAAATCCATAACTGACATAGTTCAAAGGAGACTTAACCCTTTGCACTCCCTTGCTTTTTTCTCGATTCCTTTATTCTACTCGGGATTTAATTTTTTAAATACCCCAGATTTTACAAAGCGCGGCAGTAGAATAAAAAACTGGAGTTTCTTTTCATACAAACTTATTTATTTGGATTTTTTATATTTCAAATTATTGATACATTCCAAGAGTAATTTTAATCTCGACAAAAGGTTAAAAAAGCATGCAAAAGGTTAAAAAAGCATGCTGTACCAGCTAACAACAAAAAAGCAATGGTAAATGTTTTTATAAAATCACTGGACTTGTTTTATCTTCATTGCTGATGTCTTCTAACAGACTTTTAATAGGGTCTGTAGTGTCCTATTGCTTAGAGATACCTGGAAAAACAACAGCATGAAAAATGTCTCATTCAATGTTTCCATCACTCCTGGAATAAAGAGGTATTCTTTAAGCTCTGCTATTATATTGTTCTAAAACTCTTTGCAAGCAGTTTAAGTCTTTTTTTTTTTTTTTTTGCTGTTTAAGCCATAATGAAGAGAAGGATTGTCTGAAAAGAAAACCTGAATAATTCAGACCTCTCTTGGGAGAAAACAAAGTTAATCTCTCTGGAATCTATATAGTTGCAGAATCACTGGATCATTACACAACTCTATACTTCACTTGGATGTGTAGATTTCCAAGATCCATGAACATAAAGAAAACATTTTATAACGCTTGCACGAAACTGATATAAGTAAAAATGATCAAAATATAAAGTTAAGATCCATATTTTTTTAATTTAATTTGTCCTTTAAAAGAGCAGCATGTTTGAAATTACTTAGCTTTCAAAAGCCCATCCATTATTAGGAAGCTTGAGAAAGGACCCAGAGGCTGCTTAATATTTTTACTTTTTTCATGAAGTTGTTCTTTATCAACCTTGCAATCTGTCAATAAACATAAACAACATGTTTAACCTTGAAATCTGTTAATAAATATAAAAAACAAATAAAGAAAATATAAAACATGTATGTTTTCCCTGCTATCATCCTTGGTTTGATCTATACCACTCTTGGTTGGAAAAGATATCCGAACTCTTTCTTAGAAAAGTTTCCCACCATACAAATATATTTCATTTTAAATATCTAGGACCCACAAATATATTGTCTATCAAGGATTTTTTTGGCTATAATTCTCAAGGTATAAGACTAATTTATTTATTAAATTCAATTTAGTTCTATCATTTAGTAAATATCTTTTATAGAGTAGACTGACGTGAACCTTCAGAGTAGTGTTAGCTTCCATAGCATTTTGCATGTGCTTCCAAAAAGAAGAATATAGTGACTCAGATTAATCAATTTGCAAAATTCATGCCCATGTTAAAAATGAAACTTTCCAGGTACTTTAGGATAAAGGATATAGTTTCATTTGTTATAATTTTGTAATTTAAATAACTTTAGTTGGGGTAGACAGTTCATCAGAGTCCCCAGAACTCATTATCATCTTACAATGGATCTGCTTCACCCATTTATGTTTAACTATATCTAACCCTTGCAGGCATTTAAGTTTCAGCCCTGGGAGAGTCTTATTTATAATGAGAAAACTAATGCTCACAGAGATTAAATAACTTGGCCAAGGTTACCCAGTTAGTGGCACAGAGCCAGAGTCAAAATCCAAGTATACTGGCCCTTTTGTACAGACATTGTATTCATTTCACGACTTTTTCTTTCTCTTATTAGGACCTAACATTTGTCTAAAATAGGGAGCTTTTTTTGTTTGTTTTTTAAGTTTCACTTACAATTTTTTATTCACATCTCAAGTTTCAAAATACCATTAACAGAATGCTGTTTGGTGTCTGCGCTACTCCCCCGCTTTCCCACTGCTTTTTGTTGTTCAGCGAGCTTGTAAACGGAGAAGGGAGTTATAAAATTACAAAAAAAGAAAAGAATGAAGGATTTAGAGTGGGAAATAAATGGGGGCGGGGGTTGCGGGAGTTATCAGAGGAAGTGACTGTAGAGGAAGCACAAGATAGAAAGAAAAGGTGAAACAGTGAAGGCCAAAGTTAGGAAGAGTTGAGAAATGGATAGCTAGGCCATCAATCATTGTTCTCTCAGGGATGTGCTTATTCTGGCTGATTCTTCCTTAGGCTCATGTAACTAGCACCAAACAAAATTGTGAAGTAGGCAAAGCTTGTCTTGGACTTCTTTGTACTTTCTTCCATTCAGCTTTATTTAAAAACTAGAGGCCCGATGCACGAAATTTATGCAAGAGTAGGCCTTCCTTCCCCCGGCTGCTGGCACTGGCTTCCTTCTGGCACCCGGGGCCGGGCTTCCCTCGCAGCCCCAGCTTTGTCTAGAAGGTCGTCCGGTCTAAATAGCATATTACGCTTTTATTATTATAGATGCAGTGCTTTTTTTTCTTTCTCTTGTCCATCCCAGGCTGAAAAGGGCTCTCATTTGACACCTTCATTTTAAGCCTTACTATCTCCTGGAGTGTTCAGATTCAAGTTCTCTCTCTCTCTCTCTCTCTCTCTCTCTCTCTCTCATTTTTTATTGTTGACAGTATTATAGATGTCCCCCATTCTCCCCTACCCTTTGCTTCCCTCCACCCAGCCCCTGCCTTACCCCAGGCCTTCACCAAACTATTATCTTTGTCCATGGGCTATGCATATAAATTCTTCAGTTAATCTCTTCCCATCCTCCCTAACTCCCCTCCCCTCTGAGATCTATCAATCTGTTCCACATATCCATGCCTCTGGACCTATTTTGTTAGTCAATTTAGTTTGTTCATTAGATCCCACAGATGAGTGAGATAATGTGATATTTGTCTTTCTCTGACTAGCTTATTTCACTTAGCATAATAAACTCCCGGTCCATCCATGCTGTCTCAAAAGGTAAGAGATCCTTCTATTTTATGGCTGCATAGTATTCCATTTGTATATGTACCACAACTTTAAAAATATATATGCATATATTTTTTACTGATTTTAGAGAGGAATGGAGAAGTGAGAGAGATAGAAACATCAATGATGAGAATCATTGATCAGCTGCCTCCTGCACACCCCTGACTGGGGTCAAGCCTGCAACCCAGACATGTACCCTGACCAGTAATCGAACTGTGAACTATTGGCAGGGCAGTATCTCAGCTTTTTTATCCACTCATCTACTAATGGGCACTTGGGCTGTTTTCAGATTTTAGCTACTGTAAATAACTCTGCTATGAACATAGGAGTGCATATATTATTTCTGATTGGAGTTTCAGGATTCTTAGGATATATTCCCAGAAGTGGGATAGATCACTAGGTCAAATGGCAGTTCCATTTTTATTGTTTTAATATTTTTTTTATTTATTTCAGAGAGGAAGGTAGAGAAACACCAATGATGAGAATCATTGATTGGCTGCCTCCTGCACGCCCCCATTGGGGATTGAGCCTGCAACCCCGGGCTTGTGCCCTTGACCAGAATTTAACCTGGGACCCTTAGTCAGCAGGCTGATGCTCTATCCAGTGAGCCAAACCAGCTAGGGCCATTTTTAATTTTTTGAGGAAATTCCATAGTTTTTCATAGTGGTTGCAACATTCTGCATTCCCATCAGCAATCTACTAGGGTTCCCTTTTCTCCACATCCTCACCAGCACTTTTTTGTTGTTGATTTATTGATGGTAACCATTCTGGCAGATGTGAGGTAATACCTCATTGTCATTTTAATTTGCATCTCTCTGATGATTAGTGATGCTGAGTATTTTTTCATGTCCATTGGCCATCTGTAGGTCTACTTTGGAGAAGTGTCTATTCAGGTCCCATGTCAACTTTTTAATTGGATTATTTGTCTTCCTTTTGTTGAGTTGTATGAGTTCCTCATATATTTTGAAAATTAACCTCCTATCAGATGTATCATTGGCAAATATGTTCTCCCATCAGTGGGCTCCCTTTTCATTTTGATGATGGTTTCTTTTGCTGTGCATAAGTTTTTTAGTTTGATGTAGTCCCATTTATTTACTTTTTCCTTTCTCTTGCTCTAGGAGATATATCAGCAAAAATTCTGCTACGTGAGATGTCTGAGATTTTACTGCCTATGTTTTCTTCTAGAATTTTCTTCTAGTTTTCATGACTTACAATTAAGTCTTTTATACATTTTGAGTTTATTCTTATGTATGGTGTAAGTTGGTGGTCTAGTTTCATTTTTTTGCATGAACCTGTCCAATTTTCCCAACACCATTTATTGAAGAGACTGTCTTTACCCCAATGTATGCTCTTGCCTCCTTTGTCAATTATTAATTGACCGTAAAGGCATGGGTTGATTTTTGAACTCTCTGTTCTGTTTCAGGCTGTTTTAATTACAATGGCTTTGTAGTATAGTTTGACATCCAGTATTGTGATCCCTCCAACTTTGTTCTTCTTTATCAAGATTGCTGTGTCTATTTGGGGTCTTTTTTTGGTTCCAAAAACCTTTTTGGAATATTTGTTCTAGATCTGTGAAATAGGCTGTTGGTATTTTAATAGGGATTACATTGATTCTATATATTGCTTTGGGTAGTATGGACATTTTAATGATGTTAATTCTTCCCAATAATTCCTTTCTCTGCTTACCAATGTTTAAATGATTCCTTTGATAGAGGTTCTTATACTCAATAATTAAGAGATAGGACTAGAGCCACTCTATCAACTCAAGGAGACTTAGCAGCTACCCAGTACATAGAAACAAACACAGGGAAGCAGCCAAAATGCGGAGACAAAGAAACAAGCCACAAATAGATGAAAGCAAAATACTGGATATAAAGTTCAAAACCACGGTTATAAGTTTACTCAAGAATCTTCTAGAAACCTCCAAGAAATTTAGTGAGACCTTCAAGGATATGGAAAAGGACCAATCAGAAATTAAGCATACACTGACTGAAATAAAGAATAATATACAGAGATTCAACAGCAGACTAGCGGATCCCAAGAATCAAGTCAAAGATTTGAAATACAAAGAAGCAAAAAAAAAAAAAAAAAACCAACCAGAAGAAAAAAGAAAAAAGAATACAAAAATATGAAGACAGTGTAAGGAGCCTCTGGGACAACTTTAAGCATACCAACATCCGAATTATGGGAGTGCCAGAAGAAGAGAGAGAGCAAGATATTGAAAACCTATTTAAAGAAAAAATGACAGAAAACTTCCCCTACCTGGTGAAAGAAATAGATTTACAAGTCCAGGAAGAGCAGAGAACCCCAAACAAGAGTCCAAAGAGGACCACACCAAGACACATCATAATTAAAATGCGAAGGGCAAAAGACAAAAAGAGAATATTAAAAACAGCAAGAGAAAAACAGTTAGTTACCTATAAGGGTGTACCCATACGACTGTCAGATGATTTCTTAACAGAAACTATGCAGGCCAGAAGGGAGTGGCAAGAAACATCAAAGTGATGAATAGCAAGAACCTATAACCAAGATTACTCTACTCAGCAAAGCTATCATTTAGAATTGAAGGGCAGATAAAGAGCTTCACAGATAAGAAAAAGCTAAAGGAGTTCATCACCACCAAACCAGTATTACATGAAATGCTAAAGGGTATTCTCTAAGAAGAGGAAGAAGAAGAAAAAGGTAAAGATAAAAAATTATGAGCAACAAAGTGACAACAAATACATATCTATCAACAAGTGAATCTAAAAATCAAATGAATAAAAAACCTGATGAACAGAACAAACTGGTGAATGTAATAGAATCAGGGGCATGGAAAGGGAGCAGACTGACAATTCTCGGGGGAAGGGGATGTGTGTGGTGCGGGAAGACATTGGACAAAGAGCTTACACCTATGGATGAGGTGGTCGGGGGGAGGCCTGGAGTGGGGTGGGAACCGGGTGGAGGGGCGCTATGGGGGGAAAAAAGGAACATCTGTAATAATCTGAACAATAAAGATTTTTAAAAAAGAGAGAAAGAGAGATAGGACTAGAAAACAATTAAGAGATAGGACTAGAGAGTAACCTTTCTCATCAATTATCAACTTAGTAAGAGATGTGGACATTAATCAATTTAGTATTTGTGAACAATATCATGTTTCTCTTCATAATTGATAGAAGCATAATTCAAATAAGAATTGCCAAAAATTAGTAAACTGAGATCACTACAAAGTTGATCGCTATAATCATATCATAAGGGTCAGTAGAAAAATCAAAACTTCTAGATTCTGGAGTTAGACTGCTTGGTTTCAAATTTGGGTTCTGCCACTTGCCTCAATTTTTCACCTACAGTACCCAGTGTAGCCTAGTTTATAATTTTCGTTCAGGCTTTCACAAGAAATAGTGAGTGTGCTATAGTTGATAAACAGCACGTGGGGTTTGTAATTTGGGTCAAAAAGCTTGCCTCTCTACTTTGTGACCTTGGCGTTTGATTTTTGAAAGACTTGATTTCCCCATTTGTAACAACTGACTTCAAATAAAAGTTGGTATTCTCTTTTCAGGTGTACACACCCTGGGGAAGATGCGGCAAAATAAACGTTATTATGACATCCAGGTGAGAGGGGTTTCTGAAGTAATAATAACAATACTTCATAGAGTTTCTCTGAGGATTGAGTTAATAAACTGTTTAGAATCACACTTGGTACTTTGTGTTTCTTAAATACTGTAACTATTATTTCTTTCCTGACTCTGAAGGCAACTAGTTACATCTACAAAAACCACCTCAGAAATCTGATGTGCAATTCAAATTGAAATCAAACTTGTATATTTATATCCTCTTAATTCAGTGTCTTGAACATGGTACAAATGAAGAAAAAGTTATTTTACTTTATTGCATGGATACAGGCTTCAATATTTCAAACATGCATTTTCTTTGAAAGGGAACTGGACAGCAGAGTGTACATGAGGCATCACTTCTCAATTATAATATGTTTACATAACAACAGAAAACATGGTTTTACCTTCATAGTTGTAATAATTTTTTCAACAACTTTATTGAGAGATAATTTATATACAATTCATCCTGTCACCAGTAAACAATATTAGTGTTTATTGACTGGCTATTATGTTCCAGGCAATAAACACTAATATTTCATTTAATCTTCATAAAAATCCTTTAAGGTAGATATTATTATCCCAAATTTTATAACTAAAATAAAAGTTAAGTACTTTGGCTCTGGCTGGGTAACTCAGTTAGAGCATCGCCCTAAAACAATCCCTGGTCAGGGCACATACAGAAAGTAAACAATAAATGCATGAATAAGTGGAACAACAAATCAATGTTTCTCTCCCCTTCCTCTCTCTCTCTCTCAAATCAATAAATTTTAAAAATGTTTTAAAGTTAAGTACTTTGCAGCTAAAGGTTGAGGTGAGGTTTGAACTCATGTTCATAACTCCAATATTCTTCTCATATCATGTTGTCTCTCTGGAAATTTACTTGCCTTTCTTTCAGAGGTTGGCTGGGAAATGGGGATAGGGGTCGGGGCAGGAGAATGTGACCCTTTGATGGTACTCAAGGTTAGAGAAAGTCTCATTTTTTTAACCTGGCTAAAGAAAAGTCAAATAATATAAGAAATAACAGTAACCGGAAGCTGTTTTCAGAATCCCAAAGCAAGGATGACATGATAATGTAAAATAGTATTATTATGAAAAAAATAAGCAATCATGTTGTATCCACAAATCATAATGCCTATACTTTAAAATGGTTCAGTACTTCTTACTAACATAATTACACCCACCTTTACTGCATTCCCACCAAATGAGTTAGTGTAGACATTAAAAATAGGAAAACAAGAGAAATCATACCAGAATTCTTATCCACCTTTTACATTTTTCACATCATTTATATTTTCTTAAAGTAAAATCTCTGTATATCTCCATGTTTGGAAACATACATTTTTGCCACAATTCATTTATTAAGCACATATTTAGGTGGTACTTATGTCAGGTGGTACTTATATGTTAGGCAGCACTATGGTAGCCACCAAGTGTACAGAGGTTAAAAAGTAACTAACTAAATGAATGAATGGATACATTAATTAATTCATTTAAAAAGATGGACCCCAGTCCCCAGTGTAGCCCAGTTTATAATTCTAGTTCAGGCGTTCACAAGAAATAGTGAGTGTGCTATAGTTGATAAACAGCACGTGGGGTTTGTAATTTGGGTCAAAAAGCTTGCCTCTGTACTTTGTGACCTTGGCATTTGATTTTTGAAAGACTTGATTTCCCCATTTTGTCACGACTGACTTCCAATAAAAGTTGGTATTCTCTTTTCAGGTGTACACACCCTGGGGAAGATGCGGCAACATAAAACGTTACTATGACATCCAGGTGAGAGGGGTTTCCGCACGTTGTCCCCCCCTTCAGTCCCCTGGCATTATTCCGTTCACATCTTACACCGATTTCGCCCAGGAATGGAACCTGTTTTCCACTGCAGCTCAGCTGCCAGGGTGTGCCTGGGCAGGCGGCACAAAGAGCTGTGAAAGCTCTCCACCTACAACAGGAATGGGAGCGCAGGAAGGTGCCCGGGGAGGGCGCTGCGGCCCAGCCTTCGGTTTCGGGTCGTTTCTTTTGTTTGGGCCCAAACGAGCTCGGGTTCGGTGGCTGGCGACAAAAAGACTAGTCGCGGAGTTGTTAAAATTCCTGCCATATCTCAGCCCTGCTGACGCCTACCTTCCCCACCCTACCCCTTCCCTCAGGCAGGAGTGGTTGCGCAAACAAGGGTTTTCTGGCGTTTCTAGGAAAGAGGTGGGAGGAGGCCGGAGTCGAGGACGAACGGGGCAGTGGCTCCGCTCCGGCGACAGAGGACCCGGGCCCCGCCGCGGAGAGGCAGCCTCCGGTGGTCCCGGGAGGGGAAGAGGCCCAGGAGAGATGCAGG